>NC_000069.6:59788725-60157475 GCF_000001635.26 Mus musculus | reverse complement strand
TTTATAATAAAGTTTATGCCATGATAAAAATATATTGGAAGATGGCTCTTAGGTATAAAGATATAAAGAAAACCTGGTCTTCTGGTCAAAGCTGGTGCTCTGAGTAGACCTTGGCCACTAGCTCTGCACCCAACCCCACAGTACCCAGAGGAAGCTCTAACATGCCCAGGATCATAGGTGAGAAGAAGGTCACAACATTCACCCCAACACTGGGAGTTCCTGGGACCTCCAGGGATGCAGGAACCCCTGCCTGGTCAGTGGCACAGTTTCCTTCCAGTCTGAGTTAGTGCCCTGAGCATAGCTTGGTCATGAACTCCACACCAAGTCCCACAAAACCCAGAGGAAGCTTAACTCCCAGGTTCTCTAACATGCCTTGGATCATAGGATCACACTATCACAGGATCACAGAGACAGTTGGACCCTGAGAAGTTCTGTTGAAAATGCTGTCTTTTTCCACTGGATGGTTTTAGCTCCTTTGTCAAAGATCAAGTGACCATATGTGTGTTGATTCATTTCTGGGTCTTCAATTCTATTCCATTGATCTACCCGTCTGTCATTGTACCAGTACCATGCAGTTTTTAATCACAATTGCTCAATCCTAAATCCGATAGGGGACTAATTTCCAATACTTACAAAAAACTTAAGAAGCTAGACTCCAGAAAAATCAAATAACCCCATTTAAAAATGGGGCACAGATCTAAACAAAGAATTCTCACCTGAGGTATACTGAATGGCTGAGAAGCACCTGAAAAAAATGTTCAACATCATTAATCATTAGGGAAATGCAAATCAAAACAACCTGAGATTCCTTCTCACACCAGTCAGAATGGCTAAGATCAAAAATTCAGGTGACAGCAGATGCTGGCGAGGATGTGGAGAAAGAGGAACACTCTTCCATTGTTGGTGGGATTGCAAGCTTGTACAACTACTCTGGAAATCAGTCTGGTGGTTCCTCAGAAAATTGAACATAGTACTACCAAAGGATCCAGCAATACCTCTCCTGGGCATATATCTAGAAGATGCGCCAACTGGTAATAAGAACACATGCTCCACTATGTTCAGAGAAGCCTTATTTATAATAGCCAGAAGCTGGAAAGAACCTAGATCTCCCTCAACAGAAGAATGGATACTGAAAATGTGGTACATTTACACAATGGAGTACTACTCAGCTATTAAAAACAATGAATTTATGAAATTCTTAGACAAATGGATGGATCTGGAAGGTATCATCCTGAGTGAGGTAACCCAGTCACAAAAGAACTCACATGAAATGCACTCACTGATAAGTGGACATTAGTCCAGAAACTTAGAATACCCAAGATACAATTTGCAAAACACATGAAACTCAAGAAGGAAGACCAAAGTGTGGATAGTTTGTCCCTCCTTAGAGTGGGGAACAAAATACCCATGTAAGGAGTTACAGAATCAAAGTTTGGAGCTGAGATGGAAGGAAGGACTATGCAGAGACTCCCCCATCCCATAATCATCCACCAAATGCAGACACTATTGCATACAGCAGCAAAAGTCAAATGATAGTGCTTTTAGAAAATTTTGTCACTGTAAAAAGCCTTAAAGATGAAAATAATTAAAATAAAAGGATTTTTTTTGAACAAGGAAATTTACCAATTAAGAGTAAAAGTTAGAGTCAAGAGCTCCGGGGTACTGGTTAGTTCATAATGTTGTTCCACCTATAGGGTTGCATATCCCTTTAGCTCCTTGGGTACTTTCTCTAGCTCCTCCATTGGGAGCCCTGTGATCCATCCAATAGCTGACTGTGAGCATCCACTTCTGTATCAAAAGATGGCCTAGTCGGCCATCACTGGAAAGAGAGGCCCATTGGACACACAAACTGTATATGCCCCAGTACAGGGGAACGCCAGGGCCAAAAAAAAAAAAAAAATGGGAATGAGTGGGTAGGGAAGTGGGGGGGAGGGTATGGGGGACTTTTGTGATAGCATTGGAAATGTAATTGAGGAAAATATGTAATAAAAAAAAAGAGTAAAAGTTGTCTCTTTGGTTAACAGGAAAAATCCAACTGTTCTTCACTTCTAAGCCAGGTGTATTAGTTATCCTTGCTAAAAGTAAAGACTGCTTGTGAGTCTTGGCCTGTTGCATACATCCTGAAATCCTTATTTCAACACCATAGCTCTTTAACTCTTAACACACCATATCAGTCTATGGATTTCTATTTGTATGTCTCTGTTGCAGATGGATAATATTTATTATATCTGTAACCTCTCTTAAATAGAACACAAAAGCTAGTCTTATGAAATTTCAGAGTCAACAAACATTTATAAGCTTATCTATGTTGGGCCTTCATCAGCACTGACAAATGGAATCTTACATTTTGAAAAAGCTATTTTTCAGACATTCAACCTCTTCACCTCCTGTTAGTTGTTTGCTTATTTTTTGTTTTTCTAATATGAATATTCTTGCCCATAATTGTAAGAAGGGAATTGCTGGTATGAGAAGACATGTTTATAAATATTTATTTTTACTATATTTTGTCAAAATATGTTTTAAAAATCCATTCTTTCAGAGCCCTTTTAGGTCCACAACAAACCTTAATGAGAGTTACTGAGATTTGCTAAATCCTATACCCTCCCGTGAGTAGCTCTCATTGTAAATATCTATCTTTTTTGGAATGTTACATGAGAACCACCCCTAAAACATTATATGCTTGCATGTCAGTCCAAGTACAATATGCAGAGTTGCAGTTTTGGGAAGTAACTGAGTCATGAGGGTAGAAACCTAACAGATGTCTTTATCCATATTGGATTCATAATTTGATAGTATTACTGAGAGATTATGGGAAACAAGGGATTGAATTCAATTGGAGAAATTGGGTAACTGGGGACATATTCTGAAGGAGATCTTTGTGTTGTCTCCAGTACCTCCCCTCTCTCTGTTTTCTAACCACCATAAGCTTTCTTCTGCCATACCCTGTCCCTGAGATGCTGCAATGTTGTCTGAGTCCTAATATATATATATATATATATATATATATATATATATATATATATATATATATATATATATATGATTTCATCTTTAGTAGAAAGGAACTGTACAGATACACTACACTACTACCCATGGCAACTTTGTTCAATGAGCTCTCCAGAATACTGGGATTCAAATATACTTGTGCAAAAATAAAGGCAGGGAGTCCTAGTTGATGCCTTTTACAATCAACAAATTGTGTGTGTGTGTGTGTGTGTGTGTGTGTGTGTGTGTGTGTGTGTGTGTGTCTGGAGCCACAAATGAAGAAACAACTGAGGAGATGATGCTGACTTGGAAACATAGCATCAGGAAAAGCAGAAACAGAGGGACAAGAACCCCAGGGAGTCAGAATAACCCCCAAGTCTTGCCTGGAATGAGGTAAACACTAAGAAAAATAGAGAAATAATTCAGGGGTGTGAAGCTTTAGAATAAACACAGCAGGCAGATTCAGCAGTACTGCCAGCCACTCAACAGATCTAAAGGTGCTTACAGATTCATTTCCTCCATTGTTACAGTTTAATGTTGGGGGTTTAATTCTGAAAAGCAGAACAAAATAAATGTTGAGTAAAGACATTTGGAATATTTTTATAAAGAGTTTAGAAGAAACCATGTAAGAAAAACACATTTTTAGATAAGATGGGATAAAAACCTAAGCCATTTTTATAAGTGGCTTGGAGAAGTCTCTAGAGACAGATAGGAACTTCTGAAAGTGCCAAGAAGATATATTTCATTGTGTTGCTGCATCTGGGAGGATGTTTGAAGAGGTGATAATGGTTACAGGATGAGGAGATCTTTTTTAAATAAAATAAACTAAAAAGGCTGAACTGAAAACTGACTTTCAGAATGTCAAGACTTAGTCATTGTGAAAATGATTCTTTGGGAAAACTGATAATGATTCAAATGTTGACATCTTTTAAGAGTGTGACTTACAAAATAATCCAATGCATTAACATTGTGAGCAATGAAGTAATACTTTTCTATCCCTTCGCATAGCTTCCATTTCAAGGAGGAGAAAAGAAAGTTGGTTTTAATGGGGGGGAAAATGTTACTTAGTGATTTTGGAAACATGTTATAAAGCCTATGTTACTTCAGTGGAAATAACTAGAAAATGTGGATTAAAAGAATTGAGATAAATACAAATCTCTATTACTTTGAATAAGACACAAAAACAATTTTATATTCCATTGCTTTATTGTATTGTGTTCCAGATTTATACAGGTAAAGAAATAAAACAAAAGTTTAGCTGAAGGCCGGGCGTGGTGGCACACGCCTGTAATCCCAGCACTCGGGAGGCAGAGGCAGGTGAATTTCTGAGTTCGAGGCCAGCCTGGTCTACAGAGTGAGTTCCAGGACAGCCAGGGCTACACAGAGAAACCCTGTCTCGAAAAACCAAAAAAAAAAAAAAAAGTTTAGCTGAGTAATATCCATCAGTAGCCTTCTATCAACAGACACACCACATAACCAGCTATTCACTCAGTCATATGAGCAACTGCAGTGACTGCTTTTAGTAGAACAACATGAAAAAATATATTTAAAAAGGCAGAAATAAAATGTTTGCCCACATGACCCTACATGTCTTTTAGCAGGACAAAGAGTTATGCTTACTGGTAGAGGGAGTGATCCTTGAAGCACAATACCTTCCTACAATCATGGTACCTAGTACTGGACAATGCCTTGCAACCAAAGTCCCCAAGCTTAGCTTACAGAACTGCTATATCTTAGTATTGAAAAGGGCATCACTACTCTTTCAACCCTGGGCATCAGAGTAGTGAACCAGACTTTGCTCTCTGGGAAGTGGAGCACAAATGTTAAAGCACAGCTTTGCTTTGGAGCCAAAGGACACACCTACTACATTGAGTCTCACTAGCACCAAGAAAAAACTAAGGGCCCTGTAATAGGCCAGAGACCACAGACAAAATCTCTAAACATACTTTGGCATCAAGAGGGGACCTGTTGTCAGTAACACAGATTAAGTTTTGTCTAGCATTTTGTCCCTTCTTTGAATGAACTTAAGCTGTACCTATTCTATTTCTGATATTATGCAGGACATAGAAGTTGTGACTTGAGTGTAATACAGTTTAATGTGAGTATTAGTGGCTAGCCCAAAGTTTCTGACACCTATATCTTAAATTCTTGGACAGTTTAACTATTCCTAGCTCGACATTCACAAGTAAGACATAAAGACTAACCCTCCCCCCTCACACACACACACATACACCCAAAATAGTGGAATGGACTTGTATTTTGGACTATTGTCAGCTATGAGCATCAGTTCTCTAGAGATTGTGGAAGTCCGTGATATTGTGAGAATCAAGAATTGTCTGATTAAGATTAATCAAGGGAGACACAAAGCTTTCTATACTAATGTGAGCCTACAGAAGGCAATGCGGTACAATTTCTCATTTACTGAAATAGAAGAAGATGGTACATAAGACTGTTCTTAAATTCAGTGCTGATGTGTTAAAAATTACTGTTGGGCAGTTCCTAGTGGCTCCTTGTTTACAGGGTACCTGGAGATGGGATATCTCAAATACATGTGGTCTTAGAGAAAAACATGTGGCTTCACATTATCAGACTTCTAGTCCAGCCACTATCTCCTGTGGCTAGTTGCATGCTCCATAGGCTATGGAACCATCCAAATGATATATATTTCTATAGCACTATGAGCCTTAGTTCTGCCCTATTCCACCATTACATTGGCATTTATAGACTGAATGCAACACAGCAGCATTGGCAATGCTTGACAATAGTTAATGGACAAAGGTATAACATTATAGTCTATGAAGAATAGCTATTATTAAAATGAAATGTGTTAAGTGCTAGTGAGGCTGTAGAGAAGGAGGATTAATCAAACCATGGTAGAAGTATGTGTTATTGCAGCCATTATGGAGAATGTTATGGGGGCTGCTCAAATAAATAAAATAGAAATACTTTGTGGCCAAAAAAATCAATAAAATGACTGCTTATGGAAAAATTTAGAGGAACATATTTTGAAAACGTTTACCATAAAGAAAGTAAATGTTTCAAAGCTCAAGTCCAAGTGGATCAAGGACTGCCACATAAAACCAGATACACTGAAACTTATAGAGGAGAAAGTAGGGAAGAGCCTCAAACATATGGGCATGGGGGAAATTTTCTGAACAGAACACCAATGGTTTGTGCTGTAAGATCGAGAATCAGCAAATAGGACCTCATAAAATTGCAAAGTTTCTGTAAAGCAAAGGACACTGTCAAGACAAAAAGGCAACCAACAGATTGGGAAAGATCTTTACCAGCCCTACACTGATAGAGGGCTAATATCCAATATATACAAAGAACTCAAGAAGTTAGACTCCAGAGAACCAAATAACCCTATTAAAAAGAGGGTACAGTGTTAAACAAAGAATTCTCAACTGAGGAAGACCGAATGGCTGAGAAGCACCTAAAAAAATGTTCAACATCCTAAGTCATCAGGGAAATGCAAATCAAAACAAACCTGAGATTCCACCTCACACCAGTCAGAATGGCTAAGATAAAAAATTCGAGTGACAGCAGATACTGGCAAGGATGTAGAGAAAGAGGAACACTCCTCCATTGCTGGTGGGATTGCAAGCTTGTACAATCACTCTGGAAATCAGTCTGGTGATGCCTCAGAAAATTGGACATAGTTCTACCTGAGGACCCAGGTATATCACTCCTGGGCATATACCTAGAAGATGCTCCAACATGTAATAAGGACACATGCTCCACTATATTCATAGCAGCCTTATTTATAATAGCCAGAAGCTGGAAAGAACCCAGATCTCCCTCAACAGAAGAATGGATACAGAAAATGTGGTACATTTACACAATGGAGTACTACTCAGCTATTAAAAACAATGAATTTATGAAATTCTTAGGGAAATGGATGGATCTAGAGGATATCATCCTGAGTGAGTTAACCCAATCACAAAAAACATACATGATATGCACTCACTGCTAACATGAAACTCAAGAAGGAAGACCTAAAGTGTGGATACTTCCATCTTTCTTAGAACCGGGAATAAAACACCCATGGAAGGAGTTGTAGAGACAAACTGTGGAGTAGAGACTGAAGAAATGACCATCTGGAGACTGACCCACTTGGGGATCCATCCCATATACAATCACCAAACCCAGACACTGTTGTGGATGCTAACAAGTCCTTGCTGATAGGAGCCTGATATGGCTTTCTCCTGAGAGACTCTTCCAGTGCCTGACAAATACAGAAGTAGAGGCTCACAGCCATCCATTGGATGGAGCACAGGGTCCCCAAGGAAGGGGCTAGAGAAAGGACCTACAGAATTGAAAGGGTTTGCAGCCCTATAGGAGGAACAACAATATGACAACCAGTCATACAACCAGTACCCCCCAGAGCTCTTTGGGTCTAAACCACCAACTAAAGTGTACACATAGTGGCACTCATGGCTCTAGCTGCATATGTAGCAGAGAATGGCCTAGTCAGACATCAGTGGGAGGAACAGATCTTGGTCCTGTGAACACTCTATACCCCAGTGGAGGGGAATGCCAGGGAGGGACAGGAAGCAGGAGTGGGTAGGTTGGTAAGCAGGGGCAAGGAGAAGGAAATAGGGGGAGGGTGGTTTTCAGCAGGGAAACCAGGAAATGGGATAACATTTGAAATGTAAATAAAGAAAATATCCAATAAAAAATAAATGTTTGAGGAGTTAGATATATTTAATCTTATTTAAACAGTATGTAATGTATATATGTGTTATCAAAGTATTATATGGTTCTCCAATGGTGTGTGTGTGTATAAAACTTATAGCTTATGTATTGCTTTAAAATAAATATAAATCAAAACACATAAGCTGAATAGAGTGTAAGAAAGGGACTTACAAAACTGATTACCTTGAAGGGAAAATATCACTATTTTTAAAATATATAACATAATCTATAAAATAAATGCATTACTCAAGTGCTGCTTGGGATTCCAAATCAGATCCTGGTTTTACACAAGAACTACTACTTATGCATAAGCCAAATCACACTATAAAACATTTTCTGACTTAGACAGACAATTTTAATAAATTAACCAAGATGTTTCACAGGACACACAAGAATGTAATGCTGATACTTTCAACTTAATCTTCTTACTTACTTGTTTTGAAAATTTAAAAAGAAATTGAAAACCAATTAAGCTAAAATCATTATTTAACTTACATTTTAAATGGGCACAAAATACATTTTTAAATTTCAAATAGCTGAAAATGGATGGATATTAAAGATAATTAATACTATTTATAATAAAAATGTTACTGCCATGTACTCTGACAGTACGTATATATAGTGATTAACTTTGATTTAAAATTAGATTAAATATAGAAATTATACTTCTGATTTTAACACAAGAATGTTGCTATAGATACATTACCATAATAGTTAAATTTCTTTCTTTTAGATAGGGAAGAAATTGATAAATTGAAAGCAAATTTCATGGTAGCTAATCACAGCTTTATAGAAAAGTAACAGAACCTTTTACAACTCTCAGAATGCTTACTTTCATTAATATTTACCATAGCCTCTCTCTCATAGAAATACCATATTTACCTCATCAAAATTTCAATCTTATTCTGCACAGAACTAGAAAAAAAATCTAAAATTCATATGGAAACACAAAAGATCACAGATAGCCAAAGCAATTCTAAGTAAAGTAAGTATGTAAGTATGATAGGATGACTTTCTATTCTACTACCAAGCCATAGGGACAAACAGTAGAGTACTGACACAAAAAATGAACTTCTATAGCAAAGGGACAGAATACAGGATACAGGGGTAACAAAACCACACATTGTTATAAAACCCAATTTTTCAGGACAGTTTATATCAGTATCTACTGGCTCTGAGTTCATTGTGTGGCCATTTTGAGAATGTACTGATATAAATCTGATGGATAAATTATAAGCCTCTAGAGTTTTGATTTTACATTGTTACAGGGATTTGTGACAGACAAACACAGGGCAGCAGATGGCTGGGAATGTGAGCAGGATCCACAAGAGAAAGGTAGGTTGGTTTGTCACCTCTTGGACACCGTGGTGTCCAGGAAACAGCATTACGTGAACATAGCAGGCATTAGCATGGGTGCTTTTTTTTTTTTTTTTAATTTCACACAACAGAAGGAGTTCTCTAGTGAGTAATTTTTGCTTTCAGTCCCTTTTTCTTACTTTTTCTGCTTGTTGACCAACCATGAAGTGAAAAATTCTCACTGTGCCCTCTTCTGCCTTGTCTCAGTCCCAAAGTAATGTAACAAGCTTACCATGAATTGAAACTCCTGAAACCTTGCACCCAAGCAAAACATTTGTCTTTTCAAAATAGCTTTCTCTGCTATTTCTGCCTCAGTGACCTGAATCTGCCTCAAAAGTCCTATTCAGAATGTCCATGTTTCTCCATTGAATTTGATATGCAAAACACATGTTTTATTTTGTGACCAAGAGTAATAAACAATACTATGAAGCAAAAAGGAAAATTAGAAATTAGAAAAGATTCCCCACCAGAGAGTCCCAACTTGCAATCTGTGAGTGTGGTAAATTAATAGGGAGAATCAATAGTCCTGTTGAGCTAGGCAGAAAGCATGGAAAGAGTTACAGGCAAAGGTGCAATTCAGATATTTTTACACGGACGTTACCACACACATAAATTTCACATAGAGGATATTAGCCCAGAAACTTAGGATACCCAAGATATAAGATACAATTTGCTAAACGCATGAAACTCAAGAAGAACCAAGACCAAAGTGTGGACACTTTGCCCCTTCTTAGAATTGGGAACAAAACACCCATGGAAGGAGGTACAGAAACAAAATTTGGAGCTGTGTCAAAAGGATGGACCATCTAGAGTCTGCCATATCCAGGGTTCCACCCCATAATCAGCTTCCAAACGCTGACACCATTGCATATACTAGCAAGATTTTGCTGAAAGGACCCAAATATAGCTGTCTCTTGTGAGACTAGGCCGGGGCTTAGCAAACACATAAGTGGATGCTCACAGTCAGCTATTGGATGGATCATAGGGTCCCCAATGGAGGAGCTAGAGAAAGTACCCAAGGAGCTAAAGGGATCTGCAACCCTATAGGTAGAACAACATTATGAACTAAACAGTACCCTGGAGCTCTTGACTCTAGCTGCATATGTATCAAAAGATGGCCTAGTCAGCCATCACTGGAAAGAGAGGCCTATGGGACTTGCAAACTTTATATGTCCCAGTACAGGGGAACCCCAGGGCCAAAAAGTGGGAGATGGTGGGTAGGGGAGTGGGTGGGATGGTATGGGGGACTTTTGGGATAGCATTGGAAATGTAAATGAGGAAAATACCTAATAAAAAGTATACAAAAAAATCCACATAGAAAGTAGATAAGAAAGCAAAGTTCTATCATACATTTTAAAACAGTGTCTCTCATCTTGTGGGTCACAGGTCATGGCTAGAATGACCCTTTCCCATGGGTGGCTTAGCAGATATCCTACACATCAGGTGTTGCATTAAAATTCATTACACTAGCAAAATTACAGTTATGAAGAAGAAACAAAATAATTTTATGATTGGGGTCACCATAACATAAGGAACTGTGTGAAAGTGTTGCACCTTAGAAGGTTGAGAACCACTGTTTTAAAAGTTGCAAAGACATTAAAGACTTAAAGGTGAATCCAAATAAAATTCTTCTGAAAGAAAATCCTTGGACTATCTTAATGAATTGAGTTGATATGATGTCAAATAAAAGTTGAGATAATAAATTGAAACAATATAAAATGTATAAGAAGTCCCACAGAAAAATTTTAATACATTCATTAAAATCTCAATTATACATTCAACAAAATAACACCAAATAAAAAAACAAAATAAATCATGGCCAGTCTTTAGTGGTGCACACCTTTAATCCCAGCTCTTGGGATGAAGAGGCAGATAATGGAAATCTGAGTTTGAGGACAGTCTGTTCTACAGAGCAAGTTCCAGGATGGCCAGGGCTATGCAGAGAAACCCTGTGTCAACAAAACAAAACAAGACACCCAAACAAACAATAAAGCAACAAAAAAAAGAGAGAGAGAGAGAGAGAGAGAGAGAGAGAGAGAGAGAGAGAGAGAGAGAGAGGAAGAAAGGAAGATCCTCATGGATCCTGTTACTATATATAATGAAAAACTCTTCTTCTGACCACACATATGTCTTATAGAAACTGTTAACAAATATAAAATTAACAATAGAAAGTTGGGCAAGAGGCGAGGTGTGCATCATCAAATGGCCAGTTAGCCAGTAAACGTGAAAATATTCTCAACTCCATAGCTACAAAATGCAAATTAAGAAACACAGTGGCAGCAATGCTTTCTAACAAGTCTTAGGCAGAATATTTCCAATCTGTGGTGTGAGAGGTTGGCATACATATGAAGCAACAGGACTATCTTAATTTGGTTCTCTATTGCTGTATGAAAAAAAACAGAGAAACAAAAAATATGATCAAAAGCAACTTTGAAGCTAAGGCAGGAACCTGGAGGCAGAAACAGAATGAGGAAGCATAAAGGAGTACCCCATAGGCCTGCCTACAGGCAATCTTCTGGAGATATTTTCTCAATTGACCTTCTCCCTTCTCAGATGACTTTAGTTTGTGTCAAAGTGACAAAAACCCAATAACACAAGGGGCTTCTGTTCTGTGCCCTGTGCTGTGAGGTGCAACTTGGCCCAAGTACTTTAGAATCAGATTGGCCTCCAGGAGTGGCCTGGTTAGGGTTTCTATTTCTATGATAAATTCCAGGATCATAAGCAACTTGGGAGGTAGGGGTTTATCTGCTTACACTTCCAAGTAACAGTCCATCACTGAGGGAAGTCAGGACAGAACTCAGAGCAGGAACTTGGCGGCAGGAACTGATAAAGAGGCCATAGCAGAATGCTGCTCACTGGTTTTCTTTCTGATGGCTTGCCCCACTTGCTTTGCTATATATCAGCTTGGACCCCCATCTCAAAAGTGCCACCACCTCTTACAGTGGGATGGGCCCTCCTATGTTAACTATCAATCAAGAAAATGCCACACAGGCTTGCCCACAGGCCAATATGATAGAAGCATTTTCTCAGAGGTTTCTTCCTCTCTAGTGACTCTGGCTTGTGTCAAATGAACACAAAACTAGCCACTGCAACGGAGAAGTCGACTGAGTATATAAATTGGATTCAAGGCCATCATTCCTGGAGTTAATGTTTACGACTATCCTCAATAAATTTCATAAGTAACTCTAATGTCCTCCAATGGTAAATTTGTAGATGCATTGTAATGTGGAAATGAAACACTATTGACCAGAGGTACAATAAAAGGCAGGGGCATGGAAAGTTCAGAAAATGAAACTCCCAAGTCTCATACTTAAGGAAATAATAAACACAAAATGTTAAGCAAAGTAAAAATTCATGAAGCTTAAAAATAGGAAACATGTATATTAAGTAATAGAAACATTTAAAACCAAGAGAAAATGAGACAGCCACTTTAAAAATTGGAACGATGAAACTTGCTGGTGAAATGTCAGAAGTCAAATAAGTGGGGGTTCGGTCACAGGGACCTTGGCCAAAACTGCCCAGTGTCTATTTCTTAACTTCACACAAGATAGCTCATACATTGACACATCATTAAAATCCTCTAGAACAACAGATACATTTATACACTCTTCTCTGTAGGTTTCAATGAAACAAGATGGAAACTCCACTTTTCAATCCTAAACCTGGATTGTTATGCTTACTCCCAAAGCTGCATGGAGAAAGAGGTTACTTGATTATGATTTTTTCAGTGATATATTCCTGTCTCAAACTTATTGCCCCTTTAAAATAGCAAGTATAATTACACTGTGGTATTTTATTTAGGTATATGCAATTAAAGAGTCACCTCCAAATTGTGTAGAATGTAATTTTTCCATCTGCTAGAGGTATCCTGTACTATTGTAGGGTCTGCATCTGCTTCTACTGGACTTTACAGACTTAAGTATAAAAAGTCTCTCCTTCATTATGCCATACTCTTTATCTAGATTCACTAGCTATAAATGTTTGGACAAAGTAAAAAGAAAAAAATGCTTTCTTCATTCTAAGATATACTATACACACTTCAAAACCCAAATTTCTAGAGTGTTAACTCTCTGTATGGTGTTGTAGCTGCCAAAGTTAGATCTGGACTATGCAGAAAACTCCTATCCATTCAATTAAACATGACTCATTCACAGAAGAAATCTACAGGAATGAATTGTGATCTCACTTATTTCTACTACATTGTCTTTGACAAAAAACTCTTCAATTCAATGCATTTCAAATGTCAGGATTTTCTCCTTTACTGAAATTCCTTCCTGGTCTATAATTCAAAACTGGAAATGTAGCTTTGAGTTTTCCTCCTTAGATGGATAATTCATACAAGATTCGGTGAAGATACCTTGAAATAAGCCCAGAGTTTTAGAAGCAGCTTCTCTTACTGTCTATGATACATGTTCCTTGGTAGTTCATATAGTTATGAATAGGTACATTTATTGAAGGCTTAAATTCAGCACTGTTTCACATGAGGTAATATTAAGTTAGAAAATGGATCTATTTGAACACTGGCAAGAACTCTTGAATGCTAGCCTACTTCTATGTGAGTTATGAATATACTTTATGTCTATTTTGCAGTAGATATAGTAGTAATAGTGGGGGGTGTTTTTGTATAATACAATAGTTACAGTGTTCACAGAAAAGCCACTCTTGGCATTCAGTCATGTGGCAACATCCACCATTACTTCTCTAGCAGATTCTACTCCCTTATATAGAAATTTGCATAGGAAGTATGTTACAGACTTCTTGGAGCTAACAAATAGCCAAAGCTAGACCAAGATTTCCCCTAAAAGTTTGGAAATAAAAACCACTTAAAACTTTAAAACTTATAAACAGACACTCATAAATGTGTGTGTGTTTATGCTTACCTATGTCATTTTCTTTCTACCTAATAAGTCTTTGTACACAATCAATTGAGATCCATTCTTCTTTGCTCTGATAAAGCCATATATGGTGCAGTAGATATGTGAATATAGGTTTCTAAAAACACATTTATCTTAATGCTACTAATGCTCTACTCTGTAATAGGGCTTAATTTGAATTGAATATTATTATAATATTTGTTTTGGCCAGCTTATACTGAACCATATTAAATGCCTATAATATACTGTATATATATAAAATACAGTATATATAATGTACTGTATATACAATATACTGTATATATATGTACAGAACATTTATATACATATACATTTGTGTGTGTGTGAAAAGTACACAGAGAATAAGGATATAATTTAATAAGCTTTCACAAAATAATCATAGTTTGCATTTTTTAAACAGAAAAATACCACATCTTAAATGTGTTCCCATAATTGCTTCCAGTCATCACTCTCTCATCCAAAGAAGACAGCATCTGGATTTTAATGCTGTAGGTTTATTTTGTCTGACTTTAAACTGTATCTGAATCAAATTATATGATTTGCACTCATGTTTTATCTATTTTATGCTACCTCTCTGAGGTCATTCTTGATGTTTTTATAAGAAGATAAAGAGAGAGGAAATATGTTTTGGTGGATGTGTGGTGAGGTGTCGGGAAGGTGGTACCTCAGCAGGCCCATGCTAAGGCATCTTTCCCCTCTCAGGGACCAGCCATGGGATGGTATAGTATAAAATAGTTTATTCAGGACATGAGGAGGGGACTTAATAGGGTAGTAGAGGCAGAGAAAGGGGGCGAAAGAGAGAGCAGAGGCCATAGAGAGAGGGGGTGAAGGGAATGGGGAGAGATGTGGGAGGGGGCAAGAGGAGAGAGTAGGAGCAAGAAGACAAGAGCAAGTGAGAGCAGAGGGGGCAAGCAGCCCCTTACCAAGCAGGTAAGCCATTGCCAGGTAACTGGGGGGTGGGGCTTAGACAAAATGCTAACAGTTCTTATTTATGTTTTTCTCACATATATTACTGCTTAGTATAAAATAATGATTTGGAGATTGTATATCATAACCACATGAATACTAAAGTAATAGCATTTAAAATTAACAAGGGGCATTGGCTCAAATCTCAGAGTATAAAATAGATTGAAGGAACTAAAAGAAAAGTTAGCTTATGCAGTTCTTTTAAACTCCTCTATCTTACAAAAAAAAAAAGACAACATATTCATTTCAAATAGCAAGCCCCTATTATTAATAATTTACCTGATTCCCAACTTACCTCATTTGTCTGGCTATCTTTTATTAGGGATGAACATATGAGGAGGGGCTTCTCTTTCCCTGTCTCTTATGCTCATATTATCTGGTTTATTTCTGGTTATGAGTCTTGGAGTTTCAGTCATCCTGTTGGGATATGAAATAATGACATGGAAATATAAAAATAATAAAATGGTCAGCTGGAATAGCATGGTAAGAGAAGCTTGTATTACACTTTCATGGTACTAAACCAACTTGTAGACTCATTGTTATTTAAAAACAGAAATTCTCTAATAAGTTAAAAACATCATAGACATTTTCAGTTACTACAACTGAAAAGCTTTGCTGGCATATTCCATCCAAATAATTAGATCAGAACAATAAAATTGATGAGCCCTACTGGGAATTATGGTGAATTTTACATTGAGTTTCTGAAAGTCAGCAAGATCCAACTAGGGAAATTCAGTGTCTAGTCCACAGAGGAGTGGCACAGTTACATTAGAATTTCTTTCAGCTTATGATGTCTTACAAGAATGTTCTGAATTTCTTGTCATTGTAGTGGGACTTAAGAAAACATCCAGCCACTTCATGACTGATCCTATGGTGAATGTCTGGAGCCAATGGGCTTTTGACAAGGTTGGTACATTGCCAGGGTCACAAAATGTCTCTCTACATCTTCTTTCCAGAAGGTAGACTACGGGTACTGTGATCTAAGATGATTTGCTGCCTGCTTACATAAGAATGTCCCAGATGTGTGGGGTGTGGAGGGAGGCCTAGACCAAGAGCAGTTCAAACTGTTCTCATCTTCAAGCTGGAACTGAAATTGACCACACCTTTATGTGTAGTTAATTATTGTTACTTGCACAGAAGGTCTCTTTATTTTACATGCATGGGCTTTTGACATTAGTCAGAATAAACAACTTTATGCTTAGTTCTCTGTTTTGTTAGTTAATAATTTTTAGGTTTTTTTGGAATTAACAATTATTAACATAATGATTGCATAATTGGCTGTATTTCTTGAGGACTGATGGACACTGTGAATCCTATCATGAAATAGGATGTCATACTGACAACTTATATCTCTTATGTTTATGAGGACATCATGTGCACTGTGGAGTTAAACAGTGAGATTGGAAAGGCTGCCCCATACTTTGTTGTTGATAATATGTGAGTTCAGGAATCACAAGAACAAATTTCATTAATTTTTCTTGTGCTCTTTAAGGGAGAACTAGTTATATACAGCTAAATTTCCAATTCTTAAATTTTTAGTTTTATCTTTCCATGTTATAGAAAGAAAATCAAGGATTTGGAGGTCTTAAAGAACAATCTTATAGCATTGTTAAGCTGCAAAATCTTTAGTTACAAGAATCTCTGCTTGTGATAAGTCTGGACTACTTTAGTAAACCCCATTCTCAAACTAAAAGTCAAAGTGTACCATGAAAATGATGTCAAATATTTCTCTGAAGTCCCAAAAAACAAGCTATTGAGTATTCAGTCTTCTTACAAACCACTCACTGTATACAGAAGGGAAGCACCATAAAAGCTGCAAACTGGTCTTTCTCAGGCATGCTTATGCTAAAACGGCAATATTTCAATACATTTAGGAAGATTTTAAAATAATAAAATAAAACTCTTAAGGAAATACATGTGTACAAATATGTACATTTCTAAAATGGATCCAAGAACTCAACGTGTTTGCTATCTTGTCTCCAGGTAGTTGTTTACATAGCAGGCAAGGCAGCTGCTGCCCAGCTTTGGCACCTAGACAGGAGTCATATTTCTGGAGGCACCAATTTATTTTGAATAAAGATCCAATGTCCTCTACACAGATAGGGTTTTCTTTAACGCCAACGGCATGCCTTTTTCTACTTACATTTCCTGGAAAATACATGCATATTTTGTAACCAGTCTATGAATAATGAAATGTCTCCTAATGAATGGCAGACTTCAGAAGGTTGAGAATTTTAACCTGGGTAAACAAGTACATGTTTGTATGTCTGTCTGGGTTTATGTGTGCTCACACTCCATTCCATAAACCATCTGACAAAAAGTCCTTTCTGCCACCCACCTCCCATATTTTATGGAGTGATGGAGGAGGGTAGTTCTTCACAAGAGTCTAGTTATGTGCTTCTGTCTTGAGACAGTGCAGGAAATTGTAGAAGCTAAAGCATGCATTCTCTCAAGATGTCCTTGCAGCAATAATATTTGTCTAGAAGAAGAAAGACTTTATTAATCTTTGTTTATCAGATTATAGATCTTCCTGTGGAAAGACTTTAACAGTGCTGAACATGTATAAAAAAAGGTGAGAAGACGGTGCTTGCTACATCAGCCAGAGTGAAGGGCATCAGAGAGTCTGGCTCCTGGGTGTCTGTCACATCTCCTTCATTCAGCATCTTACTGTTTTTTTTTTGTTGTTGTTGTTGTTGTTGTTGTTCCATATGTGTCCAATGCAGATGGATGAACATAGTAAAACCAAGGGTCACACTGCCACTCCATATATGGTATAAGTAGAAAAGTATCTCTAGGGGTTTCTTTCTTAAACACAAATGATGAACTCTGTCTGTACATGGCTCTGCATGGGGCTAGTAACATGACCTGGATTTTCAATTTAGACTTTTAATGTCTCAGATTTCTCAGAAATTCAATAAGATGAAAACTATGACAATAAATTAGAAAAGCATAATCTCATTTATTTTGAAGGGCAGCAACAAAAAAGGTAGCCATCTTTTCTATGCTACTTAGACGATAGCTGCTGCATTTTAAACACCCCTCTGAGTTTTGGGTTGAAAAGCATATTGGCGGTTTCATTTTTCTCATGACTAACTTACCTGCAAGTTAGTATGAAGAGTAGGATGCTGTAGTACCGACATGGGTCATCTTACCAATACACTGTAAACATTGCAAATGAAAGCAAAGCCAAAAGTCAAGAGACAGTTTAAAGTTCAAGCTTGCAATTTCACACATGAACAGACACACAGACAAACACATATGCACATGCACGTGCACACACACACACCACACAAATACATCTGACAATGTACATTGTAAATTCCCTTTATATGCATTTTACTTATCTGAGTTTTAAAAGTGCAAGTACTTCAAAAGTCTCCTCCTTTGTCAAATTTACAATATGAACCAGAAAGAGACAGTAAGTGGGATATTGTATTTATGCATGTACACCACTGTGGATCCTTAATGGAAATGTCAGCTCTGTTCTACTGAATTGAGCCTTGGGTTTTGTAAGCATTGGTTATACAATAGTTTCAGAGATGGAGCAACTTTGTAAAGTGGGATCGCTCTAATTATGTCTGTGTCATTGTGAAACAGATGATAAACCTGATGGATAAAGAAGAAAATGAAAGCCATTTAGCTCCTGAGAAATACAACTGTTGCTTTTAAAGGTAAAAAGGGCAGCCAAAAATTAAGTAAAACCTTCACTTGCATATTTGTTCCCCTTGTGGTACACAACCTTAGTGATGTTACAGGAAGTATCAGTACTACTTCTACATCCTGCAGGTCACTATCCAAGTTGCACATCTGTGCTGATTTGCATCCAACAGCACCCATTCCACTGCTAACTTTGAGGGGACAGGACTACTCCCTGGACACCTGTCACCACAGCGTCAGCTGTCTTTGATCCATTCACACTCACAATACATAGCATCTATATTTCCCAGTTCACTTCACATTTCCCTAGGTTCCTCTATCACGTGGCTTTGCTAAAGCCTTATCCTCAGCTTCACAGTAGCTGGACAAAAGCAGAAACCTCTGGTAAGCCTCACTTCTGCTTCCCTCTTGAGAATTGCCAGCCATGTTTGTTAAATGGACTGGAGGCTTCCTCCTGTCACTCAGGCATTGGGGCTGCTCTACACATGACACTTATCAAAGAACTGAAAATGCAATCACAGTTCTGCTCCTCCATCTCAGGCAACAGCATGCAGTCTCTGTAGGTCCTCTGGACTTCCCGCATTTTCTTTTTTTTTAATTAATATTTTTATTACATATTTTCCTCAATTACATTTCCAATGCTATCCCAAAAGTCCCCCATACCCTCCCCCCCACTTCCCTACCCACTCATTTCCATTTTTTTTTTTTGGCCCTGGCATTCCCCTGTACTGGGGCATATACAGTTTGCGGTCCAATGGGCCTCTCTTTCCAGTGATGGCCGACTAGGCCATCTTTTGATACATATGCAGCTAGAGTCAAGAGCTCCGGGGTACTGATTAGTTCATAATGGTGTTCCACCTATAGGGTTGCAGATCCCTTTAGCTCCTTGGGTACTTTCTCTAGCTCCTCCATTGGGAGCCCTGTGATCCATCCAATAGCTGACTGTGAGCATCCACTTCTGTGTTTGCTAGGCCCCGGCATAGTCTCACAAGAGACAGCTACATCTGGGTCCTTTCGATAAAATCTTGCTAGTGTATGCAATGGTGTCAGCATTTGGAAGCTGATTATGGGGTGGATCCCTAGATATGGCAGTCTCTACATGGTCCATCCTTTCATCTCAGCTCCAAACTTTGTCCCTGTAACTCCTTCCATGGGTGTTTTGTTCCCACTTCTAAGGAGGGGCATAGTGTCCACACTTCAGTCTTCATTTTTCTTGAGTTTCATGTGTTTAGCAAATTGTATCTTATATCTTGGGTATCCTAGGTTTTGGGCTAATATCCACTTATCAGTGAGTACATATTGTGTGAGTTCCTTTGTGAATGTGTTACCTCACTCAGGATGATGCCCTCCAGGTCCATCCATTTTCTTTTCTGGTTTGTTGGCATCACTTTTCCAAAATCTGGCAAGACAATGATGCATCTCGAATGAAGACTACTGTGAATCCTGCCCCAACCCCTGCCTGGGTTAAGTGGACATTTTCTGTTTTCTGACTTTCCTATGCTCCTCTGTCTCTCAACACTCACCCACATGTTTTTGTTTAGGTTACATACCCATTTATCTCCATACATTAACCATGAAATCCTCCTGAGAAGGGGCTCTATGTTACCATTCCTGTTTATTTTATTAAATCTTGATGCCATGACTTAACTCTCAGTATTTGCTCCACTGTTGAGTGAAAAACCAAAACAAACCAGGGGAATGTATATTCAACATAGCAAATATAATATATAATGAATGCTACATGTAAACATGTGTATGTTTCTCTCTCTCTCTCTCTCTTTCTCTCTCTCTCTGTGTGTGTGTGCATGTATGTGATATAATAATGTAAATACAGTCCTGGGCCTGGAGAGATAGTTGAGAGATTAAGCATACCCACTGCTTTAGCAGATGACCAGAGTTCAGTTCCCAGCCCCCATATTAAGTGACTCACAACCCCTCAGTAACTCCCACATCAGGAGTATCTGGTGTTCTTGCTTTCCAAGGTTTGCTGTACATACCTGCATAAATCTACACATAAAGATGAAACAAACACACACCAAAAATATGGCTTTTAAGAATACGTAATGAAAATTTCCAGTCTCAGAGATCTATTTTGGATATTTCCTTTTGTACTTCCTGAAGGGACATTAGGATTAGGCTGTAAATTCTCTTGATTGGCAGGGTCATAGAAAACAGATCATGTGAGTGGAGAATGAAAATAAACAGCTACAGCGCCCACATGGAAATATGGAAATCATTTTTTAAACTTTCTGCTGAGTGATTCTATACAATCTTAATCCATTTTTGTTGTTGTTGTTGTTGTTATTGTTGTTGTTGTTGAGCAGGAGTTACTATCCTCATAGTAGCTCAAGTTTAGATCATAGACTGGTTGATTTTCTTCTGGGCAGATGAAAATGTAGTGTGTTGCTAATGGTGACTCCTACCCACAAGGCTTGGGCTCAAACTCAGACTGGTCTCCTAACAGCAGTCTTGTGGGTCTGCCTCCACAGATTAAATTACTCATGGTCAACCAAGAGCTAAGCATGTTAAACGGAAAATTCCAGGGATAAACAATTCCTAAATCTTAAATATTTTTATTACAGTACATTATATGATGGTTCTCTTTCAGTATTGGCTATTATTGCTAATTTTTCACTATATGCAATTTTTAAGTTAAACTTCCCTATAGGCATGTGTGTGCAGAAAACAAATAACCAAGCAAACAAACAACTGAACAAACCTATCCAGGGAGCCATCTAGGTCTTTGGTCATGAGCCCTACAGATGAGAGTGTTTAGGGGTACCTCTTTCACTGTCAATTTTCTGATTGTTCTCTCAAAGTTTGACCTATCTTTTTCTTCTCCACCCTCCTGTTTCTCTAGACAGTGGAATGTGCCTGGGTGTGTGAGGCCGTGGTTTACAGTCAGGCATAATTAGTCTAATCTTCCAGAGCATGTTTTTCTGAGACTCTGGCTGCGGAGAGAACATTGAATCCACATGTCTTCTTTTTCTCTTGTTGCCATTGACATCCAGCAATCAACATCTGCTCTGCTTTTAGTTTTTATAACTGTTTTCTTGCTTTTTGTTTTCATGTGGCCTTTTTGCTTTTCTTAACTTACTCCAGCTACCAAGCCCTTCTAAATGCTAACCTTTTCTGCAGGTCCGTGAGTGAGGGTTATTAGTTTGGTCTGTGAAATGAAGGACAATAATCCACATTTACATTCTTTTCAGCTTTTCAGAAGATGAAGTGATGACTTGACCAACGTTGAACTCTGTGCTTTTTGAAAGTGAGACAGATATCTTAAAGCGTGATTGACAAAATGTAGCCTTATTTGTGAGTAAAACACTACACTTTGGTCTTAATCTAGACTTGGCACGATTATTCTCGATTTTCCAAAAGCCAAGGCACTAATTCTGCCAATGCCAAATTTATTCATCTTCTGTTTGAGTTTTATTTTTGAATTTTTGAGACAGTATTTTCTAGGTAGCTCTGGATAGTCTAGTACTAGGCTATTCTCAAACTAGTAACACTTATGCTCAGCCTCCTTAATGCTCAAAATTTTTAGGCATGTATCACTGTGCCAAGCTGGTTTTTTAACCTGGTTTTGTTTGTCTCTTTTCTCCTCCCTCCCTACAGAGCTGTTATTAATCTCAGAACATCAGATCTGCTAGACAGGAGCCCTGCCTCCCCAGCACACACACACTCCCAGTCTTACTCTGGAGCAGGGTTGGCTCTGTATGGGGTAGAGGACAGGAGGCTGAGCCTGTTCTTTCTGACTTATTGATATTTAAAAGGCTCAAGCTAAGATACTCCTTGGAGTGACTCATACATTCAGTAGTGATCCTATGACCTTATGTTTTGCACAAAAATAATTATATGAGTCTCTGACTAGCCCTAATTTCAACTCTAAGAGAACCACAAATCTCTGTTTATCCTTAACCTGCCCAGACTCCCTGAGTTCTCAGCTGTTTTTATTTTATATCTGGAAAGTACCAGGACCACCCTGAAAAAAGATGATAATTTTATCCTTCAAAAATATTAAATAAACATTGCTCTTCATGAGAAAAGTTGAAGCCACAGACTTCCACACCCAATAATTAGCTAATCGAGTTTGAATGCCCAAAAATAAATAGAAAATTTTAAATTGGAACACAACTTTTATTAACCATTGACAAATATCTAAAATATTATAGCCAAATGGCAATTGTGTAGAGTTTAGGTTCATAAATTCCTTATTTACTGATATAACTATTCTATAAATAGTTAATAAAATCTTGATTAAACTAAATATAAAGTACTATGTAAGTATCTCTCCTTCCTTTTTTTCTTCTGTTACTCATCATGGATACTTGAAAATATGTATTTTGAACAAAATATCACTTGAAGTAACTTAGTTTAAAGAATAATATTGCTGGGCAGTGGGGGCACACACCTTTAATCCTAGCACTTGGGAGGCAGAGGCAGGCAAATTTCTCACTTCAAGGCCAGCCTGGTCTACAGAGTGAGTTCCAGGACAGCCAGGACTACACAGAGAAACCCTGTCTTGTAAAAAAAATGAACTATCATTTTTCATCATGGTCTTAATATTTCTAAATACAGTGCTAACAAACTGAATATCAATATAGTGAGGCATTATCTTGTGCATAAGCAGGACTTAGAGTTGGTACAGAACATAACTGGATGTCGAATTCTCAGTACAAAAAAATGTTTTATTTATCTGGAAGGGGAAAATGGGGTGGCTGGCTGCCACTGGATTGGGCAAAAATGTAAATGGCTCTACAAGAGTGTTTTTGTTTTTTTGTTTTTTGTTTTTGGGTTTTTCGAGAAGAGTGTCATTTTTAAGGAGAAACAGCATAGTCTGTGCTAGGATGAATTGGAAAATCCTGACTGGACAGGTTAGCTAGGTAGCCAAGCAATAAATTTTGATCACTGGGCCTTGATATTTTGGTTCCTTGGTGATCAGCCTTAGGAATGAGGAAGTGGCCAAATAAGAAAATGGACCTTGGTGGCTAGCTTAAGAATATGGAAGTGCCTAAATGGGGGAATCTAATAGTTAAACAAGGGAGAGAAGAAAATGGAGGGCAAGACTTGCCAGCACCATGTTTATAATGCTTAGGTCTGTTAGAGAGCCCTTCATTCCCACTGTTTGTTTTATTAGTGGGATGCTAAGTGTTGGGTAAGCAGGCTCATTCAGCTGACTATGTCCTCCTAACATTGGGCCATCATTGTTAGGGATCTAAGGAAAATGGAATATTGTCCAAGGTTGGGAAGAGCAGGCTGTTTCCCTTGATGTCAAGGGTCTGCTAGACCATCTGGGGCTAGGAGAACTGTAAGTAGCATTGGAACAGTTTCTGAGGTTGGACTGTCTGGGGCGAGCCCTTTGGCACAGATACCCCCTGGAACCCCTGGGGCTACTGAGTTTTCTGAGCAGTCTGTAGTTGATCTAAAATCTACTGGGACAAATTGACTAGGGACAGAAGGAAAGTTATGGAGTTCATATGAAAATATTTTATGTTGGGTGTACATTTGAAACTTCCAGGCCCATGCTCATATTAGTTGTGGAGCAGAGTTCTAAGACCAGGAAAAGTGAGAAAGATCCCACTTTCAGGAAGAGTCAGGTTGGAAAACTTAGGTTGTTGGTTGACAAGAGTATTTACTTAGAGTCGATTTGACCTGTGACAGGTGAATTCAAGTAGATTCCCTGAAGCTTCCAAGAATTTTTTTTTTAAGTTTATATCTGTACCAAAATCTACACTGTAGGAAGGGCAGTAGACTCACATCTTTGAGGTCAGAATAAAAGGCTGGACACCCCAAAATGATCCAGAGGGATGGCTATATAGAATGGACAGAGATGTTTAGAGTTCTATTCCTAGAAGACAATCAAAGGAAATTTTAAAATTTGAGCTTGTGGTTGTGAAAATAGTAGCTGCGTATTATCAGGGCTCAAATAATAGCTTATCAGAACTCTACACACGTACAAATTTTATACCTTTATAAATTATATCCAAAAACCTTAAACATCCTCCTAGACCTTCATAACTTAGACTTTTATATCTTCAGACCGCAAACACTTTCTTAGGCCTTTATATTACCTTTCTATATCTTAAAACATTTTAAGACACTCACAACTTATTAAAGTTTCCATATCCTTAGTCCTTTTTGACTTGTATTTATATACCTAAGAACACCTTCTTAGACCCTCCACCCTTACAGAAACATTTTTAGCCAGTCACAACCATGTGACACAAGTGGTTGATTACTAAGAAGAAGTTCATTTAAATAAAGGAAGAGTAAAAAATTACACTGAAATCTGTTTTGTGAGTTTATCTTTTATAAAGAACCTGGCAGTATGGTAACCTGTCTTTCTTTTTTGTTTCTTTGTTGCTTTCCAACAATTTTTTTTTAATTTACTTTACATTCCAATCACATGCCCCTCCCTCCTCTCTTCTCAGCCCCACCCTTACACATCCTTCCCCTTACTGCTCCCTCCCCTTGGGTACCACCCCACCCTGAGACATCTAGTCCCAGCAGAACTAAGCACATCATCTCTCACTGATGCCCAACCAGGCAAGGCAGTTAAGGGGAAGGGGATCCAATGGCAGGGAACAGATACTGAGACAGCCCTGCTGTGCTTGTTAGGGGACCCACATGAAAACCAACCTTCACATTTGCTACAAACATGTAGGGGGCCTAGGTCTAGGTCCTGCATTCTCCCTGGTTGATGGCCCAGTCTGTGTGAGCCCCCATGGGCCCAGATTAGTTGACTCTGTGGGTCTTCTGATGATGTCTTTGACGCTTCCTGCTTGCCCACTTCTATTCCCTATTCTTCCATGAGACTCACAGATGTTTGACTGTGGGACTCTGCATATGTTTCTGTCTGCTGCTAGATGAAGCCTTTGAGGAGACAGTTATGCTAGGTGCCTGTCTACAAGAATAGCAAAGTATCATTAGTTATGTCAGGGGTTGGCTTCCTCACATGGAATGGTTCTCAAGTTGGGGCAGTCTTTGGTTGACTGTTCTCTCAGTCTCTGCTCCATCTTTATCTCTGCACATCCTGTCAATAAGAAAAATTTCTGGTTGAAGATTTGTAGGTGGATTGAGGTCCCCTCCTTTCTCTGCAAGTCAAGTCTGGTTACAGTGTAAGGAAATAGACGGAACTTGAAAACATCGTCCTGAGTAATGTAATCCAGAGTCAGAAAGACAGATATGGTAGGTACTCAGTTATAAGTGGGCATTAGCCATAAAGTACAGAATAACCAGACTACAATCCACAGACCCAAAGAAACTGGGTAATAGAAAGTCCCAAGGGAAGATGTGCAAATCTCAATCAGAAGAGGAAATTAAATAGTCATCAGAGGTGGATGGAGAAAGGGAACTGGATAGGAGAGGGGCAAGAAAGGAAATGGGGATGTTGATCAGGAGTTGGAAGAGGGCTAAGAGAGAGAAAATATGTGCAGGGCACCTCTGGTGACTAGCTGGGGACCTGGGACTAGAGAGGGTACAGGAGTCTATTGGAGTGACTCTAGCTAAGACACTATTTTTCTTGGCTGGAGTCATAGTAGCTCTCCAGTGAGGCCAGAGGTTGGACTTTTACCTATGAAAAGAACTGAGAAATGGCTGAAGCCTGGAGGAGCTGGTATCATGATGCTATTAAAATGTCCTTCAGATTAGTCATCAACACCTTCAGAGTTTTGGGAAGGATAAATTATAGGAGGAAGTATAATCCAAATGGCCTATGTATTAATCAAAATGAAAGAGACTTATTCATTACCTAGATGGTTGTCTAGTTTTTTTGTGGTCTACAAAAACATAGCTGGACAATGTTTGGTTTTCACCTGTCATATAGACAGCATTTCAACTTCATTCAGCTGCCACACAGAACAGCAGGAAGACAGCTGTCAGACCCAGGTCTGAGTGAGTTTTTCCAGTAGAGAAACTTGGGAAAACTGACCTTTCACCGATCAGGCAGAGTAGGGCAACTCAAAAGTGTTCACAGTTTTGGTAGAGGACTGGCTGCAGGCAAGGCATGGGGCTCATTTGACTAGCGGTTAGGATTACTGTAATTCAGGTGGAGTGGTTGTATACCATCTATTATCTTGTGAGATCATAAGATTCCCATTAGGAAGGGGCATTTGTCTCTATTACGGGAAGCTTAAACATTTTAAATGCCGCATTTAGCAGATCTCTGGAGAGTTTGAGGACCATCTATTTAGTATATTTGATTTTAGGCTTAACCTTAAAAACATAAACAGGAGGCTAAATAAAGCTTATCATGAAATAGATTACAGAACAGGTTAAGTTGGGAGCTTTTTTTTATAAGACTAGGATTTTACAGCTTTATTCCTGGTAAGTTTGAGCTTTGAAAACTTGCATTAAACATTTAATTAAATTATCTTTAGTATCAAAATAAAGTATCACAGATTTTGTATGACTTTGTTTATCTAAATAAGGTTTAAACTTTGTTAAAATTTAAATTTAGCAAATTAGATTAAATTTAAATTAAGAAATTAATATTGTTAAAATTTAGCAAAGTGAACAAACATGAAGAAACTAAGCCAATATTACTGAGAAGCCGAGTAAATCCTAGGACTTTATAAATTTTTATTTATCAAATACACTGTATTTATCAAATATCTGTTGTTATTTCTTTACATTCTTTAGAAGTCTGGTGTTGTTAGTAAAGATATAAGTAGGTAGGTATAAATCTCTAAGTCAGCTTTTATTAATAATGAGTATGTCGAGGAAGAAAATGAGGTTGAAAAATGAAGCTCTGCTGGAGGGAATTTCTATAAACTCCAAGAGGAAGCTGAGAGGGAGCATAGGCCCCCTGGGCCCAAGCATACAGAATCTGTGAGAGGAGAAGAAGCCTAGGAGCCAAGCTCTTCCTGGGAGGCCTAGGAAGAGACAGCAGGCAGCTTCTAGGGAGAAGAAACTTTAGAAGGGAGCTAAGAGCAGATGCTGCAAGTCTGGAGGCAGGAGCTGAGAGACAAGAAAAGTGTTGCACAGGCCAGGAAGGGCTTAGGGAGCCTGCAGAATTGCAAGCAGCTCCAAGGGGCAAGAGCAGAAAGGAGTCACAGTATATTGCAGGAGGGAGCTGAGAGAGGACAGGGCTATAAAATATCATAGAAGCCAAAAAAGTTATAGAGAAGCTGTGTGAGCAAGAAAGGATCATAGGTCATAGGCAGGACCAGAGGGAGAGAGGTAGTGGTATTGGAGTAGTTCAGAGGGTGGGGCTGCAGTTCCTAGGGGAAAGAGGCAAGGCCATGCATAGACCTCAAAAGGCATGAGAAGAGGTAGAGCAAGCAGGTAGATCCTAGTGGGAGGAAGCAAGGGAAAAGGTTCCAGGCTGCCAAAGGTAGGATTGCATCCCCTGGGGGGAGGCAAGAGAAAGTTGGAGAGAGAGGAGAAGACAAGGGAAAGGGGAAGCATACATGCTACATGCCATTAGCAGAGATACTTAGGTATAGCAGGCCAGATTCAAGAGATTTCAGATGAGAGCCTCAGGCCTATCTTGGGAGGCTGTAGAAGGCTCTAGGAGCTGGAGAGACACAGCATAGATAAGGAGAACAGTTAGAGCATGTGAGTGGAAGAAGGATCTGAGAAGGCAGGTTTTAGAATTGGTGGTCAAATTTAATTGAAAGGAGCCACTGACCAGGAGGGGCAGCCTGGACCAAAATGAGAGGCAGAGGGGCTAGAGAAGGAACTAGAGGGAAAGAGCTGTCAAGGAAGGAGAGAGAGGACAGGAGGAGGGCAAGGGTGAGGTGTTTAATCAGTAGGATCAAAGATAGGGAATTTGTCTTTAGGGCAGGAGGGAGCTGGGGTGGCAGAAGGTATAGCAGTGCAGTTCTGATGGCAACCTCCTAGTAGTGGGGGAAGGTTTGATGACGAATAGGAAGTGAGTCAGGGAACAGAAAATGTAAGGGGATGGCTTGGCACAGAGCTGGAATGCAGAGATAATTCTGGGATGTCTGGAGAGGGCCAGGCAGGGAGGGAGGGGATTAAAAGAGGGTCTCCTTCCATCTTTCAGTGTCCATAAAAATTGTAAAGGTCTCTTGTTTGATTACCAAGGGGGTATAAGGGCCGTTCATGAGAGTACCAGTATATGACTAGGAGTCCTTTGAGATTCTTTAAGAGACGTCCCAGAGGCAAATAGATAGGGATGGTGGAGTTGGCATTGGTGGTGGTGGTGGTGGTGGTGGTGGTGTAAGCAGTTGCCATCAGTAGATGTCACCAAGAGACAAAGTTGAAGTTAGATACTTCTCTAAGACAATTGAGTGGTCTCAGGGGAAGGGTCTTGGATCCCAGAAAGTCCTGAAGAGAGAGGGGATCTCTATGACACTTTCAGCAGGAGGAGTACCTCATGTGCAGGAAAACTCCAGTGCCTGTCAACAGGATTTTGAGGAGGCAAAAATGCATAGGAGACAGATTTTTAAAAAAATTTCCACTACTTTGAGGTAGTCATTCTTTCCACAGCCCAGAGTGTGCCTAAAAGGTCATTTGAAGGAGTGCACTGTGGCCTGCTGAAGACTGTGGCAGGGTGGGTTCTCCCCACCCCCACCAGACAGAACAGTGACCTGATGTTCTGGGGAGTGTTTAAGACCGCTAATTAAGGAAAAGTCACCAGTGAGTCGGTGTTAGATAAAGGGAGCAGGATGGTCCAGAAAGTGTGAGAACTGGACCAGGGTCCTGCAGATTGATCTGAATCACTGTCAGTCTTGGTAACAATGAAGGCCCTGTGAAGGTCCTGGGGTCTGTACTGAACACACCCAGACACGAAATTCTCAACATAAGGGAGATTTATTTACTGGGGAGGGAACAATGGAGAGGAGAACTACCACTGGATTGGGCAAAGACAGCTGGAGGAGACTCTATAGGGGTATTTTTAAAAATTATCATTATTGTTATTATTATATCCTTTTTTTAACAGTCTAGTTATCTCTCTCCGGGTCCACCCTCCAACAGTTCCTCATCCCATTCTTCCTCCTCCATCTCCAAGAGGATGTCCCCACCTCCCACCCCATCATATCTCCCCTCTCCCTGATACCTTAAGATTAGGTGCTTCTTCTCTCACTGAGGCCAAACGCGGCAGTCCTCTGCTGTATATGTGTTGGGGGCTTCATATCAGCTAGTGTATGCTGCCTGGTTGGTGGTTCAGTGTCTGAGAGATCTCAGGTGTCCTGGTTAGTTGAGACTGCTGGTCTTTGTCAGCACATATATTAAATTGAAACGATACAGACAAGATTAGCATGGACCCTGTGCAAGGAGTGCTTTTCTTTAAGGAGAAAGAGGGGAAGTCTGTGCTAGGATGAATCTGTAAGTCCTTATTGGGCAGGATAGCTAGTGTAGCCAAATAATGAATTTTGAATGCTGGACCTTGGCAGGTTTGGTATATGCACCTTGGTGGTCAGCCTCAGGAAAGAGTCAGGCAGAAGGAAATCAAATAAGGAAATGTACCTTGGTAGCTAGCTTTAGGTTAGGAATGTGGAAGTGCCTAAACGAAGGCATCTAGTGGTTTACAAAAGGGAAAGGGCAAGATCTTGTTTGCAATGCCTAGCCTGTTAGAGAGAGCTTCAGGGCACAAAATAAAACTTCGTGTGTATTAAAAGATCACTTTTTTTCTCCCATGTACTCCCACTTCCTCATAAACTCATGACCTCTTTTTCTTTATTATGATTTTACATGCATACAGATATATAAATAAACACATAAACACAACTATATGAGTCTATTTAATACTGCTTGTATATGTTTTGGGGCCTGATCAGTTGGTATTTGATAATAAATTGAGGACTGATATCTGGGGAAGACTAATCCTCCCTCTGCATTTGTCAGTACCTCCAACACTTTGTTCAGTGTTGGTCCCTGTAAGTTTTCTATTATGTACTTTGGCACAATTGATGTTGTCATTGTTCAAGTCTTGTTTAGTCAGCTACAATGTTAAGATTACATGGGTGCCCCTTCCTGCTGTTTCTTTCTATTTATCTTGTTCTCTGTCTCTTAAGCACATCAGCTAAGAGTACAGATAGACAATAAAACTAATGGTGTGCTAGTGCTGGCACAATGAACAAGACTTATGCTAACACAATAAACAGGATGTATTATGAGAAAAAAAAGATCCCATTTGTAAATTTCATGTTTGGGAAAATGAAGAAGTGAAATATGGTTAGACGGTAGGTATTAGTCAGCTAGATGATTTCTTGGTAGAAAACTGCTTCAACTCCCAATACTGTCCATAATTCAGGTCTGTCATTACTACACTATACTATAGACAACCCAATGTGATACCTCTCTCTCTGTAATTCTGAGGGCTTTTACTGGGATGCTATTGTCTTTATAAAGGCGGGAGCAGGCAGACCACTTGGTTTTTCCAGCTTCTTAACAAAGCTGATGACTACACTGATTGCCTTTCCATCCAGGATTTCCTGCTTTCTAGATTTTGATAGGAACACTTTAATCTTTGAGATGGATTTTTTTTTAAATAAAATCTCTGTTTAGAGACCTGAGTATGAAATGATGAAATGGTGAGTTTGTTTTTTTTTTTAAAAGACTCGTGAATGTACTGACACCTTCACATTTGAGTTAAAGACTGTTGTCTTAGTCTGCCATACCCTTGATTTGTAGGTTAAGGTAGAGCTTGAGAATAGGAGAACACAACAGAGCTTTGGCATAGATTGGAAGTGGAGTTATATATAGGCTGGGTGGGAAGCATCTCTTTTATATTATTTGACAGTTTACTTTGTAAATTAATTTTAATAGCATCTCCTCCCCTAATGGAATGTCCAATGCAATGTGTCTTGCTGTTGTCAGTGGTGATGTTGGTTACCCAGTATGTCCAGACCCTGGGCAAGGAAGAGAGTGAAGAATTACACATTGTTCTTAGTGTGCACATAGGTAAGAAACCATGTTTTTACTATTGCATGTTTAATAAAAGAATGAAAACACATAATCTTGATATTGCTGATGGCATGTAGATGCAAAGACACAGATTTAAGGAGATATTTCCCAGTGCATATAGCATAAAAATACAACTTCGGAGTCAGTGCTGGCCACAGGGCCCCAGGTGACATCTGAGGAATATTTGATATCCTGCTGCTAGGATTTTGTGGCTCATTTCACTCTCCTTTTTGAGTAATAATTTTGTCTTTTTACTTAGTAGGGTAGACTTACTTACTTGGGTAGACTATCTGTATGGGGGAAGGGACAAGTGACGAACAGAAAGAGAATATAAGAGAAGCTAATGGAGTGTAGTGAATAAGACCACTGTGCATGGCACAGATGGATAAAAGCAAATAACAAAATCTATCATTTGTACAAAGGAATATGCACAATTTTAAAAGTCCTTTAGGCTTAATTCATTTTGACTTAGATAGTTGATTTTTGTAAAAATATAATACTTGATTATAGCTAAATTATTTGTATGGCTTCAGAATGTAGGACTCTCCAGTGGCTGCATTTCTTGGGTACAAATTCCACTAGCCAGAGAGAGGTGCCCAGAGCCAGCTCAGCTCCTCAGCTGCAAGTCTTTACTCCACATTTCAGCCCATTCAGAATGTCCTCGTCATAAACAGCAGCACGTGAGGGTAAAGGGAATCCCAATCTTCCCCCTTTCTTGTTTCTCGTCTGTAGCATGTGTAGGCTCAGTACCCCCTTCATGTCAATTCGTCACAGGCTTTAGTATAAACCTGTGAGCATCAGGCAGACATGTTCATAATTTACTAATAGGTTTACTATTTTCAAATATTCTCTCTCATGAAGAGTACCAGGTGAGGAGGCCACTGTTCTAGAAAGATAGAGAAAGTCTGAAGAGTGCATGTCAAACTCACTGTCCACTCCCCGACTAAGTAGCACCTTCCCAACAGCTTCCCACAGGTAAAGTATAGAGAAGGAAAATGAGAAAATGTGCCTCTCTTTCCCTCACCAACATCTATCAGAACAGTGTCATTTCCACTTTTAAATAAACATGCAGGCCTAATAAAAGAAGAGTAGAAACAATACGCGTTTTTTCTTGTGGTAGAAGCTCAGAAAACACAGAACTCGACTTTAAGTTTTGCACATTTGAACCATCAATGAGTGAGTTCTAACCATTGCCTAGAGAAGATATGCACACACAATTCCGAAGGTCTAAAGAATTCCATTCATTAAAATAAAGACAGGCACTGTGCTGTGCGTAGGCAGAGCGATGTTTTATTTTGTGAAACACTAGTAATTTTCCAACATCTGAAGGAAGTTAAAAAACAATCACTACGATCATTTTGGTTTCTCTGAAGCCAACAGTATATGAGTAATGCTTTGGCACTTTATGGGTCATCCAAAATCATCAAACAGACTTTCAAAAGTGCTTGCAGTAGGAACCACACCTCTTTTTTTTTTTTTTTCCTGGGCATGGAAAAACCACGTAAAACTGGCTTTCAGTGAGGCCAGAATTGTAAGTAACAGACACCCAGTTTATTTTTAGAGACTGGGTTACCATTAATATATATTCAGAGACTTTTCAGTCTGAGTGAAACACATAAAGTCCTTCTCAATTATTTATACAGAAAGGTTTCAGTCTCTACTCTATGTGCTACAGAGCACATAAAATATATACAGCCCAATAATAGGAGCATGCTTAATTAACATACTGATAGATTCACTTTCAACACAATTAATTTGCCCTAAGCAGTACTCACTTTATGAGGTTTTAAATTGTCAGAAAGAGGCGTGCTCGGCTCCAGCTTCAACATGAGGCAATGGAAGATATTCTTTTTATGTTTTTCTTTTAAAGCTTGCTTTGAATCATTTCCCTCTGTATTTAAGGCCTCCCCTCCCCTCCCCACCCCACCCCCCGCCACTGGAGAACTAACCACCAGAGGCTTCACCCCAGCTGTCTGTCTCCCTCTACAAAGCCTGCTCTGCTGCCTCGTGATGCCTCCCTTTCGTTGGAAGTTGACACTGTACTAATAAACATTGCTGGCAAGAGGCTATAATTAAGACCTGAGAGCTTGGGATTATTTAGGAGATATAGCTTAGTTCCTTGTTGCCCTGAGTGCTTCCAGAAGGCAGGAGGTACTTTTTGCTTCTAATTAAAGTGGAGAATACACTGACTGACGGCCATTACATGAGATGAAGTAGGTACATATTTGGACAGGTTTTATTCCCAGTGGTTGCTTCATTTACAGCCTAGCTTTTTCGTTTGTTTTTAGCCTGGGAAGACCAGCTTCACGCAACTTTTAAAATTAAGAATAAAGTAGTCATGTTCACCAGTGGGGTCATGCTGTTGTTACTTCTACGAAGGCAAACATAGCTGACTGGATTCATGTTAGTGTTAGGAAGAAAAGGTTAAAACATTAAGGTAAGTGTGTCTTTGTTTTATTTTTTATTCTTAAAACATGATCGGGGTTATACAAGAGTGTAATTCATGCAGACTAAAAAACACAGGCAAGGATGGACTAGGATGGGGAAATGATCCAGCTTAAGATTTTTTGGCTTAATCGTGTACATCTTTTCAGATGTGGGGTGGTGCTTGGTCATGCTTTGTTAAGAATGCATTAAGAAGGTATCAGGCTAATATCCACTTATCAGTGAGTACATATCATGTGAGTTCTTTTGTGATTGGGTTACCTCACTCAGGATGATGCCCTCTAGGTCCATCCATTTGTCTAGGAATTTCACAAATGTACTCACTGATAAGTGGATATTAGCCCAGAAACTCAGAATAACCAACATATAAGATACAATTTGCGAAACACCTGAAATTCAAGAAGAACAAAGACCAAAGTTTGTGTGGACACTTTGCCCCTTCTTAGAATTGGGAACAAAACACCCATGAAAGGAGTAACAGAGACAAAGTTTGGAGCTGAGACGAAAGGATGGACCAACTAGAGACTGCCATATCCGGGGATCCATCCCATAATCAGCCTCCAAATGCTGACACCATTGCATACACTAGCAAGATTTTGCTGAAAGGACCCTGATATAGCTGTCTCTTGTGAGACTATGCCGGGGCTTAGCAAACACATAAGTGGATGCTCACAGTCAGCTATTGGATGGATTATAGGGCCCTCAATGAAGGAGCTAGAGAAAGTAACCAAGGAGCTAAAGGGGTCTGCAACCCTTTAGGTGGAACAACAATATGAACTACCCAGTACTCCCCAGAGCTCATGTCTCTAGCTGCATATGTATCAGAAGATGGCCTAGTCAGCCATCATTGGAAAGAGAGGCCCATTGGTCATGCAAACTTTATATGCCTCAGTACAGGGGAATGCCAGGGCCAAGAAGTGGGAGTGGGTGGGTAGGGGAGGGGGAGATATGGGGGACTTTTGGGATAGCAATGGAAATGTAAATGAAGAAAATACCTAATTTGAGAAAAAAGAAAGTATCAGGCAAATGTTTACCACAAATATCCTAGGAAGTTTTCTGTCTACTGTGTGTATTTACCTCTGATGCTTTTAGGATTAGAATATATGACTATTTTATTCACTGTTGGTCTTGAGGCCCACAAAAGTAACTGGCATATAGTGAAGACTTAAGAAACATTGTTACAGGAGAGAGAGAGAGAGAGAGAGAGAGAGAGAGAGAGAGAGAGAGAGAGGGAGGGAGAGGGAGAGGGAGAGGGAGAGGGAGAGGGAGGGAGAGAGAGAGAGAGAGAGAGAGAGAGAGAGAGAGAGAGAGAGAGAAGGAAGGAACAAAGAAGAGGATCGAATAAAGGAGAAAGGGAGAGATAGGAGATGAGGGATGGTAGAGTGGGGCAGTCTCATTGAAATCACTTAGCAGAAAGAATTTTGTATGTGATTTAAAGCAATCCAGTGTCTTCAAGAAATCAGCAGTGATATGCACAAATGAATTCATAGCATTCCAAGTAAATACATTTTTAAGACAGCACAAATAATATCTCCTTGCTCTATATAGTTACCCTCCTTGTTGTGTTGTTCAGTTCTGTCAGTATTCTTTCACTTACCTCTCATTATTTGGAATCCTGTGCTGTGGGACTGTAATGGCCCAGGGCTATGGAGGAATGGTTGAAGAGAGCTTCAACCCTTGAGAGCTCAGATGAGGATGGCAGGAGTTGGATCCCTCCCCACTCCCAACCTGGTGCTAGGCTGCCAGCTATACTAACATCAACCCTAGTCAGAATTTATTATCCCGACAGTTATCAAACTTCACTCCCTGTTTAACCCTGTAAGATCCCCTCCTCATGCAGCCCCTGAGTATGCAGATGAAACATCTTCCAACACCTCTGCTCTGGCCAATGGTACAAGGCCACACAAACCTTTCCCCAGAGACCATGGCCACCTCTCCAAGTGCATGTTTACTCATCCACTCTCCCCACCATTAATCGGAACTGGTTCTCTGAAGCTGTTCCTGAGTGCTGAATATGTGTTCTTTGCACTCGAACTTGAAGCAGATCACCTATCTAGGGTAAGCCTGGTGCACAATGGGCAGGCTACTCTGAGAGGAGAAGCAATACTAAAGGGCAGTAGATGTTTCTGTGCTTTTCAGCATACTACTTATATATCTATGTGTACCTATTCGTTTTCAGATAGGGTCAGACATTTATTCTTTCAGCGGGCCTCAGACACGCAGCCACCCACAGCTCCTCCCAGATCCTTCCCACTTTTCTATTCAACTTCATGCTCTCTCTCTCTCTCTCTCTCTCTCTCTCTCTCTCTCTCTCTCTCTCTCTCTGATACACACACACAAACACTCACACACATAAAAAACAAAAACAAAACAACAAAACCAACACACACACACACACACACACACACACACACACACACACACACTTTTATTTTTGTACAGTCCATTTGTTGCCTCCCTCCTGGTCTGCCCTCCCACAGTTCCTCATCTAATTACTCTTCCTCCCTGTCTCCAAGAGAATGTCCCCTCCCCACCAGGGTTTCCCACTCCCTGGGGCCTCAAGTCTCTAGATGATTAGGCCATCTTCTCTCACTGAGGCCAGATCAGGCAGTCCTATGCCATACATGTGTCAGGGGACTCGGACAAGCTCATGTATGCTGCCTGGTAGATGGCTCAGTGTCTGAGAGATCTCATGGGGCTGGGTTAGTTGAGACTGATGAGTTTTGCAGACAAATGAATGGAATGAGAAAATAATATCCTGAGTGAGGCAATTCAGATCCAACAGGACTGCATGGTGTCATTGTCTGAATATGCTTGGCTCAGGGAGTGGCACTATTTGGAGGTATAACCTTGTTGGAAAGGTGTGCCACTGTGGGAATGGGCTTTAAGACCCTCATCCTAACTGCCTGGGAGTGAGTATTCTGTTAGCAGCCTTCAGATGAAGATATAGAACCCTCAGCTCTGCCTACACCATGCCAGCCTGGATATTGCCATGCTGCTGCCTTGGTGATAATGGACTGAACCTCCAGGGGAACTTGTAAGGCAGCCCTAATTGAATGCTGTCCTTATAAGAGTTGCTTTGCCTATGGTGTCTGTTCACAGCAGTAATACCATAACTAAGACACATAATATGTACTCACTAATAAGTGGATATTAGCCAAAAAATGTACAGAATACCTAGGATAGAATCCACAGAACTCAGAAAGGTTAACAAGCAGAAGGGCCCAAATGAGGATGTTTCAACTCTCCTTGGGACGGAGAAGAAAAATCACAGGAGGCAGAGGGAGGGAGGGACTTGGGTGAGAGAGGGGACTGGATAACATGATCATGTATGGGGGTGGGGGCAGGAGATAAGCCCTGAGTGTCAGCAAAATGAATAAAAATATGCAACCTTGGGGTAGTGGGAGGTGGAAAGACCCTCTAGAAAGTACCAGCAATCTTGGAGGTGAGAGACTCTCAGGACTCAAAGGGACCTTAGATGAAATGCCCAACAGTGGGGAGAGGAACTTGTAGAGCCCATCTCCAGTCGAAAGACAGGGCATCAAGTGGAGGTAGGGGGTTTCCATCTCATAGTCAAAAACTCTGACTCAGAATTGTTTCTGTGTAAAAGAACTGCAGGGACAAAGAAAATGGAAAAGAGACTGACAGAAAGGAGGTCCAGTGGCAGGCTCAACTTGAGATCCATCTAAAGGGGAGGCTCTAAAACCTAATACTATTACTAATGCTATGGTGTGCTTGCAGATAGGAGCCTAGTATGGCCGTTCTCTGAGAGTCCCCAACAAGCACCTGACTGAGACACATGCAGATACTTATCCCCAATCATTGGATGGAAGTTTGAGACCCCCTGTGGTTGAATTAGGGACAAGCTGGAAGAAGCTAAGGAGGAGGATGACTTCACAGGAAGACCAGCAGTCCTGCATACACATATCATTTAATCTTTTAAAAAAAAAGATGTGGTTTACAAGCCAAACAATATAACATATGATATAATAGCATGGAAAATTTACTCAGCTGTCCCTAAATTTATCGTATTTCAAAAATACACATTTAATTCTATGCCATAATGTAAAGAGATAAATCAGAGGAAACTCTGAACATTTTTAACAGAAGAAAGTAAATATTTAGTCGATACTGATCCAAAAGACCATGAAAGAGCATATTCTTACACGAAGTTAAATAATCTTATATGTAGTTCCATTTGTTGATTAATAAGGTGTATATATATATGTATATATATACATACATACATACATATATACATATATACATACACACACACACACACACACACACACACACATATATATATATATATGTATATGTATATATATATGAAATCATCAAGTTGGGCAATTGTCAAAATATTTTAAGTTTTTCTGACAACTTACTATCAATCTTAGGTTTTGAAGTTGACTTTAAACATACTCTTGGGCTATGGAAAGAGAAGTTTAAATTATATTCATACATTTTAGTTCCTTATAATAGCCATCCTTATGCTATTGCATTGCTTATTATTGATTTTCATGAAAGACTTAATGAATTGAAATATGGCTAGGCAGGCTTGTTTGGTTGGGGGTGATGTACAAATGTCTTGTTACATAGCTGCTTCCAAGGATAGATGCTATGCTTTTCAGGCCACAGGCTAACATATATGGAAGTTCAAATTCTACCATATTTGATCTTTTTCTCTAATTCTCCAGATTTAAATAAAACATTTTCAACGACAGGAATTCCTTTCACAATCTTTCCCTGTTTAAATTTTTACGTATTGATGTGTGTGTGTGTGTGTGTGTGTGTGTGTGTGTGTGTGTGTGTGTGAGAGAGAGAGAGAGAGAGAGAGAGAGAGAGAGAGATAGAGAGAGAGAGAGATGTGGAATCAGAAGACAACTTGCCAGCTTTGGCTATCTTTCCACTAAATGTGTCAGAGTATCAGGTTTCAGTCCTGTTGGCCGATACCCACCGAGCCATCTCTCCAGACACCATATCTCTTTTCTTAAAACTCGTGTCTTATGCTGTTTGAGAACCATATCCCTTGCTCTGTATGAAGTTATTCCCATGTGTATAAAGCAGTCTTTGGAAGAGGACACAAGGAAGAAATGAAGGAAAGAAGAAAGGAAGGAAATAAATAGGAGAAAGAAAAGAAAGAAGTCAAAAATCAACAGCTGTTTTTAGACTCATTCTAGCTTGCAGGTAAAATAGATATTGGAAATTCACTTGACTTGGAGGAGCAGAGCAGTGGTTTCTAAGAGACATCCAGACCTAATCTCAGGAACCTATGAATATGATATTTGACACAGCAAGGGGAAGATAATTTGTTTGCTAGTAAAGTGATTATTAAGTTGAGTAATTATTATGAGTTTTTACCAATGAAATCAAAACAGTCTTACAAATTGGTGGATTCTCCCTCCATCTTGCGTCTCATGACCATAATGCTGAAGTTCTTTTCTTCTCTCTGTCCTCTCTGTCCTCTCTGTCCTTCCTTCCTTCCTTCCTTCCTTCCTTCCTTCCTTCCTTCCTTCCTTCCTTTCTTTTTTTCTTTCTTTCTTTCTTTCTTTCTTTCTTTCTTTCTTTCTTTCTTTCTTTCCTTCCTTCCTTCCTCCTTCCTTCCTTCCTTCCTTCCCCCCCCTCTCTCTCTTTCTTTCTTTCTTTCTTTCTTTCTTTCTTTCTTTCTTTCTTTCTTTCTTTCTTTCTTTCATCTTACATCTGTGAACCACTTAGGTCTGCTGGGACTAGAGTTTGAGACAGATCTGAGCCTCCAAGTGGGTGCTGGCGATTGAACCCTGGTCCCTTAAAAGAACAACCATGCACTTAATCACAGAGTCATGTTTCAGCACCAGTGAAGACTTCTTACACTCCCATCTCTATGCAGAAAAATATTAGTGACCTTTGGAAGTAGACAAGACCAGGATCCTAAGTGTCCCCTATGAAGTCACAAAAAGAAATGTAAGACTCATAGATTGATACTATGTAGCTTACTTTAGACTGTTGATTCCAGAACATTTAAGATAATGAATTTGATTTGTTTGAATGGACATTTGTGGTATTCTTCCAAGAAGTAATAGGAAACTAAAACCTAGATAATCCAGAGTCACAGTGGGGTGGCTTCTAGCAGGAACAGAAGCCACAAGCTAGTAGAACACTACCTGCTTAAATGTTGGTGACTGAGGGCGCTGGTTAAGGGTAGAAGTACTGGGGTCACAGACTTACCAAAGATTCAAGACTTTCATGGATGGCTCCTTCAGGAACCCATCCAAGGTTCCTGATAAAGAGCCAAGAAAGAAGCCTTGAGGCTTAGGTAGAGGAGGTAAGGATATTCTCTGTGCACTGTCTACAGTAATGAATACTATTGCAGAGAAAGAACATTCAGCTTGGCCCCGAAGCAGTGGCCGAGGAATAAGCATCCAATCCCAGTTCTCTCTACTCTACAGTAAACATGAAAAGGTTGTCCCATAGGCTAAACCTTAGTGAAGGGTACAGCTCAGAGAACAGACTGACAGAAGACAGAGCCATAATTGCCCCTACCAGCACTGCAGGATACCAACACACAGTAGCAACAGTGAATCACGGGTAAGAGGACGTGAGTAGATAAGAGGGTGTGAGTTTTTGCATCTCATCCAGAGAAAGAGATGAGTGGGACAGTCTTTATGAAGGGAACCCTACAGGTGTTCACAGCAGGCAGGTGAGAATAAAAACTCTGTTCAGACTGCCTTTGTCAACCAGGATCAAACCTTGAGATGTCTGATGTCAGGCAGTTTCTTCCCAACAAATTTTAACACAATGTACTTTGGGAAAAAGTTTCCTGGTATAGTTTAATATCTTGTGCACAGGGAAACATAATTACATTAAAACTCAACTCAGGGTACATGTCATTTCTTCCAAGAAAATGGATTCTGTAGATAGACTACCTGTTCTAGCTTAAAGGCCTAAGAAAGCAGCTGACCTGGTCTCAGCCATACAGATAGCATAGAGGTCATTTGGGTTATGAGCCATGTCTAGTCCTGATGGTGGATGCTTGGAGAGACCCTTGCTAAAAGGGTCATTTAGACTACTACTAACCTCCTCTTGTAAGAGCTTGATATAACCTGGTCAAACAGAGAACACAGAACACTATGGCTATTAACCATTCCCAATTCCCAGCTTTCTGGGTGGAAGAACAGGTTTTATATCTTTCCATTAGAAAACCCAATTCTGCTTGCCTAATATTTCTCTCTGGAGATCTGTGGGCACAAAGTCCTTCCTGCTATGTTCCTAAAGTTTTCAAGTTATGATTCAGTATTTACTAGGCATTCTTTCTTGTGAGCCAGAAAAGTCACCATACGGAGTTTACGAAGACAAAAATTATACCCAGCATGTTCTCAAACCATAAACTAGAAATTAATAAGAAAATGATAACTGGAAAGTCTCTCGACAGTGTAAAAAGCAAATTCTACATTTTAAAATAACATAACATGTAAGTCAAGGGAAAGAAAGGTGTGTCTTGAACTATATGACACACAGTTTATCCATATGAATTGGCTACAGTAGAAGAGCTCCCAAAGGTTAGAAATAAAACAAAAACAAAACAAACAAACAGAAATCCAAAATGAAACAAACAAACAAACAAAAACAAAAACAAAAAAAAACCAAAAAATCCCAAAACCCTGACAGAAGCTGGCTAGGTGTTTTGCAGACTTGAATTTGAGTAAAATCTGAACCTTCTATGTGGAATCACAGACCATCCTTCTGGTGAGTATGACTGCTATATGTATAGCTACACAAAATGTACAGCTCTCCAAGAGGATGTATAAATTATTACTCATGTTACCAACTGTTAGGGGTTCTGCAGTGGAAATAACCTTGGAAAGTGAATGTCCAGAAATCCTGCAAAGATTCCACTTTACAGCAGATCTATTGTTAGATATTTATTGGGATGAGGGGAGCAAGAGGCCTTCTCAGAGCTGGGACAAGGGAGAGAGAGAATCAAAGAGACAAAGAGAGCAAGTGAGACAGAACTATAGAGCAAGAGAGCAGACAGTGATGGCAGGGAATTTCTAAAGGGCACACATCATATTTGGCTGCTGCTGCTGCTGCTGTGACTGCTGGCACTGAGTTACTGGAGTTGGGCTGGGGTTAATACCAACAGTACTTTGATTTATTAAAATTCCCTAATAAATTTTCTTTTCTTGGGCTTATTCTGACATTCACCAAGGAAGGAAGACTGCACAATCTCCCTTAAGTGATTAAGTTAATATGATATATACCATGCATATTATTACAATAATGAATAGGAAAAAATAAATAGCTTGTTTCTATATTTTATAGGTAAAAAGACAAAAAGGAGAAATTGGAGATATTTCATATTAATCCTTGAGTCTTTTTTATGAGGTTGAAATTTTCAAAAGAGGCTTAATATAAAAACCAGGACATAAGAGGAGGCAAGAGGCAGGGGCCAGTACTTCAATATATCTGCTGGAGGGAATGGGCCCTGTACTTTGAAAATGTTACTGATGTTTCCATTACACTGTTTTTGTGTGACCTGCAGAGGAAAACACAATCTGAGGTACCTGAAACCTGTCAGTGCCTCAGCCCTAAGCCATTAACAGCCTCTTCCCCTCCTCTCCAAAAATGAGGTAGCATCTACATCAGAAATGAGAACCAAGAAGGACACTTCTGTCTACTGTGAGCAGACACCCTCTCATCATCGTGAAAATTTCTGCAGACCCTTCCAATGGATCAGGACAAGAAGTCCAAAGCATGGTTTGCAGAGTAGGGCCTGTTATAGGGAACCTGTCAGGAGGCCAGCACAGTTCAAGTGAGGGCTTTGACTCTCACCCCTGACATGAAATGAAAGCAGCCAATGTCCTCTTACTGAATCATCTCATTAGCCAGGAGCTGACTGCTCCAACAAGATGAGCACACATTGTCTCTGGAACACTGGACACACACACATTCCACTCTTTTTGAAACTCGTTTCTGTTATTGCAAGACATTTCAAATATTTTAACTTTCTGGTTAAAAGGGAAAACCATTACAGCTGTTAATTAAATGTCATTTGTGTTAAACAATTGAAGGTTTGTAAAATTACTATTATTTATATTTGACTGCAAGGTTTATGATATCTATCAGGAATGTGAAATCATGATCAGGAGTCTCTGAGCTATTTTTGAACATAAAGATCTTTCTTTATGATTGATAACTGTGATAATCAAACCCCTTGTTAGCTTCACTGGATTTGGAGATACACTCATGGATGTGTCTGTGAACATTTCCAAAGAGATTCAGCAGCTGGGGAGGGGAGGACCCACTTTGTAGATGCCAACTTCCTAGGGGTTGAGGGACCAGAATGAATTTCAAGTGGTGTGTGTGTGTGTGTGTGTGTGTGTGTGTAAATGAAAGAAATCCTACATACACCTGTGTTCACCTCTTGGTGCATCTTGACCAGACACCTCAAGTTCTCAACTCCATCTCTGTGCCTTGACTGGAACATGAACTACCACACACACCCCTCTTTAAATTGCTCCTTGTCAGGTCCTTTGTCACAGCCACAGGAGAACTAACCCATACAGTAGTGTCATGTGTCCATCATTAATATATTGAGACTATTTAATTACATGTTTTATGAAGTTATCAACTATTAATCATTAGAATCCCTCTACAATATCATATTATAATAATTCAGTACAGCCAGGAAATATGACATGTTTACACAGACCTTGGTGGATGGAGATGCCATGATTCTAAGGTTTACCTTGACAGGAAACAAAGCGTCATTATACTTTTCATAGGCCTCGCTGTGAGTCACGAGGAGAGAGAGTTTAGGGTAATGGTTTGTAAAGGTGATTCTAGGGAGATTGTCTGCAACACATCTGTCAGCCTGTGGAAATGTGCAGGTCAGAATTCATCTGGACCCACTGAGTCAGCAAGAACCTTTGGAAGTGACCGGGAAAGTGTAGTGGTAATGGGGCTTCCAGAACAGTCTAACTCAGGTAGTGCTTGAGCAATATGGGTCTGGAGATAACACTTTGTAATATGGCTTGGATGTGTCTCTAAACCTCATGTGCTAAGTAACCCAAAACACAAGTATAGTGGGGGGCACCTTTCAAAAGTGACATGAGAAAGCTGCCCTTTGAATGAACTAATGACAGTATTATCAGAGTAAGTTAGTTATTATCAGAGAAGGGTCCTGATCAAAAGGGGGTTCAGCAGCCCCCTTCCTGTCCCTACTACACATAATTTCTTGCCTCTTTATCTTTTTCCACAGGAAAGTGAAGATCAAAGGCCCTCAACAGATGTATGCATTTGGGCCCCCAGAACTATTTAAAATAATAATAATAATAATAATAATAATAATAATAATAACAACAACAACAACAAAGAAGGAGCTCATATACAATGTCAGGTATTCTTTCACATCCTGGTGCCCTGTGTCAGCATGAGCTGTCTCCTGTGTGAAAACATCTGGAAGCTCTATGCTTCCTTAGATTTTTTAAAAGAAGGTCAATGAGAGCCAGCTGTCCTGTAATTCTCAGACCAGATCATGTTGAAATATCAGTGTCCCAAGAGCAGAGTCTGCAGGCATCTTTTGAGCAGGGGGCTGAGGTGAGAGAGCAGGGCAGGTAGTGAGACTCCATTGAGTCTCTGGTCATGGCAAGAATGAAAAGAAACATCTGGCAACATACTAGTACAGCCATGCAGAGTAGCAAATCCTTAACCTAGTGTGTGTCCAGCATCCCACATGTTCTCCTGTTAGGACAAAGAGGGACTTTATTACAAAGGATGGAAACTTAGTCCAGAATTCTTTTATGGAGAACTTAATTGAGAAGATGATGCTAATTCACCAGCAAGTCATCTTTATTCCAGGTCACTAGCTGACTTACAGTATTGACAATTTGGACTATTTTGTGCAGGTGTGAAAACATCTACACGTTTCTCTGGGCAATCTTCATGGCAAAACAGCACAAGAGGAAATATTTAAATTAACTCCATGGGGTCCATGACACAACTCATAAGTTTATTATTGAAAAATATGTTAGAATATTTTCTTAATTATTTAAAATTATTTAGAATATTATTCTAAATTCCCATTATCATCAAATAGCCTGCTGAGGACTTGAAATGTTTTTGCTATCTGGGACATTGCACTGACAAATCAAGACCACAAGAGGGGAGTAAAAGCATGTAGCTTGTCTTTATATTGCAGATACTTTGGGTGGTTGGTGCAGAGTTTGCTAGTTTGATCAAGATTTGTAAATGAAGAAAATATCTAATAAAAAATGAAAAAAAAAGATTTGTATTCACAGAGACCTTACTCATTTGTAAATGAAATAACAGCCATAAACATTTAAAAATTAATGCACACATTATTATATTGTTTATTTCCATCAAGACTGTTACATGATAACTTATTAAAATGTGATTCTGGAATATTGTTCAATTAAGCAACAAGTTCACCTTAACGTCATTGTCTTTTAGGTTCATGAAAGTGTCTTTCAACATCCATTCACAAGCGTGGGCTTGCACCGTGATAGACTGTGCAGATGCGTGTGGTCACCCTGGGAAGTCTGAGTAAATAAATAAAATTAGCTATAACTATGACAGTGGGCAAGGAGGATTTGTTTAGGCACGTTTATAAGATATTTTCATTTTGTTTCAAGGCACGATCCTGAAAACTCCAGGGTGTTGGCATTTAGTTCTTTACTTTGAGTAAAATTCCTCCAATCATGAGGATTTCATTGTGATGATTAAGATGCTATTTTGTATCTTCTTGAAATTTTTAGCAGTTTTTGAACATGACAATCTGCTTGTAATTTTCAACAAAGCCCCACACATCACACAGCGCGGCCTGATGACAGCTCCAGTTGTTCAGCAGTGCAGGGCCTCAGCTCCAGCTTATGTCCTCCCTTTAGCCTTGTTCTAGTCGAATCTTGGTTAGGGTTCCATGCATAAAGAACACATAAGGACACTAGGCATACCTCGTATACATAAGGCCTTATGCAGAATCCGCAGCAACCCTAAAATGAAATAACATAAAAGCAACTTATATTTTGTAACTTCAATTATGGCAAGTATCCATGGAGTCCCAGGCCAGGCCTTGTCCTTTGCCCTCCTAGCCTTGATTCCCTGGCATGAGTCAGAGTTGGTTAGCTGCTCCCCCCTCTTGAAGGCCTCTGGACTTGAGTGAGATGCAGCACCATACATTTTCTTTCAGATGTGTCTTGGAAAATGAGTTCTTGTAACTGCCCTAACTGCCTTGCGTCTCTTACTTAGCTCTCTTATACCCACAAGCTGGGTGTGAACTTGAGGTTTGGCCCTTCCTGTCCTAGGTCTGCATAAGGGTTTAGACTTACAAAGTTTCAATTCTTGGTCTCTGTTGTTTTGTTCTCAGTTGCTATGAAAAACAAATAAAATAGGAACAAATAGAGTCTCAGACAGTGGCCAGCCACATCATTTATAATATCAAAAATTTTACTCAAAAGTTGTAGACTTTGAGATTTGAATGTTTTTATGAGAAGCAGGCTAAGTGACCTCAGTTCTCTGAAAATATCAATCATCCCATCAATAGGAGAGATGTGTTTCATCCAGGGAATGTAGTGAGTATTTCTTCTGTACAGAAACTGATACATTCTGCTGAAGGACGAGTTACCTGGACAGTCCAAAACCTTGAGAGAGGTCCTGGGTGGAAAAAAGGGACTCAGGACAACAGTAAAATACAAGATTCATGGCTGAAGACATAGTTCAGCTGTTATGAGTATTTACTGCTTGTACAGATGACCCCGTGTTCAGTTTCTATCACCCACATGGCTGCTAACAACCGTCTATAACTCCAGTTTCAGACAAGCACCTGGGATATTTTTTGGTGAGCCTACATACATGGAGTATATGCAGACATACACACAAATTAAGTGTAAATATGATAAAAAGCAATTTAGATAAGACAAGTTATTATGAAGTAGTTACAGATGGATGCTATGGAGTCACCCAGAAAGGCACAGCTGTATCAGGGTCCTTTCAGCAAAATCTTGCTAGTGTATGCAATGGTGTCAGCATTTGGAGGATGATTATGGGATGGATATGGCAGTCTCTAGATGGTCCATCCTTTCGTCTCAGCTCCAAAATTTGTCTCTGTAACTCTTTCCATGGGTGTTTTGTTCCCATTTCTAAGAAGGGACAAAGTGTCCACACTTTGGTCTTCGTTCTTCTTGAGTTTCATGTGTTTTGCAAATTGTATCTTGTATCTTGGGTCTCTTGTGAGGCTAAGCCGGGGCCTAGCAAACACAGAAGTGGATGCTCACAGTCAGCTATTGGATGGAACACAGGGCCCCCAATGGAGGAGCTAGAGAAAGTAGCCAAGGAGCTAAAGGGGTCTGCAACCCTATAGGTGGAACAACAATGTGAACTGACCAGTACCCCAAGAGCTCGTGTCTCTAGCTGCATATGTAGGAGAAAATGGCCTAGTTGGCCATCAGTGGAAAGAGAGGCCCATTAATCTTGCAAACTTTATATGCCTCAGTACAGGGGGATGCCAGGGCCAAGAAGTGAGAGTGTGTGGGTAGGGGAGTTGGCGGAGAGGGTATGGGGGACTTTTGAGATAGCATTGGAAATGTAAATGAAGAAAATACCTAATAAATTAAAAAAGCATCAAAAAAAAGACAGAAAAGAAAAGCACAGCTGGCACTGAGCAATAGCATCTGGACATTGTAGTGGGACTTTCTGGTGGACAATAAGAAAACATTGGATGAATGTGAAAAAATGACTTCAAACAAAGGCAAAATCAATTGAAAGGCCACTGAACTATCTCAGGTACCAGGATAAGGGCTTTAACTAAGCAAAGGTCTGCAGAGGAGGAAAAATAAAGCATAAATAGAAGACGTAAATAGAAGAAAGCAATGGCCAGTTAGAAGCAGAAGAAAACAGATCTGACAGTTACAGCAAGAAATTAATTCCAAAATACCTTTCATATGACAATAATTTTATAATTTACATTTTGTTCATGTTAATCCATCTTTGCTCAACTATCAAACAGTCAACCTACACTTATAGATATTGTTATATAATACATACACGTGTGTAGGAGTATATAAGGTGCACTTATATAATAAGATACACTTATATAATATAGTTAATATTTGATACAGAAATGTCTGCCATTTGCCAAATGTCATTGCTTAAAATTCTGGAAATTTCCTGAGGAAAGTCTATTTAAAGTAATTGTGAACAGAATAATTACATTAAATTCTAATTTAATATCTGTAATTCTAATTAACCCATCAAAGATTTTATTCTGTGCTATGGGAATGTAGATGAATTTTAAGCTGCAGTGTCATAGTCATCAGACAGGTGGAGATAACCCAAAGAAAGTGGTCCAAAATTTGTCAGTTTTCTAAATATGGTACGTGAATGTTCATTGATTCAGTGTTTAGATGCTGAATTATCTCTAGACAGTACCTACTTGGAAAATGAGCTTTTCCAGGAACCAGTTTAGTTTTATGTAAGTGTCCTCTGTAGAGTGTCTTCCTGCTATCTCTGACATGTTCCCTCCCTACACTGCTGACACCATTGCCCTCAGCATAGAGGGAGATCTTCTGAAGAGATGCCAGCTGTAGCCTCTGCCTGTGTCTTAGGCAGCAGGTTTGCAAGCCACATGCCACTCATGATGATTTCCTTGAAGCTTGGGGTGGAGTAGTCAGACTTCTAAGGGAAGTGTCCTGTATTCTGGAGCTTACTTCTATCATGATGCTGTCATCTGCACCTCTCAACTCCCTACCTAAGACTCTAGTCTCAGCAGTTTCTTTCCCCTAGACTCAGGGCTGTTTAATACGGTCAGTATTTTTTTTAAAAAAAAAATAGTCCCGAGAAAGCCTAAAGATACCAATAATTTGTCTGCCACCTTGGCATTGTGAGGTCACCCCACTGCATCACTCGAAAGGGATTTTCCTTCCACACTTGTCCTAGGGCACCTGAGCCTACCATCAGCACAACACATAGAATTTGTCTTTTCCAGCAAACCTGTGCATGCAACAAATACAGACACTCCATGCTCACTGTGAGGTATGGTGCTGTCAGAGCCATCTGACAACTGTGAGGATTCATGCAGGTGTGTGGTCCCCATTTGCTGTTGAGAAACTCCCACCCCCACCCTGACACATGCATCTTAAGTATATCTGCTGGCTTCACTGCTGAAATCTCTGGCAGTTAATGGAAAGCTAAGCTTTTGATCATGGACTATCAAATATCAGATTCCGAGTGGTTAATAAGTTGTTTTATTTTATTTTATTATTGTTTTTAGATTATGTCTCTCTTGAAAATTCCAAGGCAACATCAGTGTTCGAGCTGTAATTCTTAGGCAACGAAAATAAGGACATTTTGTTTAAAAGTGGTTTTGTATCTTAACTAAACACCTTAGTCAACTGGACAATTTTTATTGAACAGGTTACTTGAATTAGAATCCCTGAATTCTAGTAACACTTTGGGCGATTCTCAAGAGTCTATTTTTCCAGAAACAACTATTGTAGAGATTAAAATGGATTTTCAGAGTGACCCCGAAGCAGGTCATCCTTCTGTCACAAATGTCAGTCACATCTACCCACCATCAGAGGAAGTGCCCACCAAATTCTCAAGAGTCATATCAGTGAGGCCCTGAGAGTAATCTTTGACACTTAACCTCAACTGAATTAGAAGCTTCAATACTTCTCCAAAAGAAAGAGTGGAGTCAGCAGATAAAGGCCCCACGCTTCTAAGTATGAAACTCCACCAGCCATGTGATAGACACAACAGATAAAGATAATACCTTCGCTCTATCAAAATCCATTTGGACCAACATACATTTCTTTCATGATTGAAAGGTGGTTACTATGGCAGCATGACTTTGTAACCTTCTCCCACAAAGGGCAAACCATCACAGGGTTGTGCTCATCTTTGCATCACTTTCCAGCCCATCTCTTTCTTAGAGAATGCATTGAATATCTTCACTGGAGATTGACATTCAGAGTTTGCCTGAGTTCTCATGGTGCCCAACATTCTAAACTCAGACTTTCATCTTATACTCTTAAAAACCACTTGCTGAAATATGTCAGGAATGGCTTATTTGGATATTTAGATATCTGTATTTACCATGGGGATGTATGTAGTCATATTCAGTTACTAGAAAAGGTTGACTGGATACTGATATCAGTTTTCCATGCTTTGAGGACCACATTCTTCTGTATGTATATATATATATGTATGTGTATGTGTATGTATATGTATATATGTATATAAAATGCTGCTTCATACTACTATCCATAGATAAATGGGATTCACTTACTTGTCTAGCCTTTGGTCTCTGATGTTCCATGGATACTGTGCCTTCACAGGAGATAGGTACATGTTTTTTGAGCATCCATCATGAGCTGTGGAACCTTCATGTATTTTCCAACTGACTCTTTCAAACACTCTGCATCTAAACTATTTGAATATTTCCTTACCTACATATGCAAAAACCAAAATTTTGTGCCGCAGACCCTCTGGATCCCTTTGTCTGCTTGGAACAGGTCTCTGGGGCAGGTGGGCAAAGTGTCGGAAGAAATGACAGACAGACCAACAGGAGAGATTGTGTAGAATCTGGATGTATTCCTTCGGGTCGAGCATCAAACTTTTTATACTAAAGAAATAACAAGAAACCAGGCAAAATACAATCCACCAAGTTACAGTGACACAATACAAAAGGAATGAATACATTAAAAGAAGGTGGGGATCAGGCTGCTGCTGCAAAAGAAGGGGGCCAGGTGTAAACTAGTCTATTGTTAAACCCACCATCAGGGGTTCTGCACTAGCAGACCTTATCAAGAATACTGCAATACCCCCAACACCCTATTTCCTGGGTCTAAAGAAGAATATACCAACTTGCTTCTAATGTGAAGCTCTATACCTAGCTGTAGAGAAGATCTCTGTCTCAGTGGGATTCCCTAGCTCTATTGTTCCCTAGTTTGGGTGAGAATTGCTACTGTCCTTGGTAAGTATTTTGTAGACCAGCTCTGAGCTACTGTCTTTGTAATGCTTAATTAGTAACTGAATAGGTAACTTCCTTTCTATAGTCCTGCCGGATTTCAAGCTCAGATTTCAAGCTTGCAGGCTACTGGGACCTTGGAACACTATAACAGAATTTAATCTTAAAAGGCATTTATAATAAAATATTAAAAGAGAGCTCATAGATCCATACACCAGGCTAATGCGGCAATAGAGTATGAGTATATGGTTAAACGAGAATGCCAAAACTCCTGGAGGTGAGCTTCCTTGAAACTCTTTTCCTTGTTGAGTGCTTGCAGACTTTCAGCCTGTCAAGCAGACCCCACCAGAGAGTGTGGCAAATTTGACCTTGGTATAGTTTTTGAACTTATTTTTTCTGAAATGGATTCACTCAGTCAGATATATAATCTCAAATTTCTGGGTAGCCATTTAGATCACTATATTTGAATACTCTTCCAAACATGTAGGGGGTTAAACCCCTCCCCCAAGAATGCTTCTTTAGTACTCTATATTTTGCAATTTATTTTATTTTTATATGAATCTGTGTTGCCATATGTTGGTTCACAACCTCCAGGGGTATCAGATCCCTTGAAACTGGAATTACAGGTGGCTGTGAGACATCATATGGGTTCTAATAATCAAACTTAAGTCCTTTTTCAGAGCATTAAGTGTTCTAAGCCACTGGACCATCTCTCCAGGCCTTCAGTGCTCTATACTTTAAACTGACATTGTGTTCTCTGCCAATCATTTAAAGGCATGTACTGCTATTTTTGCCTTCCTTATTTAGCATTTTACCGCAAGAACATCATTTGAAAGACAAAACATTCTTTTAGGGTACTAAATATTTTTTTATCTATTTCAGCTGAAGAAATGAGATTATAGGATATCTCAAAATTAGACTATTGAACCCTCAAGATTTATTGAAGGAGAGGGAAATGGAATGGAATAACTAAGTATGTTATATTTTAAAACCTAGTTCTCTAAGATATAAAGTTCAAAGGGAGAATTCACAAATTGATATATGCAAAAGAGACTAGATTCTTGATAAAATGTGGTTGTTACAAGTTCTTTGTTAGCCTCCTCAATTTATCTAACAGAATAAATAAAATTAATACTAGTATACTATTATATTTTTTTAGTAAAATAATATGGAAATACAAGTCTCTATCTGTAATTAACATTTCACAGGTACAGAAATTTCTCTGCTATAACATAAGCATTTTATTTTATATCTTAACAATTTATATACAATGGAAGACAATTCTGTGGCTTGATGATGAAATTTCCTATTTTGTCTAAGATACTTTACTGAAGTCAATATTACTTGCAAATAACTGTTCTGTGCCACAGACCACCCCAGTCAGATATGGGAGTCCCTACAATGAGGGTCTTTGAAGTCTGGTGGGTAAGGATTTGGCAGTTTCAAACAAAAAGAAACACAGAAGCAGTTTGAATCGGAGTGTATTTTACAGCTCTTAAACAGTGGTTTTCATACATTGAAAAAAATGTTACAACCATTAGAAGATTGTTCAGTGAAGCAATCACGAATACCATCATTATCATTTGGCACAGTAAAGCACAAAAATCAAGCAAACATTACAACTCTGAAAAGATGTATTCAGTGAATCACAAACAGAACAGGTAACACCATTATTAATAGAAATCAACCAAGCGTTACAACTCTGAAAGAATGTATTCAGTGGGGCCATAGTCCAAAGCTAGTGGCATATTTCCAAGAGCAGGTTAATAAATCTTTATGGTCAATTATTGTTTAACATTGAATGTCTGATTTTTTTTTTTATAAATCTTCAATGAGTACATTTAAACTATTTTAATTCTTTTTATTTAAGGCTTTCTTTACCATATACCAAATCCCATCTTTGATGACACACACTGTAGCCATGTGAAATTTTATTGTTGGGAAGGTTTTTATCATAATACTACTATATAGTTTTGTAAATGATTTATAAAGTAAATTGTTGGTTTCCCCAGAAACAACCTCCAGGGGTATCAGATCCCTTGAAACTGGTCATTTTAGTCACCCCATCTCAAGGGACATTGTTTCTTTATCCATTATTCTCACTTAAGATCTTGGCCTAGGATACCAGGAACATGTAAATAGAAAAGGAATAAGAGAAAACAAACAGATAAATTGCTATGACAATGACGGCTCAATATTTTACTCTGGACAAGAGTTCCACAACAGGTTCCAGGAGGCCTCCTTTTGAAGTTTTCACCTCATCACTTCTAGGCCTTTTGGCTAAGATGAAGTGTGAAGTTTTCACCTCAGTTTGTGGAACTTATCACACAGATTGTATGGGGTTGGTGTGACAAATCTGAACTGAAATATAAACTGCTAGAGTGTGATATTTCCAGAAAGACACATCATTTTCTTCTTCTAATAAGTAATAATGAATAGCAGAGGAGATATGCATAGACAAAAATAATTAGCCTTTGGGAGTTTCTGTGAGAGAACCTTAAGGTCAAAGTGTAGGAAAAATAAAGATTTGGCTATTGGCTCAGTCAATATTTTTCTTTTAAACAGAAAAGATAGAAAGTCTCAACTAAGCAAGACTAGATATTGGATAGTTGGTAATGCATAAGAAGATATTTCTTTTCCTCTCACAGATAATGATATGTTTTATAGCTGCTAATGTGTGAGGATTAAAGAACAGGATATAAAATCAACCCTGTTCATAGAGTAGAATCTCCAAGATAACATTGGGTAGCTACAGTCTTGTTTCTCACTTAGGACAAGTTTGCCACCACAATCCCTCCACCTTTTGAAATGATTGGATCCATGTTCTGGTTGTCTTGCCTTGGATGAGAGGTGCTTCTGACATCCAGGAGCTTAAGGCAGAGAATGCTGCTCAGTATTTGCAATGAGTAGAATATCTCCTCACCTACTATGGAACAGTTTGTTGACCTGAAATATCCACAGCCAAGATTTGTAAGTACTTGGTTGTAAGTAGTTGTATTCAAATACTTTTTTTTTTTTTTTTTTGCTTAGTGGACCAGAAGAAAACTTCTTTTCTTTTCTTTTTTTAGAAGTATACCATTATGCTCTATGTGACCTACAAAGTAGAAGCTAAATTTGCTACATACTCCAGAAACCAGAATTAATCATCAGACTTAATTTTAGTTAATGGAAATGAACAGGAGTTAATGTTTGCTTTATTGATTTTAAGAGAGGAAATACATAGTATTCTTTGTCTCTCATGGTTCAAATTATGACCTAGAATCAGTGGTACCTGTACTTGAAAATATGAATAAAAGTCACTTGGTGTGGTCTATAAATTGAATGGAAATGGAAGAAACCTATGTCCTCGCATGTTCCCTTGGAGCAGAGTCGCCTACTTGCACTGCCCTGTCTGCTTCCTGCTGGACTACTTTGAACCAAAGCTTTTTATTTGAAGGGGATGGGCACGTTTGTTACGTCCGTTTTACTGCTATTAATATAAACCAGATACAATTTTGCTCTTCAGAATGACAATGGGAGTAAGTAGCATTACAGGAGACAGACAGCAAACTCACACAGTTTAGAACATTCAACACAAAGTTAAGAAAGACTGATCAGTACAGAATGCTGACAAACAGAATGAAACAGGCAACATTCCGAAGGAGAACCCATCAGCCACTGTTACTTATCTTTGCAGCAGCCAGAGCAGCCAGAAATAATACAAACTTGGGTGGGAAGGGAGAGGGATGGGGTGGGAAGGCAGGGAGAGAGGGAAGGAGGGGGAGGGGGAGGGGAGGGTTAGGGGGAGGGGGAGAGGGAGAGGGAGAATACCAAGCACTCTATGCTCAAATCCTGGTGATGCAGAAACAAAATCAACATGCAGCACATATAAATATAAAATAAAATAACATACAGGTACTCACTAAAATTTAGTACACTATTTAAATCTATGTCTGCAAATTGAGGCTCTGTCCCAAAAACATCAGAAGAGTGATTACAATTATATTTAAAAACTCAAAGAAGTCTTGGATATGTTCTAGGAAAATGAAAGCAAAGGGTTGAGTAACATAAGGAAATCAATACAAGATAGAAAAACACATTTTTTAAAAAAGATTATTTTTATTAAGAAACATAGTTTGAACAAAATGTTGTGCCACTTAACTCATAGTCATTGAAAATATTCAATTTGCTTTTCATAACTAGTGTTATGTATTTAATTTTTTTAAATTTTTATAAAATTTAGAATACACTCCATATTCCACTCCCCATCCCTCCCACCACCGATCCATCCTTTGAATGCTCTACATCCCACACCTCCTCCTCAACCCCTGTCTCCCTGTGGATGCCTCCAACCTCCACCCCACCTGACCTCTAAACTCCTTGGGGCCCCCTGTCTCTTGAGGGTTAGGTGCATCATCTCTGAATGAACACAGACCTAGAAGTCCTCTACTGTTTGTGTGTTGGGGGCCTCATATCAGCTGGTGTCTGCTGTCTGTTTGGTGATCCAGTGTTTGACAGATCTTGGGGGGTCCAGATTAATTGAGACTGCTGGTCTTCCTACAGGAATGCTCTTCTCCCATTCCCTCGGCTTCTTTCAGCCTTCCCTTATTCAACAACAGAAGCCAGCTGCTTCTGTCCATTGGTTGGGTGCACATGTTTGCATCTAACTCTTTCCACTGCTTGCTGGATCTTTTGGAGGATAGTCATGATACATCCCTTTTTGGAAGTGCTCCATACCCTCAGTAATAGTGTCAGGCCTTGAGATCTCCTCTTGAGCTGGATCCTATTTGGGCCTGTCGCTGGATTTTGTTTTCTTCAGGAAAGAAGACAGGGTTGCTGAATAAAAGGTAAAATGAAATATGCTAAAAAAAAAATCCCTCAGTAAAGCAATAAATGTCCCAGTGCAAAGTTTCACCTATAGCATGGGTCATGTGAAAAACAAAGTATAGATGCTTGGAGATAAGGTGGGGGTTTGAGTTACAAGATAAAGATCAGCCCAAATATAGAAAGGAATGAACAGAACATGGGAAAACTGTGGGGTACTTCAAGCCCTAATATTCTATTATGGGGAAAAAAGAAGAAAAGAAAAGAAAAGAAAAGAAAAGAAAAGAAAAGAAAAGGAAAGGAAAGGAAAGGAAAGAAAAGAAAAGAAAAGAAAAGAAAAGAAAAGAAAAGAAAAGAAAAGAAAAGAAAAGAAAAGAGAAAAATGGCATGCCAAAGTCAGAGAAAATATTTTCAATAAAATCAAATAAGAAAAATTTCAAAACCTAGAGAAAGAGATGGCCATTCAAGTACAAGAGACCTGCAAACACTCAATAAACAGGACTAGAAAAGAAACTCTCTATGATATATTGACATATTACAGTGAAAACACTGAAAGCCATTTGGTATCAGAAAACTAATTGGTGTGCTCCTCCCTGGGAACGAGTGTTTGTGTGTGTGTGTGTGTGTGATATGAAAGATGAGGCCATGAATTTGAAAGAGAGCAAAGAGGGGTATATGAGAGGACTTTCAGGGAGATAAAGGAAGGGGGAATGATGTAATTATAATTTTAAAATATAGAAGAAATTAAAAAGGAAATGAGAGAATGGTCTATAGCCATTGCTTTTGGCTGTTCACCATAACTAGATGGGTAAACAGAGAAACAATCTTGAACTAATCAGGATATTCTTTCTCTGATGGCTAGGTTTCCCAGTATAGATGGTGCTATTCAGGCTGCTTGGGAATAAAAGCCATCAGTTGTCTTACCCAGCACTGGATATTGCATGCAGAAATACTCACTTTCCAAGAGAAATGTGGCTATTGGTACAATAGTGGCAAAATATTTATTGGGGTAGCCAAAAGTCCTCTTGGATAGATTTGAAGCTTATTCTGCAGGACAAAATTTATTCTTGGTCATGGCCAAAAGCCATGACCATAAGGATTATATGCTATGAAGAAGGCCAGGAGGAAAAGTGCTACTTTTCTAAATGGTCATATTGTTAAGCTGCCTTGTAAATATGCATGGTTTGGACCACATATTTGCACTGTTCTCAACCTTGAACTGCAAACCTTCTTATTACAGTGGGTAATTGTTAATGCGGAGACTCATACTATTCAAAGTATATAGAATGAATGACTGAGTGCTCAGATGCTGGTGGGGCATCTCTAATAACCTGAACCTAGTGGGTTAAAAATAAACAAATGCATGCATAAATAAGACATGATGTTAGCATGGGGCTGATTGGGAGATTCCAGAGTGAGTTAGGATAGGAGGATAGAGATGGATATGATCAAGACACAGTGTATATACATTCATGACAGTTTTGAAGACTAAATTGAAATGTTATTTAAAAACTCATGAGCCAGGAATTTCAAAAGTCGAGCATCATAACATCTGAGGCTTTGAGATCTCCAAGACTGTTTGAGCTACAAAAAAGTTATCCTCCAGAGGATGCTGAACATAGATCCTTAAGGGTAGGCAAAAGTGCACGCTGATATGAGAATGTTCTATACATAAAAGGGAAGGAGGGATTATCACAAGGGGAAGATTATCTTAGGGGGATTATTGTTAGCATTAAAATGATGATGATAACCAACCATCTGGATGGTAAAATGAAGACTCCTGTTGGATTTGCAGAGAATTTAGAATGAAAGAGACAACTTTCCTATGAAACCTGATTTAGTACAAGCCTGAAAGTTTCACCTACTTATTCATCATGTTTAAAAGCCTCTAACTATAGAGGAGTAGAAGCAGACTATTACATCAGAAGTGATGAAATGTCCCTAATTCCTCATAGTTTTGCACTAGCAAACATCTTCAGAAAGTTGTCTTCCGTCTCTTGTAAGACTATGCCAGGGCCTGGCAAACACAGAAGTGGATGCTCACAGTCAGCTATTGGATGGATCACAGGGTCCCCAGAGGAGGAGCTAGAGAAAGTACCCAAGGAGCTAAAGGGGTCTGCAACCCTATAGGTGGAACAATAATATGAACTAACCAGTATCCCCCAGAGCTCTTGACTCTAGCTGCTTATGTATCAGAAGATGGCCTAGTCAGCCATCAGTGGAAAGAGAGGCCCATTGGTCATGCAAACTTTATGTGCCTCAGTACAGGGGAATGCCAGGGCCAAGAAGTAGGAGTGGGTGGGTGGGGGAAAGGGTGGGGGAGGGTGTGGGGGACTTTTGGGATAGAACTAGAAATGTAAATGAAATAAATACCTAATTAAAAAAATCAGGGACTAGGGAAAGAAAAAGAAAAAAAAAAAGAAAGTTGTCTTCCACTGGAGTGGTGGTGCATAACTTTAGTTACAACACTCACAAAGCAGAGACAGGAGGATCTCTAGGAATCCAAGGTTAACTTTCTTTACATAGTAAGTTTCAGAATGTCCAGGACTAATAAGAAGCTTTCACAGGTCTGCTCAGCTGCATTCTTGAAATCAGCCACTGTCACCTATGCGCAGCAACTGAGAAATTGAATTAAAACATTATAGTTCAGTCGTGAAGTTTTCACATGTAAGTAAACATCAGATAGCAAAAGTAATGCAGAACCTTCTACCAAAAATGTACGAGACTGAATATTTGCCTTGCCTTTGTTGGATCTTCAGAAACTGAAGATTTAAGCATGCACCCTTTAGTACAGATCTACACTTTAGGACAGTTCTCTCTTCAAATAGTATTCTTCCCTATTTCTAGGTAGTAAGACAAAAAGTTAAGATAAGATACCCAGGAGCCCAGGTCTGGGGTTGCCCTTGGGTTTTGGGCTCATCCCCAAGCAGTAGCTAAGACTATCTCAACTTTGAGCCTAAGAGTAGAGAATTAAGCCTCATTCTTTATTAGTCCTGTCTGGCTAGATACAGGCCCTGCTCTGGCATTAGGGTGAGATTTAGTCTGGGACTGGGGCAAAGGCTAAGTCAACTGAAACTGGGCTTGGGGTGGAGAGTTGGGATGGGGCTGGATCTGAGCCTGTGAGTCTCCAAGGCAACAAGGAAGTCAAGGGTGCTCTTCATATGTGGAACCTTGTTCCTTACCGAACTGAGAAAACCTAACAAAACAGTTCTGTACTTTACTTTTCAAGTGGTATGTGTGTGTGTGTGTGTGTGTGTGTGTGTGTGTGTGTGTATGTCTAGCTCAAGATAAATGTACAGTTTTGAGGCAACTTCTTAGTCTCATTTAAGACAAAATGTTCTCTGCCAGTCTGTTGATTTTCAAAGAATGCAAATGGATTTTAATACTGAAGTGGAACATTTGCAAGGAAGGAAAAACTGTTGTTATATATGCATATAATTCAGGTTTTATTTGTATTTCACTTTGAATAACATTGCCTGTGACATTACTTCATCTTTAGGAACAGAGATCCTAGAAAAATTGTTTAACTACATTTTATATTTCTATCATGTTCTTTCATAATATTTGTCACTCTAACCTAGAATAATTTAATTTTTTGCTAACTTTATTTTCATTTTATGGAGACACAATCTCACTGTATAACTATGGCTTGCTTAGAAGTCACATTGCATATACTCTTATCAGGTCGGCCTCAAATTCATGCTCTCCCCCTGCCTCTAGCTTCTCCTGTAAGCATTACATGCACAGTCCACCTGTTCAACTTCAGTTGAAACTTTTTTGATCATTTTTGATTTCCTATTTTTGCATATGGAAATAACATGTTTAGTAGTCCTGAGTAAACATATCCAGGAAGCTCAGGGTCATGAGAAAGTCATGACTCATGACACTGAAGAGTTAATACCACTGTGAAATTCAATAATGACATCATTAAAAATATATTATTGCCAAAATCACTTAAAGAGTTTTATTTTAGTGTGTGTGTGTGTGTGTGTGTGTGTGTGGATGTGTGTCTCAAAGAAGGTCAGAGGCATAGGATCCAGTGGAGCTGGAATTACAGGCAGTTGCAAGTGTCCTGACAGATGCTGGGGACCAAAGTTCTCTGTAAGAGCAACACATGATCTTAACCACTAAGCCATACCACTAGCCCTTCATAGCACATTTTGCTTAAATGCTGATAGAAAATTTTATTGAAGTTACTCATTAACACTGTACTTAGTCTGGATAGCATAGTTATGATGATAGTCCTAGCTGCTGTTCTCCGGGATTGTGAATTCTGCAACGAGTCCCAGGACCTTGACCTTTCATGAAAGAACTAAGGATTCTAATTTCTGCTTTTTTAAATAATTGTCACTATGTCACTTGTGCATAGTAACCCATTAAATTAACTAGGCTAGGATTTAATTATCACATGCAAAATACTAAAGAATGATCAAAGGGAAATGTCTGACTTAAGAACTATCAGGTGTTATTAAGAAGTAGGAGAGATGAACTGTGTGGTTTCAGAGTTAGATTGACACAGAGATCCATCTGAAAGTGAATTGGTGTAAGTTCTCTGATGTCATGATAATAAAACCAGAAACGAACTACTTCCTACAATATCACACCATCTGTGTTCTCCCTTCAGAGTTTTGTAATTCTGATAATTCTCAGAGGTATGGATTTGCACAATACATAGTGCGAAGAATCCTCAGGGGAGTGATGCAGCAGGGTAAAGCCTGAGCCTGAGCCAGAGACACCTCCTAGCCCAACAGCCTAGTCACTACATGACAAACGACTATTGCTTAGTGTAGTGGGTTGGTTTGGTGCTGCTATGCATTCAAATGCTAAATTCTGTACCCCAAGATCTGGTTGCTCAAAGACAAGGAGGATCATCACATGTACCAGCTTTGTTGTATAAACCTTGCACCCTAGTTATCCATGATTGGTTCATAAAGATGCTACAGCCTTGGCTGAGCAGAAGAAAGGGGGTGGAGTGGGATTCCCAACCTTAGGTCTTAGGCAGGGGCAGTGAGAATACAGGGGAAGAATGAAGCCACTGTGGGGTAGGTGGATCATGATGGCATGGCCACTAGGGCTGTCCTGTTGGAGAAGGAGAGGCCCAAGCAGAATATGACAAGTGATATCTCAGAATTACTGACAGGAAGTAGACAAAATAGCTTAGGAGGTTGATATCTGCCCAGCTCTATAAGGTGTATTATAAACATAAAAGTGTTGTGCCTTTTATTTGTGAATTAAATGATCTAAGGTAGGGTAAAATTCCCCAAATAATATTTAGCACAACAGTACAGATCCCCCTTTGTTCATGAATAGATTAAAGTACATATTTTTATGAGCTACTATTTCAAGATGGGCTCTAATTTTAGGTTTCAAGATTTTCACGGGGACATTTGAAGTAATAAATGTATTGGATTTTACAGAGTGCTCTCCTTATTTTATTCAAAGTTTTCTTAGTCAGGATTACTATTGCCATGATAAAACACTATGACCAAGATCCACAAGGGAAGGAAAGGGTTTGCTTATTTGGCTTACACTTCCATGCCACTGTTTATTGCTGAAGGAAGACAGGACAGGAACTCAAACAGGGCAAGAACCAGGAAGAAGGAGCTGATGCAGAGGCCACGGAGGGGAGCTGTCTTCTTGACTGCTCTTTGCTTTGTTATAGAATTCAAGACCACTAGATGAGGCAAAGGACCACCTGTGTCTGGGTCCTACCACATTAATCACTAATTAGGAAAATGTCCTACAGGCTTGTCTATGGCTTCTCTATTAGACATTTTCTCAACTGAAGCTCATCCCTCTCTGATGACTTTAGCTTGCATCAAGTAGATGTAAAATTATCCAGTACAATAGTGCTAATTGCATTAGCTTTGTTATATACTATCTCCTTTAAGTTAACTCTGAGGTAAAATGCACCTCGTATATACTCAAAGATTCAATCCAGTATCATCAAGGTAGGAGAATGATAGTATCCATACAGACATGATGCAGGAGACGCTGAGAGGTCTACATCTTCATCTAAAGGCTGCTAGAATACTGGCTTCCAGGCAGCTAGGATGAGGGTATTAAAGCCCACACCCACAGTGACACACCTACTCCAGCAAGGACACACTTACTCTAACAGGGCCACAACTTCGAATAGTGCCACTCCCTGGGCCGAGCATACATAAACCATCACACTTGGGATGTAATTTACAATAATATAGGTGCTATTACAGAAGAAAATGAAATCTCAGGGCTATAGAGATGACTCAGCAGTTAAGATCACCAAGTATTCATCCAGAAGGCCTAGGTTCAATTCCTATTATCCATATATCCACTAAGAAAAGAGTCAGTAAAGCCAATTCTACGGCATCTAATACCTTCTTCTGGCCTCCATGAACACTGCATGCACACGAAGCACAGGCATGTAGGCAAATCCCCTATAAACATAACATAAAATAAAACCTTAAGAAAATGTCTCCATGAGCTACATATTGAGGCTACATCAAATAGATATTGAAAGGTAACTTTGTTGTTTATTTAATGTGGTACATTTATTCCCCAATTGCAGGGACCCAAAGACCATCCAAGAGCCAATTCTGACGCAAACCCACAGGGCCTTTTATTACAAGCTAGTAAGCAAGGTCTCTGATCATCCCTTTGTAGGATGTCAGAGTGAAAGCCGCAAGTCTGGGGGTGTAGGGTATTTATTGTAATTACAGCAAGTTTGGGGGATTTCTATATGGGTCATCAAGTTATTATTTTAAAAACTGCACTTCTGGCATAATCTGCAGAAAATGAACATGGTCAAAACCACCTGACAAATAGGGTGATAAAGTTATCTATTCTCTGCAGGATGTCTTAGTTTATCTCCATGTACCTTAACCCTGCTGTTGTATCCTGACTGGCTGTTGCAGGGGGTGGGGAGTTGTCATAGAATGATTGCTCAAGTGAACTTTGTGATTTTCTTCCCCGAATTGGAGTTTAGACCCTGGATTCACACAAAATGGAATTTCTGCACAAACAAGTTTGGTTTTGCCTTACAGTACTGTAGATTGAACCTAGGATCTTATGAATGCCAACAGTATTGTTTTACTAATACTACTGCTGCTGTTGCTGCTACTATTAATATTATTACCTTACTATTATTTTTATTTTTTTCTAAAATAAAAAAATTAAAGCTTTTTAGATTATTAGAAAACTAATACAGACTTCTGTCTGGTTCAAATTCTTGAGATTGGACAAAGGCCAGCATTTTTCAAGATCTTATGAAGCCAAGTCTCCTCTACCAATGGAGGAATTGCCTTTGGCAGAAAGGACAAATAGCTATCTGTGGCATCTACTAGCATACCAAAGCACATGCAGGTCTCCTTAGTATCACAAATTCCTGCTACCCATTTTGGAGTTCCTGCTAGCATCCTGGCTTTTCTCACATGGTTCCTTATTTTAACCCTCTCCAGTTCACGTTTTTTTTTTTTTTTTTTTTTTTTTCTTCCCAGCTAAGCATTACTCCTCTAATCCTGCTATGTTTTCCTCTCCTAGTCCTCTCTTTATGCCTCCCTTTGGCTCTCAACCTCAATCCTCTCTTTGTCTCCTTCTCTCACTATCTCACACTCTCTTATCATGGCCAACTCCAGTCTGCTGGCCATGGTCAGTCTAGTATTTCCTCTCTCTGCTTTAGACTCTTCCAGATAGCTCTCGATGTACTATCTCATATCTATAACAAAAACCTGTTTAACCATACCTTGAAACAACCATGTTGTCAGTCTAGACATTTGGTGCTGAGACCCTCAGTCATATAATGTCATTGTTCCTTTGTTACTTCTAGTCCATAAAATTCTAAACAAATATTTGTTTAATTTTCTAATATTTATTTGTAGTTAAGCAGTTAAATGCCATCTTAGGAAAGATATTGGTCATAAATGAGATGATTTCTTGGAAATGAGGTAGTTTTTGAATTGTGAAAGTCTGTTGAAATTTTAAATGTTGAAAAAAAAACCCAGGAAAACAAATAACAAAACAAAATAAAACAAAACAAAACAAAAGTTAAAACCAAAACCAAAAACTTTTTGAGAATTTTTTAAGTAAAACATCCTACCAATTCAAGTGAATTATTTTCCAATGAAGCCATTTATGTTCAAAGGTCAAACGTAAATCAACTTCCTTCTCAAACTCAACATAATCTAATTGCTATCTAATTTAAAAATGTTTTCATTTTGTTCTCAAGGTGAATCACTCACGTGTCCTTAGTGATACGATAATATAAGAAATATTTATCTGTTCATTTTACATATCTAAAATTTAATGTTATTCATCAGTTAGAATGCTGTTTTTTAATTGAAATTTTTACAAATTTCATATGTAAGTACAATATTTACATTATTTCTGTGCTTCCAGCTACCCTGTCCAATTCCTTTAACATACCTTCTCAGTCTGAAGTTAAATATGTTTTGTATTTTTATTGTTACACACATTATATATGCATATATGCACGCACGTGTGTGTGTGTGTGTGTGTGTGTGTGTGTATGTGTGTGTGTGTGTATGTATGTGTGTATGTGTGCGTGCGAGAGAGAGTGTGTGTGTGTGTAATCTAAATAGTCCATTTAGTGTTGCTTTTAAGTATACATATTTAGGTCTAACCACTTCATATTAGGTAACCTATCAGGGGCCTTCCATTCTTGATGGCCATTGATTGCTTGAAGCTCCCCAGTAGTAGACATTCAAATGTTTTAATTATCTGTACTGACCTGTTGACTGTTGTTGTCATTATCTGGATCTTGTTTAGTTAGTCAACCGTGAAAGGCATACCACATGCAAAAGTCAAATATGAGTCTGGGTTTTCTAGGAGAAAGAACAAGGACACGGAAAAGTGGATTGGAGGCTGTTATCTCCAAATAATGGCAATAGAGAAAGTGGGACAGCCAGGGACAAGATGATGTCTGATAAAATAATTACCTAACCATTCAGTAAGTTTTATTTTCTTTCTTGCTTAAAACTTCCTTAAATCCTTTCTAAAATGTTCTGATCTAAAAATCCTTCAAGGGTCCATATGTGCTGCCGTACAAGTTGCTCAGCTTTCGAATGAGAAGATTCTCTTCTCCCAAGGACATCATTGATGCTGTCTGAAGCTGCACACTAGTGGGATCATTCCTGTATCAGATTTGTCCCATTTTTCTCACACAGGCTGCATATCCCAGCTTCACTCAATACTCTGGCCATGACAGATTTCCAAAGGATTTACATTATCCTCAAATTCACAATGATCCAGGATTATGTCACTTTTTCCATGAGATTCTAGTCATCTTGGTACATTTCTCCAATTCGCTTATCCTATGATAGCCCTGTCTGTTCATGGGTATAATGAAAGGAAGTGTTGGTTATTTATTTATTTATTGATTGATTAATAAACAACAGAATATCTGGCACACATTAGATATCACTAAAGATATTTCTTTAAAAGTGGAATCATCACAGAACTGGTAAGTTGTAAAAAATTCTCCCTATCTACTAGAACATGATTTTTATCCTCATTTTGAATGAATTTAGAATGCAATTCCTTATCACTAGTTTATTTTATCTCATCAGCCCCTGTTATAGGGAGTTTAGTGAGCAAATGGGACACAGGGACAGAATGATTGTGTGACTAATATAACAGGACTGTCAGTTCCACAAATTTGTGAAAATGCTGGTTATAAAATGTCAATGAGTTTCCTCATTTTGTTGTGCCCACTCATAAACTCTAAAATCCTGTCCAAATATTAGTAGGAGGCCACAAATGCATGTGAATACATGTACCTTACTTGTTCTCTGACATATGGTCATGCTTTGGTGTCTGTCTGTTTGTTTGCTCATTTTCTTCCGATGCATTTGTATAGGTTCCCTTGGGGTTGTTGAGTTCTGACAAATTTCTTAGCCCCTAGATACATCTTCCCCTTTGTCCCAAATCCCAGATTCTCACAGGAACCACCACCGTCACCAGCGAGTATTATAAGCATCAACCACATTTCAAAATAACTTGCTGGTATTAGGTTTTGTGTGGGAAAATATTTTTTCTCTTTCACTGTTGGAAGATCTGGTAGTATACATGCTGGTTGTTTACAGAGTTATAGGACTTTTATTTCAACACTTTGCAATATTTGAAATAAATAACTCATCTGGAAACAGGTTTCATTTATCTCTTCCAATAATTGAAGGCATTAGTGTTGCTGACTCAGGCCAGAGGAAAAATCCACGTGACTGACGTTGTGTCTGATCTCAAGCACTGCTTCCCTGGATGAGATACAGCTGAGTTTGCCTGGGACCGTGCCTTGACTATGGCGACATTCTTTTTATCCTTCAGAGCACATGGAAGCCGCATGCTGCTTTCCCCAGTGGGAGAAGTAGTAAATGGTTAACCGTGGTCATGATTCCAAAAGTATCTGTTAGTCTTACAAAAATCTAAGAACTTTCTGACATAGTGTTTATCATCTCCTTTGTCATACATTTGAACACCGCAGGTAGCTTGTGCAACGTGTGAGATATGGCCACAGCTTCAGCAATGGCTTATCACGTCTAAGGATGAGTTCTCTCACTCGCCTTCACTGTGATCCACATTTTATACCTGGCCACAAGTGAACCAGAGTGAAGGCTTTTTAAACACATACGGTTGTACATTTAACTTAAAAAAACTTTCTATGGACATTTTAAGTTAACATTCTTTACATTAACTTCAAACTCAATTCTCAATGATTAAGTGTATGGCAAAAACTTGTATTTTTTTCAGGAAGTAAAATAATCTCTCATCAGATCAGATCAGCCCTTTCATATATTGACTATGACCCTCAATTAAAATAAATGAACAAAACCCTTGCTTTAGATCTCTAGAGATTAAAGGCAAGGGTGGTCACTTGGACATTTCACAGAAAAAAAAAATGTCATGGAGAATTCATGTGCTAGACCAGGATGACAGCATATTTTGGATCCAAAACAATCTAAGATTCAAAGTTACCTCTGGACTTATTTCTGGCAACATCTTTATGAAAGCTCTTAAGCCCTGTTTCATGGATACCACATGGGGGAGTGGAATGTACCAGGCCCAGTAAGTTTAAGTAACAAAGCCAGAAACTATGCACAGGATATTCCTTGCTTCATTTCTCCATGGGAATAATGCAAATGCATCACTATAGCAGTGTAGGGTGGCCCACGTGACATGAAACTCAAATGTGAAATAATTTACCATCTTTAGAAACCAGGTTTTAAAAAAAAAATCACCATTTTTCCTAACTAGAGATAATATCCCAGCAAATTCTCTAGCTTAAGCATGGAGTTACTTCCAATAGAACATAAACAAAGAAAATATCTAATGAAAATTAAATAAAATAAAGTAAACAAAAATAGGTCTTCTAATTAAGTATTATGTATCTGACGAGTGTATGGGAAAAGGTGGCTGTGGATTTTGCTGGAAATCTCACAAGAACGGGGCTTTCTGAGCCATATGGAAGTATTGCATCACTAAAGACCGAAGCTGTACACAGTTTGTAATTATTTAGGAAACAATCTTCTATTTTGACAGAGAATGTATTCTCAAGCTTCTTGTATCTTGTGAAAATGTCTTTTCTGATTTCCACCCTCTACAACAAAGTTCAAAACTATTAAATAATTTCGTATCTAGCCTATGTCATGGACTTGCTGTGATAAGAGGCTATTCTTGAACCCATTCTCATGTGGTCTTCAAGTCTTCTCTAAAACAATGACAGCAGATTTCACTGAGGTTAATCATATGATAATCTCCAAAGTCAATATTGCCACATATGATTGAAAATTGACATAAAAACATTATTCCTGCCGTTGTGGTGTGCTGAGTTTGTATAAGCTCATGGTCTCTGAAATTCAGCTATGCGACCCTAAGCAACCACTAAGCTCCACATTTCTGCTTCTGTTCCAGATTTCCTCCACTGGTTTTGCTGAGAGTTCATCAACTTCATATATGCAGAGTAGCCTGGCATGAGTGCAGAGCTGCTATTAGGTTAAATAGCTAGCATGAAATCTGGTGCCAGAAATGTCTTTCCCTCTAAGGTTCTAAAAAATAAGGTTCTCATAGAAACCTAAAACATAGAAAACGAATAGAACTCCTGGTTTGTAACTAATAGCATAGATTAGGAAGTAGACTTGACTCAACAACCAGAGTAGAGTTTTTACACTGTTTTGCACCTGTGAATCTAGTCAGAGACATTGCAGCTGAGACACCCCAGGCACTAATGGTTCCCAGGTCTCTTACATTGGAATAGACCCAAATGGAAGATTATCCTAGAATGGTAGGGAGGTCTGAGTGAAAACAGATTTGGTTTTTATCCATCGTCACATGTTGTGTTGTTGCGCCTGACTTGACATTCTCAATACTCACATTCCTAACGGAAGGACTGACTATATCTCCTGCCCATGTTATTTGACAGGGGAGAGGCTGGAAAGAGAACATGCTGTACTCCATTGCCAGGGTGAATGTACAAGGCTGGACTTAGTCTGACAAGTCTGACAAGCCCTTCTCATTGCTCCTCATCATTTCTGTGTTTGGTCTGCATGCCCATCTCAGCCGGTTTTCCTGCCTGCCTATGGCAATGAATAGGGCACTATTTTAAATGTTTCATATTAAAAAATAAGAATCTGAGAAAGAAAGGAATTTCAACTCTCCTTGAAATTCAGGCAATAATTCCTTTCTGGGTGCCTTGTATTTCTTGAAAAAGAGAGTCCCTTAGTAAGAACATTTGAAGAGGTAAGTAGTTTTGGTACAAATAATTTAAAAAAAGTAATTTGGGGAGCAAAATTATTTTTTCTTGGGTAGGCTTGTAATAAGGAAATGGGAGGTTATGAGGAGGCAAAATTTGTCTTCAATAGTGTGTGTGGTATGGGTGTGTGCATGTCTCTTTATGTGTATGTGGTGTGTCTCTGTGTGTGTCTGTATGTGTCTTTGCTTGTGTGTGGTGTGTGTCTATGTGTGTATGGTGTGTGTATGTGTGTGTGTGTGTGTGTGTGTGTGTGTGTGTGTGTGTGTGTGTGGTGAGTGTCTGTGTCTGTCTGTGTGTTGGGATCTATTTTAGGACCTCATGCAGGCTAAGCACACATTCTTCCAAAACAATAGTGAAAAAGCAACTTTGTCTTTTTAAATTTTTTTTTCCTGAAAGTAATTGCAGGAACTGGTTTCAAAACTTCTATGAGGGAATAAAGCAGGCAAATTGAATAGACAGGTAACTTAGAAATAAAAATGGACAAGATAAAGTATGACCATGAGTTTGTTGTTTTTTTTTTCACTTACTTCAAATTCAAGCTGGTATGGGAGTTACCTTATCTGTTTAAGCTTATTTTCTTCTAGGGGAACAAATGATTTTGCTAATGGTTTAGTGAATAAAATTTAGTGACATTTCGTACAAAAATGCCTGACAACACATGAAAAATTATATAAAAGGTTTCAAGAGCGACGACACATCAAAAAATGAGTATAAATCTAAGTAGAGAGAAAATACTCAGACAGAAACGGAGCTAACAAGCATTCCCATACTTTCAAAATACTTGTGTCTTTTAACATGGGAGCCAGACTCTCTCAGGAAAATGATCCAACGAACTTGGAGTTAATTTTTTCTTGCCACTTATTTGCTAGTTTCTGATATTAATATTTTTATTTTATTTTTATGATTTACTCAATTTATATGTGTGTGCCTGCTTGATTGTGTGTGTACCACATGCTTTCAAGTTCTCCAGGAGTCCAGACTGGGGCCTCTAACTCCATGGAGCTGGAATGATAGGAACTGTTATGAAGTTACCAGGTGTTCGTCAGTTGGAATGCCGAGAACTGAGCCTAAACCTCTGCAAGAGCAATAGTTAAGACCAGTGCTCTTAACTATTAAGCTTTAGCCCCAGTGATGTGTTTTAAAGTTCAGTGTTTAAAGGAGATGCAAATATAGGTGACTTTTACTCTCTGTCCATGCACTGGGCATCGGATTGTGACATCAAAATTTTAGGCAGCACAACCATCAGAGAAACAATGGACTCATTTTAGGGTGCTATATTTTGCTATGAGTTTCTAACAACTTTTGAGTTCAGTAATGGTGGAACTTATGAACCCATCTTCAGCATATTTTTTTTCAGTATTTGAGTAAAGATCCTGTGGAATTTAATCATGGGCGACTTTCCTGACAACCAAATTAGAATATACCAATTTCCTTTGCTTAACACTGTATATTCTACTAACCTAAACTAATATTGGTTTTGCTATAGCTCATCTAATAATACAGATGAATCACAATCAATGATAAATACAGAGAAACTAATTATATTGATTTATTTAGGCACAGCAGTTATTTTTTCAAGAAATATAATTTTCAAATAGAAAATCTAATGTTGTACATTGAATTATATTCATTTTTCACATAAATTTTAATATTACAAGAATAAAAATAAGACTATTTCAGAAACACGCTTATCGACCTGACCAATGATGAAATGCATTCAGCATTTGCAACTAGCTATCTTGTATTCCTTTTACACTGATAGAAAAAGAGGTCTTAAAATTTCCAAGATTTCAGATCCTAAGTGTCCAAACATTGACAATATTTGTTCTCTTTTGTTCAGTTCTTAAGTGAAGATGTCAATGCTTTCTCATGCCTTATTTTTTCCATACTCTGGGTATAACCTAAAATCAGAACAGAGAGCTGCCTTCTGATTCATGTGGACCCAGCTTGTACTCCAGCCCTGGGGGTTGGAGGATGGTGGAAAGCTAAAGCCTAGAAATGGTGGTTTACTTAGTTAAAACTCAACTGCACAGCACTGTTTATCAAGTGTCTCATTTTGGCTGAGTGAAGACCTGCATCCAGCAGCTCATGTCCTGAAGGATGTAAGGGACTTGAAGTATTGTCTGAACTTACTAATCAGCATCTCTCTGTAATGGTCTCCCATGAGGAAGTAGAAGATGGGATTGATGGCACTGTTCAGAAAGGCCAGAGGCCGTGTCAGTGTGTATATAGATTTGATGGCCTTCTGTGTACATCCTTGTGGCCAACTATCCAGGCGTGAGGCGATCCTCAAATTGCGCATGATATGATAGGGTGTGAAGAGTATAGAGAAGATCACAACTGCCAGGACCACCAGGCGTTGGGGTTTGTCCAGTGGCAGGGCAGTTGCTTGCTGCTGGCTCCTCCTCTTTAAGAAGACTACCATCTTGTAGTAGAAGAAGCACATCACAGAGAGAGGAATTAGGAAGCCCAACAAAGTCAGGCAGAGGCTGTAAATGAGATTGTGTTCAGGGTTTCCAGAACTTGCATAGTCGATGCAGTTACTGCCCTCTTCTTTTGGGACAGAATTGATGAAAGTGAGCATGGGTAGAACTTCTAAGGTCACTAAGGCCCAGACAGCCAGCGAGATTAAAATGGCAAATTCCTTCTTTTGTAGAAAGTGTTCTCGGAAAGGGTACTTCATGAGCAGATATCGGTCCATGCTAATGAAAGTGAGGAAGAGGATGCTGGTGTAGAGGTTGGTGTGAAGCACATATCGGTTGCTTATACAGAGAACATCTCCATAGGTCCCCTTATCATTGGCATAACTCTTTATCAGGATGGGAAGGGTGCACAGGAAAGCAAAGTCAGAGATGGAAAGGTTAAAAAGATAGACATTGCTGCTGTTCCAGTTCTTCATGCAGAAGAGGTAGCCAAACACCACAGTGACATTCCCAAGCAGTCCAAAAATGAACTCGATTGCATAAAATGCAGAGAGGTAGTACTTATTCAAGATAGCCTCTGTTGCCAACCAATTCTCACAAGATAAATTCTGTGCCTAAGGCAAAGGGGAAAATATAAGATCAAACATTAGATTGTGAGCAAGAACAAATGGTAGAACAGTCACGGAAAACCTAAAACTTAACTGGGGAGGGTTGATAAAGAATGTGCTTGTCATACTTGATGGCATGGACCTTCAATACGAGGGCTGGAGAACCAGAGACAAGCAGATCTCTATGAGTTCCAGGACAACCTATCTACAGAGACAATTTCAGACAAGTTATGACTATATGCTGAGACCCTCTCTCAAAAAATGCCTATTTTATACACATTAATACATTGAATGCATGTACCCACATTATATATGTGTGTGTGTGAATACATTATTTCAACAAGGCTTCATTGATAACTTCACGTTGTAGTCTTGTAGCTGGTTGTGACAGACAGCATAGAATAAAGCAAGTGACTTATGTGAGGCCATGAACTATCTCTAAGAAGAATCAAGAAAAAATATACAGGGTGCTATATTATAGATGTGAATAAAAGCAAGTAATAATTAAAACATTGGAAGTGGTGAAGTGATGCTTATAGTTTGTTCTCTGAACTGCACACTTGCACCTCCTCATATGTACAACACACATGCTTGGACACACTTGCACTCTCACACACACTAAAATAAATAAATAAATAAATAAATAAATAAATAAATAAATAGCTACCTACCTAGATTACTAACTAACTAAATAAATGTAATACAACCGTGAGAGAGTTTTGGGATGGAGGATGTGTGGCTACCTGTCTAGGAAATTAAGGAAAGCCATGCATCTCTGCCTGAAGAAAATTTGTGTCCAAATACAGGAAAACCATGGCCCAAAACTCATTGTAGAAGGAAGAAGAAGGCTTAATAATCAGCAAATATGTGAGAGAAAGTAGTAAAGTCAGGAGAAGATGCTAATTCACCTTTGTATCTTCATGGCCAGCCACAGATCCCTACAAATTCTGATGAGTTAAACTGTCTTGAACTCTAACCTAGGAAAGGAAGTAAGGTTGTTGAATACAATTGTTGTTTTGAATAACTTTTATTTTGTGGTGTATGGCTAAAGATTTTTTTATTTTATTAAACATAGAACATATCACACCACTTTAAAATATAATGTCTTAAACTTTAAAACAGGACTGAAAACCTTAGGAATAATAATGATGAACACCATGTTTTAAAGCTAAGGGTGTAACCAAATCTTGTGCTCACCGGTGTCTAGGAGTTGATTCATTCGAATACTAATGAAAATTAGGGACTAGTAGAATCACTATGAGAAACGATTTCTCTGAAGTTTTCAAGCTTCAATATCTTAGTTTTAGCAATATATCCTACAGTGGTTTATCTAGAAACGATAAAACTATTTTTCTTTGTTACACAGGAAAGTACTCCAGATTTAGTGTTGAGGAGTCACGCTCTTCATCCCCCTTTACCAGAGTAGGATTCGATTCATGAGGGCAAAGCTGTGACACAACTTTCATTCAGGTTCTGACATTCCATATGATGAATTAAGTCTCAGCATATGAGTTTTGAGAGCATAATATCCACACTTAGCCCTTGCTGAGGTCATACACCCAACTGCTCTGGGTCTGTTTCTACTGGAGTAAAACGCCTGACAAAAGTATGTTAGGGAGAGTTTAGTGTAGTTCACTGTTCCAGGTTACAGTCTATCATAGCATGGAAGTCATGATGGTGGGAGCTTGAGAAAGCTATCCACATCACATCCACAGTCAAGAGCAGAGTGAAATAAATGTGTGGGTGCTCATTTGCTTGTGCTCAGCTGGATTCCTACAACACAGGAATTTACCTAGGAAGTGAAATTGACCACCATGGGATGGACTTCCAACATCACTGAATTAAGACCTGTACCTTTGCCTTGCTTGTCCTACAGTGACTCTTGCTTTAAAAACAAACAAACACACAAACACCACCAGGACAAAACACTTTAAACATGTCCTTTTTAGGTTGACTATGTGGTACTGGGTAAATAGTTATTGTGTGCTTCTCTGGGAGAGACTATTTCTCCCACTCTCAGCATTCCATAGTTGACTGTGATTCTTTGTTTAGGGTTGAGACCTCGTGGTCCATTCCCTGTCTTCTCTAGCATGGCTATTGTTACTGCCCTTGTTCAGACCAGTTTAGGAAGTCATGTTGGTGAAATTTTATGGATGTAGCTTCTGACATGACGAGGAGACACAGTTTCTCAGGAGACACCCAGCTCTTACAAGCTTTCTGCCCTCTTCTACACAGTGTTCCCTGAGCCTTAGGTGTGGAAGTTGTTTTGTAAATAATATTACACCAAATTAGGAGGTTGTGTTTATAAATATATGTGTTCATATATGCCTGTAAGAACAAGTAATGCAAAAAGAGGCCATACATTAAAAAGTGACCAAGGAAGGGTATATAGGAGAATCGAGAGAGAGGGAAAAAAAAGAAGGGGAAAATAATGTAATTATAATATAATCGTAAAAGTACAAGAAGTAATTAAACAAACAAAAACAAAAGGTGTGTGGATGAAATACATATTAATTATAAAGTACAGTGTGGGTACAAATAACAAAAAATCAGGGAAAAATGTTTAAATCAATTAATCCTATTATTTTTATGCTTTAATATTGCTGAAATTTGTTTGTTAAAATGAGATTTTGCTTTTCATGACGTCTTATAATCTATTCATTTAATATGTTTTCAACTTGGTTTATTTTTAAATCCCTTTTCATATCCAAACATTATCAGATTATGGTTTTATAGTGTTAGGCTCTCCAATACTTATAGGCTTATAGGCTGATTCAACTTCATAAGGACACACTTTGAGAATATTGTATTCCAAATTCAGGTATATATATACATATATATATATATTCAGGTATATATACATATATATATATATATATATATATATATATATATATATATATACACACATACATACATACCTCCGGGTGTCTTTTGTTATGGTATAATTATGCAAATTAGGGAAGTAAGGTGTGCTCCTTTAGGCAAAACTCTGAATTCAAGGGGGGCATGTCCTCTGAACCATCACTAGCCTATACTTTTCAGGAGCTGTCCTCTTCATAGGCAACAGACATGGCGACAACATGTAGTGGCTTACTGAGGTGAACCATTAACCGAGAACTTTCTTTAAAAAACACATTAGTAACTAAAAGGAAATCATTATTAGCTTCTAGCCCACAGTCACAGAGTCTGTTAGAATTAATAAGCTACATATAAACTGAATACACCCACATGAGAAAATTGCTACTACTCATTCTTAATTTGGAATGATGAAAATTCCTTATAAAATTAGTTCTCTAAACATAAAAATAATGCATGTTTTTACCAGAAATTAAGAAAAAATACATTAATGAAAAACCTGGTAATCCAATACAAACTCTGTTCCTATATCCTGGACCATTGCACAGAGCCTAACAAAAAATAAAAATTTTAACTGTCACTGGAAAGTAAAGTATGAAGATATTCCAACAAGTTTCTCTCATTAGTAAACAATTTAAATAAACTGTGTTTGAGTGTATATAAATATAAGTATTTGGTTCTGGTTAATTACGTCACTTTTATGTATTCCACAAGTTACACCCAAACATCAAACATTACAGTATGTATCAAGTTGCATTTTTCATTAATAAGTTAGAGAATAGATTATATAGTTTGGGGAGTAGAATAACAATCACTCTGCAGTTTACCAGTTCCTTTAGTAAATCTTATTCTTAAATCATCACATTTTGCCAAATATAGATGCAAATTTTAAATTTTGGAATGATTTAAAATTTACTCTACTATAAGTTCTTTAATTTACATGGTTAAATTTTTCATGACGCAAGTTATTTTCCCTTTCTCTAAATAATTTCACTTTTTCAAATAATTGTAATTATCTTTGTTGCGACATTATCAAATACAATGAGCCCTTTAAAGCAAAACACACTACATTTTTGTCTATTAAATCAATGCATTTAGAGCCACATGAAATAGATGTGAAAGTCAGATATGTTTGCCTTTGGCTGCTTCACATCTACTGAAGAACAGTTCCCTAGGCAGCATTTAGCTCACAGAACCCTTCCAAAGGAAGCCCTAAGCAGAAAGCTTGGTCTTCTTTGGTGTGACCGAGAGACATGAGCTGCAGTGTCCCTTACCATTCTGCTGTCGGCTTCTGTCTCGACAGAAAACTCTGCCAGGAGCTGGAGACAGCTTCTGACCCAGTGCTGTGTTGCTGGACATGACCAGTGCAGTCTGATTTGCATATTATGCAGCCAAGATTAATAATTCAAAAGGCAGGGATAATTTATTCAGAAAAACCTCCAAGTCATTCAGAGGAACTCCTGAAAAGCCGAAGGCACACAACAGATGAGTCATTTTGTAGAGAGTAGTTTTAACAAAGACATTTGAGGACAAGCTAATTTAAATTTAGTTGATACACTCCCAAAACAACATAGAAGCATTCTATCTTCCCATGTGTATGTGCATGGAACTGTGTACGCACATTTAGGTAATGAGAACAGCAAACATTTTATGGTTAATATATATAGTTGAACTCATTTTTCATTGTTTTACACATTTCTTTGGTGACTTCTATACTAAGCATACAATAATTAAACTGCTTCATAGAAATCCTGAGGGAACTATGACATGAGTACTTGGACGGCAGTCTGAATTTGAGCCTTGTCAGTGTGCTGCTGAAAGGCTGTTAGAACTTTAGATAGTATCCGTTTTATTTTCTGTGATTAAATTCAGGAAACATAAAGAAGTACATCAGATGGCTAGGGATTAAGGAGAGAGGCATTATCTTAGATGACAAGCTCAAGAGATAGTAGTAGACTTTCCCCAGTCAGTGCTCTGAACAGCATCCAGAAGACTGATTATTCCAGATAAGAAACAAACCTGGCCTTTTCTCAAGGCTACATCAGTTTTTTATTCAAGCAAAAATCTGGATTGGTTGACCTGAAGGGTGGGGATAACACTGAGGATGTATGTACATGGTAGCGACTAAGATACAATCACAGGCATTTTCTACTTGTAGAGGAAAAGAGGCTAGAGAGTACTTTGGGGTACAGTCTTCAGAAAGAGAGGAGAGTAGCCAGTTGTGGTTCATGGACCTCTCCAAGGTATAGAGTGGCCAGTTGTAGTTCATAGACCTCTACAATGTAAAAAGGAAAGTTCTGACCACCACCATGGCAGGAGGGGCTGGAGATGGTGATTCCCTCTTTGTGGGTACCTGGAGTTCCCCAGAGTTTCCTCTTTCTTGTCTCTACTTCCTGATGGCCAAAAATGTGGTCGGTACTTCTCTTTTTCCCCCCCACAGGACTGCAAGCTGATAGTTTGGGCTTCCTGCCAAGAGCCACACTTCCCCAGGACCCCTCCACTGGTACCAGGGCAGATACAGTAAATAGACTGCTGTTCCTTTCATACCGTGACACCTTATTCAGGGTTACAGAGCAGAGGTACGGAGAATCTGTCCAGCAGGACGAGTGTCACTGTCACACTTCCAGGCCCCCTCACAGGCCCAAATATAAGCTCTGCATTCTTGATGGAACACTGTATGGTCACATTCCTGTTCTAAATTTGTATTAACTTTATAACAAGGGACCAAACATTTCCCTTGTGCTGGATTTGCAAATTATGTTGTCACTTCTGCCAGAGAGAGCACACATCTCTCAGGAAGTGATTTCTGTTCAGCCTATAATATTTCAGTGGGCAGAGCTTCTGACTTTGTTTTCTTTGTTGATAGAAACAATGTAACACATTGGATCTCATCAAATTTTCAATTCTCTTAACTGTAAAGTAGGGATACTTGTGACAATCCCAGGAAATACATATATCTACATAGAAGTCTGTGTATTATACTATACACTGGGGATTAGTCATAACAAGCTGTTGGCTAATATAATATGTCATACTTGCTTGCTAAAGATTAATTATTACAGACATTTTCAATAAATTAAACTTCCTTCCATATGAGTACTTCAATTTAATGCTGTTAGTTTCGGCACAGGAATACAAATTAAAATAATCTTACAAAAAGCAGCACGGTAAAAAAAAAAAAAGGTCATTGAATCCTTGTCCTGAATTTGCATTTTACTAGCTGTGTGATCTGTGAAACAAACTTGCCTAAGCCGATTTCCTTGTTCAGAGGGGCCCAGTGACTCTACTCCACAAAGTTCCTGACATTCACAGTCCAATGTAAAATAATATATGAAAGTCCAGCGAGCAGGGTGTGCAAGAGAAGTTTGTGTAAAATCAGATCCACTCAGCAGGAAACTCAAGAGAAAAACACAGAGGAGGGAGCACAAATGGCAGTTCAATGCAATGCAATGCTTCCCAGTGTCTACTGTGGTCCTTAGGGACTTCACTCTAAGTACAGGCATACATCAGCTTAGTTGAGTTACATGATTGTGGCTCAGAGCAAACTGTCAGTACCTTAATTTTCAGCTAAAGAAACTGAGGCCCAACAAAACTTACATACATTGCACACATTGCACAACTGATTAAGGACTGTGCCAGAATTTTGGGCCTCTTCTCTTCAACATGATTTGGCTTTATTTGCCTCTCATAGAAAAGAAGAACCTGCTAGGGCAAATTGTAAAATTGGTACCACTGAATACTTTTTACCATGAATATAGCAATTTCATGTAATTTTTCTCTAATCAAGTAAAATTTAGAATATATTAAGGTTAGCAATGGTTTACAAGATTTATTATTTATCAAAATTAATGATTAGGTTTCTACAAAACAGAACACTTTACATAAACAAGAGTCAAAGATAAAACACTGAAGTGTTTATGGGAAGGCCCTATTAGCAGGGCCTCTGGGCATGCTTACAAGATGCATTCTTTTATTACAAAAACAGTTTGTGAGGACAAGCAGCTGGCCTAAGGGTCACACTAATTTTTACTGAATCACAAGCCAGGAAATGGGAGGACAATCATTCATACCAAGAAATATCTTAAATTCTTAAGGGGAAATAGTCACAGCAAACACAAAAGGGTTGAATCAAGCTAAGGACACAAAGGACTCCAAGGAAGTTCCTCTCACACAACACAGGGAATAGAGTAGAAGTTCATGTGGATTGTGACTATACTCTTTCAGTTTCCCGACACCAAACCAGCACTACTAGATGAGTTTACATTACCATGAAATGCAGTCTATTCATAATTCAGTCTGAGCCCCAAAATCCTTTTCTTTTCTAAATAAGACATTAAAAACTTGTTGCTTAAGAGTTACTTTCTTTTAGCCAGGTGGTGGTGGCACACATGTTTAATCCCAGCACTTGGGAGGCAGAGGTAAGCAGATTTCTGAGTTTGAGGCCAGCCTGGTCTACAGAATGAGTCTAGGACAGCTAGGACTATACAGAGAAACCCTGTCTCAAAAAACAAAAACAAAACAAAACAAAACAAAAAAACAAAACAAAAAACAAGAGTTACTTTCTTTTAAACAACTAATTCAAAGACGAATCTTGTTCATCTATCATATTCAAGTCATGGCAAATAAGAGTACACATGGGCATAAAAACCAACTTCAAGGAATTTTTTTCTATTTCTTGAGAATTTCATGTATGTTAATCATGTACTATGATAATATATTCCCCCATTCACCTCATGGAACCCTCCCATGAATCCCCTTCCAATCTCTAGCACGTATTTTCTCTATGTCATTACACCCAATTAGTGTTATCTGTGTGTGCATAAATGTGGAGTCATGAATCAGAATATGGACAACCTATAGTGGCCACATGCTACAAAACAAATGACTGTCTCTCTCCCAGCTACTATCAACTACCAGTCAGCTAGGTGTGAGGTTTCATAAGCTTCTACATCGGTGGAATTCTACTTGTCTTGATCATATTGAGGTGATTACAGCTGCTTTGTTTGTGGGCACAGCAGCCATGCCATGCCCACAGGCAGTATTTCACAGTACTCTTCCATCTCTCCTTACATAATTTCTGCTTAGTCTCCTAGGATAATCCCTGAGGCTTGGCAAGGGGGTTAATGTAGGTATCTCATTTACAGCTGAGCACCCACAGTAATTTTTTTTCAGGACTTTGTTCAGTTATGAAACTTTGCATTGACAACTGCTCAATGTAAAAAAATATGAAAAAAGCTTCTTTCGCTAAGGCTGACACTAGTAGAAGTGGATGTATGTAAACATGTTCAGAAGGAAGGTTGCCAGTATAAAACAGCCACAGTATGTTCCCAGTGAACTCCAGAGAAGAAAAGCAACCTATGTGCCCGCCAACCAAATGAGTGGATAAGAACATGTGGCACCTGTGCACATTGATGTATTCCTAAGCTATACAGAAAAACTGACCTTCAAAGAAAACAATTAAACCGAATGATGTAACTTAGGTACAGAAGGACAAACAGCAAGTTTCCCCTTACACACAAAGCCTGAGTTCAAGTATTTTCTTTTGTGTCACCCCCAAGGACTTTTATTGTCTTTTTCTACTTAAGGATTGTTTTTTTCCAAATTGTCAATGCTTTTGTTAAGTGTGAAGTTTCCTTTTTCAGCCCATCTATATCACATTAGCTAGTTTATAACATGGTAACTGTGATAAACTATGGTAAAAGTATTGAGTTTATACAACACTCTATCAAAGGGCTGTCATTCCTGTAATCTCCACTAGACAATATGACATATTTTTACTTGATAGGTTAAATATTATCTCGTATTTGACTTTGAAAAACTGACATCATCGCTTGAGCCTTAGTTGTTGTGTGTATGAAGCAAATTTGGGCAGAGTTACAGATAGCAAACCAGAGATATACAGACTCATTCTCTACACTTGGTTCCATGCTCATCACAACTTGTCTGGCTTCTGGTTGGCCTACTGTGCCAGAATTTTTCTCAGTGTAGTGCTCCAGAGATCCCTATCAATTAAATACAACCCTCTCAATGTGTATTGAATGGAACCTTTTCTGTAAAACTGTCGTAACAACAACGAGGAGGAAGAGGAGGAGGAGGAGAACAACAACAACAACAACTTTATTTTTACTTTCACAACCGGTGAGTTTGAATATAGTTGACCCACTTACTGTGTCTTTTGTGGGTTTGTCATGTCTAAAATTTTTATTTAAAAATTCACAATCTATATGGTCTAAATAATGAATGACTGGTTTAACGTCCACTCATTGTGCTTAGTATAACCTTTACTTTAGGCTTATAGGGTCACAACTTAGAGGAATCCAGGACATTGCTGTGGGATAACTTATAATGCTACATACAGTTATTCTTGTGGTGTCTGGATTTGGGACTGAATAAGAAACTGTGCTATTTCCTGTTGGTTACATAAGCCTCCTTTTTTAATGGTGAGACGAGTCATACACATAAAGAAGGGCAGGAACCTATCCTATTGGATGATTTGTAATAAAGAGAAGGCAGGGGAGAATGTTCTAACACTTTCCACTTCTATGAATTAAGAATAGAATCAATGGAGGGAAGAGATCATGGCAAGGAACAGAGAAGCAATACACTTAGAAATGAGAACATCACAGGGCCATGCTGATGCAGGGTATGTATTGAGGCTGGCTCTGTACTGTGCCCTAGTACAATGGAAAATGAGAAGAGCAAGCAGGTCACTACCAACCAATAAATAATACCTTTAGTAAAATATGTAAATTCCAAAGTATATGTCTTATTTTCCCATAACAGTGTCAGTTTAGCACAGTATTCTTCATTTATTTTATAACCGTTATGTTTTATCAATACAGATGGGAAAGTTTTTTTCCAGAATTTATATCATTTTATTGACTATGGTTTGCATGCCATGTTTTAAAGAAATTAATAACATTTGATGTTTATAGCTGTAAAGCTTGCTTATTGGTGTTCCTTTAGAACAAAGTCTTACATTACTTATAAAATGGTAGGATTTTAATTCTGAAGAAATAAAACTCATGTATTGTTTTTAATAATCAAACCAGTATGTAACATCTACAACTACATTAAGAATAAACATAAAAGGTAAACAAATTTTGGCATGAAGGAAATGTAAGTACAGAGAAAAGATTAATCGGCCCGAAAGTTTCTACTCAGATCTCAACAGCAAACAATATGAATACTGTTCACAAATGTGTTTCATATATGTATTTTTGCTTTTTGTGTGTGTTCTGGTCATATTCTAGTATTAACTACTTTATTGACAATACCTAAAGTGTCATGTGAAGTTATTGAAACAACTGAGAGAAATCACAGGTGTCCTTTACTCTCCCCCTGGTCCAACACTGCAAAGCTGGAAGGCATTATCCTCCCTGATAGTCTTTCTTAGAACACAGCACATTTGTCATCACAAGGACCAGCATGCTGGCCTTCTATATTCTGGCCATGCCTCAGTTTCCCTTATCCTCAAATATTTGTAATATAACATTCATTGCTGTAATAACCATGAATTATGAATGGAAATGCAGTCTTCTATGACTTTGTAATTCTCTGGGGATACAGTTCTGTTGTAACATTGCTAGCTGATTTATTTTTCTTTCTTTCTTTTTATTTCTGAGGATTGAAAATATATAGATATATATGTGTATATATATGTATGTATATATTCATTTTAACCATTCAACAGTTGAAAGACATGCTGAATGCTTCCATTGTAGAGCTATTAAGAATGCAGTTTCAACTGATAATCTGTCCAATGTATGAGGCCAGGCCAATTGAGCAGGTCCACCATCCAAATTTAGGAAGTATTATGTGGTTGGATCCCAGCTTAGGCATGAGGCTAGTACCAAGAGTCACCTATCATGCTAATGAGGAGGTAGCAAAAGTACTGTTTGGTAAGGACAATGAGCCTAGGAAACATAAAAGAAAGCCCCTTACAATTAATTTGGCAGTCATGATGGGGGTTGGACTGGGGCTGTTGGGAGCAGACACTGACATATCTGTGCTAGCCAGCTGTGACAACTCCAAAATAGCCATAGATGAGGACATTGTAGAACTGAAAAGAAACATAGCCCACTTAATAAAATCGATGGACTCCCTAACAGAATTTGTGTTACAGAATAAAAGAGTGTTGGACTTGTTCTTAAGAAAAGGAGGCTATGGGCTGCTCTAAAGGAGAAATGCTGTTTTAATGTGACTCATTCAATGGGTGATGAGGGAATCATTGGATGAAGTAAAAAACAAACAAACAACAACAACAAACAGAATAAAGTTGCTCTATACACCCACACATAGTTTCTCAGTAAATGTAAGCTTTTACTTCTCTGTGATAAACATCTGAGTGTGATCTTTGAGGGTTGTGTGACACAGCATGTTCAGTGTTGTAGGAACTATGTATACTAGTATTGCTTCACTTTTCTTTTCCACCAGAGTGTGCGATTCTCCAAGTTCTTCTACATGCTCACCAGCATCTAGTTCTTTTCTAATCTTATTTTTAACTATTTGGAAAGATACTTAGCCAAACACATCTTATGTACTTAGCCTTTACAGATGTTTTTTATTAGTGAAATGACTGTCCCTATATTTTCTCAAGTTATAGCCTGACTATATCTCAGACATTTTCTAGTATGTAATATGGGTTGTCTTTGAACTTCCTGTTTCCTGTCTCAGTCTCTTGATTGCTGGGATTAAGGTTGTGCTACTTAACACGAATACTAAGATTTATTAAATTATTGAAGACTCATTCCCTTATTACATGTATTCATGACTTTTTAAAACTCAAGACAATTTATATGAGTTATTTTAATTACTAAGGTCACATTACATGTTAGATTTTTGTCACATATATACTCTATATGTTTTCACTCATTCTGGATCCTTTCTGCTGCCCTTGCAGGGCATAGGCTAACACTGTGATGAAGAACATCCCATTATCACTGCATAGTGGTAAAGGTCTCCAGTATCTATTCTATAGATTTCCTGTGATGTTATTCCAGCAGAGAGCCAAGGAGGTGCTTGCTCCTATTAAGTGTCTATGACACCAAACTGCTTAGGTTCCTGGGGCATCTCACGATTGCCAGGCAGCTTTCTCTATCCTTAGACATTCTTTGCTGTGTGCAGTACTGGGCCAGGCATTTTTTGTAGGATCTGATATAACTGAAGTGGTGTTTTCTAAAAACTTTATGTGTTACTATAGTAGGTAGACAAAGAAGGTTTCTCCTTCCTTTGGTAGACACTGGTTTCATTGAGATTCTTCAGGTTTCTTTTCTGTACCCATTGTTCCTTCAGCAACATCAGCTTCAGTATCTTCTTTTCTGGCATAAAGAAATCTAAGGGGAGTAAAACCATGTATGAATGCTTTAATCCCTTCATACTTCCATGCCATACTTTCAGAGCCATGGTATTGTTTACTAACACACCATGCTGTAAGTAATTGTACTTGAGACTAAATGTAACTGATATGCCCTTATATGACACAAATATATACCGCTAATAGAAATGTGTTATGAATACACATATATGATTGAAGACATGTGTAACACACATAGGAATCCACTATATTTTAAATCACTGTGCCCATGAAAACTATTCTGTCAGAAATTAGGAGACAAAATTGACTTGAAAGGGTTAAAAGGGTACTTTGTTTTGCCTACATGGGAGGATCTAACTTTAAAAGATATGCAAAAACATCAGCATGTCTTCCCCTGTACCCTTGCCTAACTTGCACCTTAGTATCATGAGACAAATATTTATTGAAAGTGGATGGTATGGTGGTTTAAATAGATATAGTCCCCATAGTTTCATGTGTTTCAGTGCTTAGCCCATAGGGAGTAGCACTATTAGGAGGTGTGGACTTGTTGGAAGAAATGTGTCACTGTGGGGTGGGTTTTGAGTTCTCATATGCTCATGTTCTACCCAGTGTGGGATACAATTTCCTTAAGCTGACTGAGACTAAGATGCAGAGCTCTTGGCTCCTTCAGCACCATGTCTACTGGTACACTGCAATGCTCCCTACCATGAATATAATGGACAAAACTTTTAAATTGTAAGCCAGCCACAATTAAATGTTTTAATTTATAAGACTTGATGTGATTATGGTATCTTTTCACAGCAATAAAACTCAAACTAAGATGACAGTAATGAAATATTTACAGAAATGATTACTGGAAAATTCCTTTGGTGACAGCACACTAGTTTCTCTCTCTGATATAAGTTAAAAGCAAATAATACTGATAGGAAGCATTCATGCTCTAGGACTGTCATGAATCCCATTCTCCTAAGCATACTTCACAGTCAAGGACAGGAGATGCCTTTCTCACAGGTATGCTACCACCTACTAGGAAATAAAAGGGTGTTGCATTTTCATGGTTATGATATATACTAGGAGAGAAGTTATATCTAGAGCATTATTCTTTGCTCCAGTCTGTCCAAGGAATCCTATCACACAGACTTAGTATAGGAGACCTTATTAGAGCCTAGAATAATGTATTTTTTGATATTATTACACCATTTCTTCCTTCTGTTTCATTCATTTAAACCCTCCCACATAATCTTCCTGGCTCTTTTTTGAATTTATGGCATTTTTTAAAAAATTGGTGTTATATACATGTATGTAATCATGTGTGTGTGTGTGTGTGTGTGTGTGTGTAAGCTTGTAAATTCTTAACTAAATTACTACCCCCCTTCACTACATATATATATATATATATATATATATATATATATATATGTATATATATATGTATATATATATGTATGTATAATTGATGATATTCACTGTGTTGTCCATTGTACACTGTGCTGGAGGGAGGACAGCATGGAAGAGGAAGGGATGCTGGCCCCTCTCTCCCGTGAGGAACTAAGGGCTGAAAGCTGGGGGGACAGCAGACTGCCTAGACTACATGAGGAAGGCAGAAATGAAGCTTAAATGGATTCGAGGAGTCGGAGCTGTCTTTAAAGCAGTGTACTTTGCAGAGTGTCAGCCAGTCTCCACTGAGGAGAAACTTGATGGAGACAGCACTTCTGACATCCATAGAGCGTCTTCTCAGCCACAGTGCTGGTAGCACCAGTCCTCCTTACTTAAATATATATATGAATGATACTAAAAATCTAATTGGTGTGCTCTTCACTGAGATTTTCTCCTATTTTCAGCATCCTTTTTTTACATGTAGTTCTTTGACAACTTGAGGCCTCCTGGGTTTTCCCCTGTCTACATTAACACATCTATTGTTGTTTGTAGAGGAATTTTAATCCAGCAGCATGCCTGCTCTGATCAAATCCAAAGACTGTCTAGGTCTGTGTGATCTGGCTGGAATTCAAAAATGCCCTTGAAATATACCTTTAATCTCTTTGGCTGGAATCCTTTAGTATATATCTTTACTCCCCATACTGACACTAATTGAGGGGCAGACAAAGTGACAAATCAGAGAAAGATTTGACAGAATGAGCCAGAGATAAGAAATGCCCAACTTTCAGGAGAAAAGCTAATTAAGAGCAGCAGAGGGAGGGAAGGAGGGAGGGAGGGAGAGAGAGAGAGAGAGAGAGAGAGAGAGAGAGAGAGAGAGAGAGAGAAAGTAGGTTCAGTCAGTTCTGTTGAGTAGAGTTGAGTTTGGTGTGGTTCAGAGTAGAGTTCAGATGGGTGAAGGTGAGTTAAGAGTCAATGCAAGAGTACTACTCAGCTATTAAAAAGAATGAATTTATGAAATTCCTAGCCAAATGGATGGACCTGGAGGGCATCATCCTGAGTGAGGTAACACATTCACAAAGGAATTCACACAATATGTACTCACTGATAAGTGGATATTAGCCCCAAACCTAGGATTCCCAAGATATAAGGTACAATTTGCTAAACACATGAAACTCAAGAAGAATGAAGACTGAAGTGTCGACACTATGCCCCTCCTTAGAAGTGGGAACAAAACACCCATGGAAGGAGTTACAGAGACAAAGTTTGGAGCTGAGATGAAAGGATGGACCATGTAGAGACTGTCATATCCAGGGATCCACCCCATAATCAGCATCCAAACGCTGACACCATTGCATACCCTAGCAAGATTTTATTGAAAGGACCCAGATGTAGCTGTCTCTTGTGAGACTATGCCGGGGCCTAGCAAACACAGAAGTGGATGCTCACAGTCAGCTAATGGATGGATCACAGGGCTCCCAATGGAGGAGCTAGAGAAAGAACCCAAGGAGCTAAAGGGATCTGCAACCCTATAGGTGGAACAGCATTATGAACTAACCAGTATCCTGGAGCTCTTGACTCTAGCTGCATATGTATCATAAGATGGCCTAGTCAGCCATCACTGGAAAGAGAGGCCCATTGGACACGTAAACTTTGTATGCCCCAGTACAGGGGAACGCCAGGGCCAAAAAGGGGGAGTGGGTGGGTAGGGGAGTGGGGGTGGGTGGGTATGGGGGACTTTTAGTATAGCATTGGAAATGTAAATGAGCTAAATACCTAATAAAAAATGGAAAAAAAAAGAAAAAAAAAGAAAAAAAAAAGAGTCAATGCAATGGGTGCAGTACAGTAGAATTGACCTCATGAGTTTGTGCAAGGACAGTTGAAGCCAGAGAATAAGAGGAAGCCCAAAGATTAGAACAAATTGCCAGAGCTTGAGGACAAGAAGAACAATTCAGTGAGAAGCCAAGCAACGCCAGATTGAATCAGCCAGGTTGGAGAAGAGTTTGGGCCAGAACAGCTGAGTTAAACCAGCCAGCAGAGTTCAGAAAGAACTAGAAAGGGTGAAATTAATCAGCAATAACCCTCTGAGACAATTATATTTGAAAAATAAAAGTTGTCATCCTTGTTCAGGTCATGTTTAGTCAGTCATGGTGAGACTTTATGGGTGTAACACCTGGCATTTCTAGAAACACAATCTCACAAAAGACTCTGGTTCTTGGTCCTTGCAATCTTTCTGTCCCCCTTTCCACAATGATCCTTAGAGCTTAGGTTCAGGAGTTTTGTTTGAGCAGGTGTATATGTATCTGTAGGCTTAGGTGTTTCAAAACCTCCTTTAAAAAGGGTTCTTAAATGCTTTAACATTACTTCTAGACCACTACCCACCAGAGGTAGCAAAAAGGAAAGATTAATATAACAAAGGAGGATATGGACCTGTTTAGAAATACTTCCTTGGAGAAAATCCAATCTTCCTTGTCAAGATATCAGTAGTTCAGTTCACACGAATCAGCAGTGGCAGATTGATCCACTTGCAAACACCATTCACTAATCAGCAAAGGCAGGTCAAGCCAGAAAAAAACAAAACAAAACAAACAAACAAACAAACAAAAACCAACAACAACAAAACCTACAAGGCTCTGACAATCAGCCCAAGTCTGAGGAAGCAGCAAGAAGCTCTCAGAACACTACCAGGGGGTTTTGGGGGTGTTTCTCTCTATGCAGTCACAACAAATGATGACCAACAAAGAATGTGAAGGTTACCAGTAACACCTAGCATTCTCAGCAAAAACCAGCATCAGCGAAGCCCAATGATGACCAGCAAAGAATGGCATGGCCTATCAATACCATCCAGAATCATTCACTGTCCATTGGATTATACTTAAATCCTTTCCAAACATCGCACATTTTCTCAAGCATCTGCTCTATCAAAACATCCTTCCATGTGTCTGCTTCAGCAAAAACATCTTCTCATAGGACAGTTTAAAAAAAAAATCCCATGACACAACTAAGTCTCCATAGAAACCAGAAATTTCCACTTCAGGTATCAGTTAGGAATGGTATGCTAGGTTAAAGAATTGGTACTCTTCAAAATGAAGGACAAAATTAAATCTATTCTTAGAAATTTTCTGGACTTGAAGATAAACTTAAATGAAAATAGGGAATAAATGTCTTGGGGGCATTCTATTTTGCTCAAAATCAAGCTCAAACTTGCATTTAAAATTATAGAGTGAATGCACTAGACGCCATAACACCCGTTGATGTCCTTATGAAAACATCATAGTTAACCCTCAGTTCTAAAACATCAGTACTTTCATGTATATGGTAAAGAAGACAGATAATTCAGATAATTCAAAGAAGTTGTTTTTCATTTTTTTTAAAGTCAAGTCTCTATGAGTATACAAAGAGCTCACTGACATTTCTTACATACCAGAGGTCAAGGCTGCTGTGGGAACCCACGGATATAGAGCCTTCCAAATTCTGAAATAGAGTTTATCACACAGTCTTAATTATAAAGTATCCATCTGAACTTGCATATTTCCTCTGAGATTTAAAAATCCCAAAGATATAATTTTATAGGCCAAATCTGGTAACTCTTAAGAATATCCCCAATAAAGAGCATTCAACATGTCATTTTAACAAGCAGTAATATATTGTAGCACTCGTTAATATTTTTCACAATAATAAAATTCACAGTGTTAACAATCATTCAGCAATCATGAAATTTACACAAATGATTTAAACATATAGTATTTACCTTGCATTTTCACCTCAATTTTTGAAATGTGTATTTGTTTATGCTTCACAGTTGCTCTGCCTCCATGTCCTGTGGAACTTGGCTCTTTATATCTTTAAACTCCCACAGTTTACAACTTAGTGATGCTCTCGTTCCAAGGATAACAAGGGTTCTTCTTGCCCTGCAAATCTGAGTTCTAAGTAGGACAAACAGTAGCATTGCTTGATCAAATGTGTGAACAAATGACATACATTTTAAGATGCTTATATGTGACTGGCAGTGTACTTAGAAATAATTGTGACTAACACTAACCTTTCTGTAATAGATGATAGCATATTATTCACCATCTCCCACAAGTTGAATAATAGAAACCCACTGGCATCCATATACATTTGTTAATTGATAAATAAGTTCATGATGTGCTTAAGCCATGTCTGCTATTATTTTCTATTATGCTTGGGGAGCATTAAACATATTTCAAAATGTCACTATGTTAAAATATTTTATTTAATTGAATACTCAAAGCTCTCAGTTACTACCCTGGAACCCCTATAGAAGCATAATGTTCAAATATTAGTTTATATCTTCCAATGTTTTTAGGATTAATTGGCATGTGAATAAACATTTTTACCTAGAAAAGTGCACGCTCGTGGGATAGTTTGTCTCCACAAGAACTACATTTCATAATCATTGTTACCTTCACTAAATCATCTTGTAGAACAAACAGTCTTGGAAAGAAAATGTGGAGCAAATACAGTCTGTCTTTACAAGTTTTATATCAACTTGGAACAAGCATAGTCAATAAAATAAGAAAAATAAGACAGTATTAAGTAGGTATGTGGTGATGGTAATAAAACTTTTAAAGCTCCCATAAAAGAAAAGGAGAGAAAATCAATCACCAAAAAAAATTGATATGAATTTCGACAGCACAACTGTCTTCCAGATACACCTGGTCTCGTGGGTAGGAAAGGGTTATTTGGCTGATACGTTTCTACATCATAGTTTATCCCTGAATTAAGCCAAGACAGGAACTCAAACAGGCCTTGAAACTGCAAGCAGGAGCCAATGCAGAGGCCACAGAGGGATGCTGCTTATTGGCTTGTTCTCCCTGGCTTCCTCTGCCAGCTTTCTTATAGAACCTAGGACCACTAGCCCAGGAATTGAACCACCCACAATGGACACTCCCCATCTATCACTAATTAATAAAATGCTTTACAATGGAATATTATAGATGCATTTTTTTTAATTGAGGTTTTCTTCTTTCAGATAACTCTAGTTTGTGTGTCAAGTTGATAAAGACTAGCCAGCACAGGGTCTAAGAGTATTTAGGGGGTGGTGGAAAGTTAATGGGGTATTATATTTCTTCAGTGATACAGTCTTCTTAAACTATTGCTCATATTAGGGTAGACTCCTCAGCTATGCACTTGCCTTTGAGTCACTCATGTTCACATAGATATCCTGACAGGAAGGAAAGTATTCCAACTGGAATCACAAGTGACATGATACCTAATGAAACTAACAGTTGATAGATTTACTGTCATTGAATAAATTATGACATTGTAGCATTATATTTGTGTGTAAGCTCATGACATGCATGCTTATAGTAGGCTCAAACTTCAGAGGAGTGTAGTCTGATTCAGCAGGAAGAGCATGATAGCATTAGCACTGTCATCTACAGCACTGAGCATAGAGTAAAGAAAGAAAAGCATGTGTTTAGTTGGCTATCTCCTTTCCCAATTTTTGTAAAGGCCAGCCACATTCAGTATGGGCTTTCTACAATCAATTAACATCCCACCCTGACACTTACTCAAGTTCATATCTCACTAAATATCCAAGCCTTTCTTTCTTCTTTTCATACATATACATATATAACTTATGTAATATATATAATATGTCCATATACATATATTCATATTATATGTGCAATATAATATGAATATATTATATATAATTTAAATATATTTAGATCACATTATTTCTTCCCCCTCTTTGTCTAGGTACACATCTACTTCCTACTCACCCAACTTTAAATTCTTTCTCAAAACAAAACAACAACAACAAGAAAAACCAAATCCAAATCCTATTCAAGAACAAAGACTACAAAGAAAATAGATCTTAAAAAAAAAAAAAACCTAGAAAAACAAACAGTAACATCAAAAACCAAAACCTGCTGAATCTATTTGTTGTTCAACTATACTTTTTTTTGTTTTGTTTTTGTTTTTCCATACAGGTTTTTTTGTTTGTTTGTTTGTTTTTGTTAGCCCTGGCTGTTCTGGGCCTCACTCTGTAGACCAGGCTGACCTGAAACTCAGAAATCTGCCTGCCTCTGCCTCCTAGTGCTGGGATTAAAGGTGGCACCACCACTGCCTGATGGTCAACTACTCTTGAGCATGAGGCCTGTACTGGAGCATTTGATATACACAGTGTCATTCATTCCACTGGAGAAAACTGATTTTTTTTCATCTTCTAGATTATATACATTGCAGTTCAGTTGGTAACCTTCATCCTATTCACTAGGCTTTTATTCATTTTTTAATTCATTCACTCACTGGTTTTTTAAAATGTAATATAATAAGCCATAAGAGAATAAAACAGAAACTATCACATCAAAGTTGGACAAGACAAGACAAGACAAGACAAGACAAGACAAGACAAGACAAGACAAGACAAGACAATAGAAGGAATAAGAGCCCAAGAAAAGGCATAAGAATCAGAAACCCACTTGTTTAAACACGAATATAATATAATATAATATAATATAATATAATATAATATAATATAATATAAATGAAGGACCTGGTGCAGACCTGTCCAGGGCCTGTGCATACTGTTTCAGTCTGTGTGGGTTCCTCTTTATTTCATTGATTCTTTTTATTATCTGTTTTGGTTTTTGCTTGTTTGTTTCTATTTTACTCTTTTAATACACGAGTTTGATTATTTCTTGCCATCTACTCTTATTGAGTGTGTTTGATTTTTAATATGTATTTATTTATTTACTTATTTTTTTCTAGAACTTTTAGGTATGTTGTTAAGTTGCTAGCATGAGATCTCGCCAAGATATTTTTTTCTATTTTTAATTAGGTATTTTCTTCATTTACATTTCCAATGCTAACCCAAAAGTCCCCCCAAACCCTCCCCCCTGCACTCCCCTACCCACCCCCCACCCCCCCCGCACTCCCACTTCTTGGCCCTGGCATTCCCCTGTACTGAGGCCTCTCTTTCCACTGATGGCCAACTAAGCCATCTTCTGATACATATGCAGCTAGAGACACAAGCTTTTGGGGGGGTACTGGTTAGTTCATATTGTTGTTCCACTTATAGGGTTACAGACCCCTTTAGCTCCTTGGGTACTTTCTCTAGCTCCTCCATTGGGGGCCCTGTGAACCATCCAATAGCTGACTGTGAGCATCCACTTCTGTGTTTGCTAGGCCCTGGCATAGCCTTGCAAGAGACAGCTATATAAGGGTCCTTTCGGCAAAATCTTGCTAGTGTATGCAATGGTGTCAGCATTTGGAGGCTAATTATGGGATGGATCCCCAAGTATGGCAGTCTGTAGATGGTCCATCCTTTCGTCTCAGCTCCAATCTTTGTCTTTATAACTCCTTCCATGGGTGTTTTGTTCTCAATTCTAAGAAGGGGCAAAGTGTTCACTTTTGTCTTCATTCTTCTTGAGTTTCATGTGTTTTGCAAATTGTATCTTGATTCTCGGGTATTCTAAGTTTCTGGGCTAATATCCACTTATCAGTGAGTACATATCTTGTGAGTTCTTTTGTGATTGGGTTACCTCACTCAGGGTGATGCCCTCCAGGTCCATTCATTTGCCTAGGAATTTCATAATTTCATTCTTTTTAATAGCTGAGTAGTACTCTATTGTGTAAAGGTACCACATTTTCTGTATCCATTCCTCTGTTGAGGGGCACCTGGGTTCTTTCCATCTTCTGGCTATTACAAATAAGGCTGCTATGAACATAGTTGAGCATGTGTCCTTCTTACCGGTTGGAACATCTTCTGGATATATGCCCAGGAGAGGTATTTCTGGACCCTCCAGTAGTACTATGTCCAATTTTCCGAGGAACCGTAAGACTGATTTCCAGAGTGGTTGTAAAAGCTTGCAATTCCACCAACAATGGAGGAGTGTTCCTCTTTCTCCACATCCTTGCCAGCATTTGCTGTCACCTGAATTTTTGATCTTAGCCATTCTGGCTGGTGTGAGGTGAAATCTCATATGTAGAACCTTAGTGCTATGAACTTGCCTTTTAAAACTGCCTTCATTGAATCCCATAGGTTTGGGTATGTGGTGTATTCATGTTAATTCATTTCTAGAAAGTCATTGCTTTCTTTCTTCTTTTCTATCTTGAACAGTTCATTCATTAGAAAGTTGTCTAGTCTCCACTAGTTTGTAACTTTTCTCATGCTTGTTTCTGTTGTTCATAATATCTAGCTTAAATTTGTGGTGATCAGATAGGATGAAAGTTGCTATTTTGATTTCTCTTACCTGTTGAGACTAGCTTTGTGTCTGAGGATGTGGTAAGTTTGTTCCTTGGTTTCTGTATTCTGAAAGGTTCTTAGAAGAGTGGGGTGGCCATGTGTTGTCTATAGGAAAATCTTTTGGGGTTTTGTTCGTGTAATGATAGTTCCATGTCAAATGTGTTTCTGGTGGTTGGGAGCTGACACTTGAGAACTGGAAAGGGCTGGGTTATTATTGTGGCTTCTCACAAAGGCAGAAACCTGAGTGTTCCACTAAGATCAGATTAGTTAGTCCCCTAGGAATTTGGGCTTGGAGTTAGGAGAAAGGAAAGGAGAAGGTCTTCTAGAGAGCTGATGATGAGACTGGACCACTGGACTTGGAGGACTGGAGAGGGAAGTGAGGATATGCAATTAGCCTACCAGCTTTCCTTGTAGTAGTGGCCTGTGAATCCCACCCCCCCCACACACACACACTCACACCAAAATGCCTGCTGGAGTTCGAGGCCAGGTAGGCTGCAGCAGGTCTTCTTTTGCAGAGCTTGGCATGAGGCTGGGAGATTTTACTTTGAGGAGAAAGAGAGGTGAAGGTCTGTAGTTAGCCCACCTGTTTCCCTGTCAGGAGTACCTTAAGTGTTTCTTAATGCCATCAAGATAACAATTATGATCAATTGTCACATACACAATAGAGTTTTATTCAGCCATAAAGAAAAATAAAATTGTTATTTATAGGAAAATATATGTAACTGTGGATCACCATGTTAAACAAAACAACCCAGTCTCACAAAGACAAACACCATATCTTATCTCATATGTGGAACCTAAAATGCACATGCACATGAACACACACACACACACACACACACACACACACACACACACACAAACACACCATGAAAATTGGAAATGAATTCATTGCAAACAGGAAAGGGACTAGTTAGAGGCAGAAGAAAGACAGCAGAGGCTAATGACAGCTAAATGGAGTCAAAGTACCTGGTAAACTTAAATGAAAATGGCATTGTAAAACCTATCTTGTAGCACAGTAAATGCACAATAAAAATGATATAAAAGGAAATGGTCCAAGGTGTGGGATATTTTCATTATATTCAACTCGCCATGGTTTCCTGGTAAGCAGTTGTGTCAAAAATTGGCACACTTCAAATATGTGGATAAAGATACATACAAATCTATGGATAAAGTGTGTGAGGTAGTGTGTGTGTGTTTCCACAAATCTCAGGATGGATGAGAGATGAGATGGGTCTTTTCTCTCCATATGACTTCCCCTTAGTTTGTGGACTACTGTTGTCTCTAAGTTGCTGTTAAGCAATCATGTCTGTGATTGAAGGCTTTAGGAAGGCACCACCAGCTGTTGCTTTCCATCTTTTATAGTAGAAAGCAAAGAGAAAAATGTTTGCAACTCATATATCTATGTGAACATCATATAAAGTAGGAGGCACCCTCATTTGTTCTCTGGGCCAGTTGAATCTCTGTGTCAGTGTTATTCAAGGTGGTGATTTCCTGATATGGCTTAGAAAGGAAAAGATAGACCTAAGTTATAGGGACATATTTATTTTTATCTGTATTTTTGTACTTATTTTAAAGTGTTTAACAATAAACAAATATATAGAGTAAGAAAATAGTCTTTCATGGCTTAAAATACATGTATAAACAATTACATTTGTTTTTAAATTAAAGTAATAATTTCAGTATTAGTTATAAGTATATCACATTTATCATGTGCAGAAATAAAACATATACTAGTAAAAATAAGGTAATTGCAACATTGTGGAATATTTTATAATAAAATACTTATAGGTAAGAATTTTTATTTTGATAGTATCAGATCAAATAAAATGAAAATCATGTCAACAAAGTAATACTGGGAGAGTAATTAAATTGCTTTATAACTAATGATATTAGCTTCAGAAAACCATGGATATATTACATTCAATGATTTTTAAAATTCTGTTTCTTTGTGACATTGACAAATTTTGTAGATCTTGAATTACTTGTGAGTAGAGCCAAATTTGAACTTCTTTTTTTAAGTTGGTAGATGATTCTAAAAATAATCCATCTGGAACACACACTTAGCAGTTCAGTCATCTTCTTTGTGTTTCTGGCCTTCTGTGTGATTTTGTCTGACCAGTGCAACCTCCATAGTGTATTTATTTTAAATCTGGTAGGTCAAAAACCTGAGTTTGGGTTAGTTGTCTTCATTAGCGCCCAGTTTACTTAATTGATTTGTTTCATCATCTCAACATCAACTTTATTTTTTTATGTTTTCTTTTTTAATAAATATTTTTAATTGGATATTTTATTTATTTACATTTCGAGTGTTATCCCCTTTCCCAGTTTTCCCTCTCAAACCCCCTATCCCATCCCCCCTTACCCTGCTTCTATGAGGGTGCTCCCCCACCCACCCACCCACCCACTCCTGCCTCATTGCCCTACCATTCCTCTACACTGAGGCATCAAGCCTTCACAGGACCAAGGGTTTCCCCACCCATTGATGCCAGATAAGATCCCTTCATCTCCTTCAGTCCTTCCCCTAACTCTTCCATTGGGGTCCCTGTGCTCAGTCTGATGATTGTCATCTGTATTGGTCAGGATCTGCCAGAGCCTCTCAGGAGACAGCAGTATCAGGTTCCTGTCAGCAAGCACTTCTTGACATCAGCAATAGTGTCTGAGTTTAGTGTTGGTATATATGATGGATCCCCAAGTGGGGCAGTCTCTGGGTGGCCTTTGCTTCAGTCTCTGCTCCACTCTTTTCCCCTGTATTTCCTTTAGACAGGAGCAATTCTCAGTTAAAATTTTGGAGATGGGTGGGTGACCCCATCCCTCAACTGGGAGCCTTGCCTAACCTCTGGATATGGTCTCTACAGGTTCCCCCTTCCCTTTGTGGGGTTTTTCAGTTAATGTCATCCCTGGGAGGATCCTGTGAGGGTCTTTCTTTTCTGGCATCTGGGACTCTCTGGTTGCTTCCCCCAGTTCTCTACCACCCACACCCCTCATTGCTACACACCTCTGTTCAATTTTCTGACCCTCTGTACACCCCCTCCATCTCCTCCCATACTGAATTCTTCCATCTTTCCCTCCCCTACCTTTTTGTGATTGTCTTGTCACAGCTTTATTGCAACTGGCTTGTACTTAGAAATAAGTCTTGCACCAAGATTCTTTCATGTTGCTGTTTTCCCAAATCTTCTGCCAGAAAATTTTTTATTGGATATTTTCTTTATTTACATTTCAAATGATTTTCCCTTTCCAGGTTTCCCCTTCGGAAGCCCCCATCCTATCCTCCCTCGCCCTGCCTCCATGAGGGTGCTGCTCCACCTACCCACTCACTCCTGTCTTCCCTTTTCCTTGTATTTCCCTACACTGGGGCATCGAACACCCTCCAGCCCAAGAGCCTCTCCTTCCACTAATGTCCAACAAGGCCATCCTCTGCCACATATGAGGCCGGAGCCATGGTCCCTCCATGTGTATTCTTTGGTTGGTGGTCCAGACCCCAGGAGCTTTAGGGGTTTTGGCTGGTTGACACTGTTGCTCCATCCGTAGGGCTGCAAACCCCCTCAGCTCCTTCAGTCTCTTCTCCAACTCTTCCATCGGGAAACCCACACTTAGTCCAATGGTTGTCTGTGAGCATCTGCCTTTGTATTTGTCAGGCTCTGGCAAAGCTTCGCAGGAGACAGCTTTATCAGGCTTCTGTTAGCAAGCACTTCCCGGCATCCACAATAGCGACTGGGTTTGGTGGCTGTATGTAGGATGGATGCCCAGGTGGGGCAGTCTCTGGTTGGCCTTTCCTCCAGTCTCTGCTCCATACTTTGTCTCCATATTTCCTCCTGTGAGTATTTTTTTCACCCTTCTAAGAAACACTGAAACATCCACATTGTGGTCTTCCTTCTTCTTGGGCTTCAAAAGGTCTGTGAATTCCCTCTTTTCCCTGCCCCCGCTTCTCTTCCTTCCAAGTCCCTCCTACCCTCTACTTCCCTTGATTATTTTGTTCCCCCTTCTAAGTAGGACTGATATTTTCTTACAGGACCTTTTGTTTCCATTAAGTCTACTTCCTTAATATTTATTGTTAACATTCCTTGTTTGGCACTGTGAAAGTCATGAGAGCTTGGTATTTTTTACGTTTTGCTTTTTCTAAAGGAGCTGAAGGGGTCTGCAACCCTATAGGTGGAACAACAATATGAACTAACCAGCAACCCCCAGAGCTCATGTCTCTAGCTGCATATGTAGCAGAAGATGGCCTAATCAGCCATCATTGGGAAGAGAGGCCCCTAGGTCTTGTAAACTTTACATGCCCCAGTACAGGGGATCACCAGGGCCAAGAAGTAGGAGTAGGTGGGTAGGGGAGCAGAGCAGGGGGAGGATATAGGGAACTTTCTGGATAGCATTTGAAATGTAATTAAGGAAAATATCTAATAAAATAAAATAAAGGAAATGGAAAACAAAAGTTCACGACATCCCTTCTTCCTGGAGCACTATAGATTGTCATCAGGTGCAAATCCCAGCATCACATGGGTTTTCTGGAGTTTGATATCTTCTCCACCAACGTAGCTGCCGTTTCACTACGTGCACTTTGAGTACCATCTTACTTGGCTCATTTTATGTTTTGAATGGCTGTAATTGCTGATAGCTCAAAACACAGAGGAAAAAAGGAATTTTTTTCTGTTGTGCAATATGGTGCATTCTGCTGGTAACTTTAACTTACCAAGGGAAAATAGTGTGAAATAAATAGCAAATGCTGAAAGTAATTTGAGGTTTCTCAATTTTGAAGCAGCAGGCTATCAAAATACCTTTGAGAACCACAAAGTCCCAGAAATGAGTATTAAGAAACTCCTTGTTAGAACTCAAAATGTCTGCAAGGTCAGTGCAGCGCTTATACGGTGCTCGTCCAAACCATCCCCAATTCAGATGTAACCTTAGAAGGTCACAGTTATGAAAGCAACTGATACAGACACTTAAGTGTGGGAACTGTAGTCATAAAAGAGACCAACACATGTCACTAAGTAATTCACCAGGCCTTTCACTATTATTTTATAGATGAGAAAACTGAGTTCCAACAGTTGATAGGATAATCAAATTGTTTGGGATAACCAAAGCTTTGTAGGCCGAAGCTCCTCCTAAGATGAAAGAAAATGGTGTTTGGGTGTGTGAAGTGGTTCAGGGTGTACCTGCAGGTGCACATCGCATAGTTTGTATCCTTTGGTTTCCCTTGGCTTTTGATTTTGAAGCTACTTACTACCTGTGTGTGTATATATATATATATATATATATATATATATATATATATATATATATTTATAAGGGCTTGTTATTATTGTATACACACACACACACACAATATCTATATTATGGCTTGTTAGTTCAGTAGTTTTATGGGAGACCTAAGAGTGGTCTCTAACCCTTGGGAGTCTTTTCCTCCAGTTAGGTTGCTTTGTCTAGGCTTGTTATGATGGCTTTTGCCTAGTCTTGTATCTTGTTTTGTTCTGTTTGGCTTTTTACTGAAGAGGAAACAGGTTGAGTGGATTTAGTGCAAGGAGAGGGATCAGAGAGAAGCAAGGAGGAATGGAAGGAGGGTAGCCTGTTGGTTGGGATATATTGTATGAGAGAAGATTCTATTTTCAAAAAAAGATTTTAAAGAAAAAAGGCTATTGTTATAGTGAATCTTCTGACATGACTCAATGCTGATGCAAAAAACTCTACTCTCAGCTTTCAGCGCATATGAAACACTTTATGATGGAGCTATGAGTGCCCATGTTCTGGGAACAGGGATCCAGGTTATCTGGAATTCCATGTTCCAAAATAGTAGCAGTTTCATAGTAATAGAAAAAAATGAAATATAAATCAATATACTTTAAAAGCATGTTACAGTAAATGGGGGAAATCTCTAGTATGGGTCTCAAATGTAAGCTAATGGCATTCTTTGCTCTTGGATTTGAAGACACTTGTGATCCATTAACACACTGTAGTTGCTTCACCTGCCAAGCACAGGATGGTAGGTGAAACATGTTAAGTGGGAAGTGAATGACTACTAAGGCTAAAGATATCTCAAGATAATTGGACTCTGTGTCTGAAACCCTCCAACTCCCCACAATCACAGTAGTTCCAATCAGTTAAACCTGTAGACTTTTAATATAGCGGTAGATATATGCCCCCCACGCCACCCCAGCAGCTTCTGTTCACATTGAGAAGATGACACCCTAATTATGTATAATGTTTGTGTTCATTATTTTATTTATCTCATTTAAGAAGTCATTTAACCCACCCAAACTCAGAAGGCTGAAAATCTATGGTACCACTTAAAAGAAAATATTAACAGCATATGCTGTAACTCACAAGAGGAGAGTATATACTGAAGAAGGTAAAATGAAACATGAATAAGAAAAACTAGGTCAAAGATAATATTGACTAATGATAATGTAGCTTAGAGACTGCCTGTTTAAACAGTCAAAGTTTAAAAATCAAAGAACTCTCGTCATAGTTAGCTATTTGTTATCAAAATATGTCACAAGGCAGTTATCACTGTACAGTTTTTACAACCCATAAATATGACCATTTAAAAATAAATCTAGCCAGGTCTGACACTGTCTGCTGGAGCCTAAATCTGTCTTGCAGTATTGATTACAATACACTATGGTGGCTGTATAATTTGCCTCTTGCTCCCTGAGATAAAAATAACTCAGTTGACAGGTATTTTTTCCTCAGAAAATCATAAATCATAAATGTTTTCTAAAACCATTCATGGTACATTAAACAAATGCAAAAGGACACCTGGGAAAGGACACCTGGGACAGGACACCTGGGAAAGAACACCTGCCAGGCTGCACCATGTGGCAGTTCTTGCAAATGCCTCAGTATTCTGATTTCTGTAAATAGACTAAAGGAACAGTTTTAAACTCTACAGAGCATAATTAATGTTGAGGATTTGTGGTCTTTCCTCTATGTTGTTTTATCTACTGTTGTGCTTGTTCAGCTCATGCCTAGGCAGCCATGTTAGTGAGCCTTTAGGCATGTAGCCCTGAAGGTACTAGAGCTACCAGTAACTAAGGAGGGGTGATGGGGATAGAATTAGTTTCCTCCAGGGAAGAGTGAGCTAAAGGTCAGCTTTGAAAACATATGTACAAGTATCATTATACAGATTGAGCAGGCTATATTTTGGGACACCCGCACCCACACACATACACACACATACACAATTTGTAAGAGCTAATGAAAACTTGGCCCCGAATTTGAAAGAGAGAAAGAAATGTATATAAATATGAAAGGACTTGGAAAGAGAAAAGAGAAATGATGTTCTTCTAATCACAAAAAGTAAAAGAAACAATAAAGAGAAAAGAGGAAGACAAAAAGCTACACTCAAGTCTACCTGCCTTTTTTTCTTATTAGGAGCTAAAGAACATTTGTGAATAGAGGAAGTTGTATTGGCACCAGTTTGTGTTCATTATTTTATTTATCTCATTTAAGATAAATCTTACATCTTAAGATGTAAGAATTATATAAATCTCCATGCAGAGGACATTTGGAGATATTTATAATTTGAAATATTTTCTCAAATGAGCAAATGTTTCAATATTCATATTGAAACACACAAACATAGAATTATTAGGTATGTATTCTAAGACTAACTGCATTTCAGCTTACGTTGGGCAACAGCCTTTGGGGACCACAAGGGGGCAGAAGAAGTGAACTAATTCTCTAAATAATATACAGTCTCATAGAATGTCTTTCTTTATATAAATTTATTTACTTTCTAGGAATAGGAAACGTGTTCAAGGCCCTGGTAAAAGTTTTGATTATAATGACATAACAGTATAAAATGTAAAACGCCAGATCTTCTGGTTTCTAATACTTTAATGCAGAGTATATGACTAGATATAGTATATTCCACCAAAAGAAAGTGGAAGAAAACTGTGAATTGAGGTCTAGTGAAAAATAAGCAAATGAACAAATAGGATTAAGACAAATATATAAGTATATTATACCACCAATGCCACATTCAAAATTAAAAAAATAAATAAATCCTCTGTTAAAGTAATTAAGTCTAGATTCTGTACTGTCTTGGGGCTGTGGGAAAATGAAACCCACTGGGCTTCTGTGCTTATAGGGGCTTGGATTAGGTAGGTTTTAGTTTTCTTTTCCTTTTGTTTTGTTTTAAAATCCCCTCCCCAAAAGAAATAAACACCCATTGGAGACTAAGAACTATGCGTATAGGATGCTCACAAAAAGTGGTTTCCTACGCATCGGTCCTCACCTGTCCACAGTCTCGCCTTCTCTGAAAGGAGCACTGGAACTACTCTACAAGATTTCTATAAAGTCTTCCATTAATATGACCTCGGAGGGCGGGGAGCGTGTTGCACTGTGTATAGGCCATATACTTGAGTGTTTTATTTCAAACTCTTGGCAGAAAGCTTTGTCTTTCTTGCTAAAGATTCCCTAGGATAGGGGTGTATCATCAGAGGCTTGGCAAAACTCAGCATCTCAAAACCATTAACTCCCCCTAGAAGCAGGTCATGTTTTGAATTATGACAAGTTAACATGAGGGAAAACAAGTGAAAGCAATCTACTAGTGACTCTTCACATAAAGGACATTTAAGCACATCCCATCTCTGTCCCCTAAAATTACAGCAGTTTTCTTCACTGGAAATTATTCCTTTTTTTTTTTCTTAATGTGAACTTTACAGCATCATTGAGCTCTCTGATGAAATAGCTAGAGTCTTAAATAGTATACACTCTTCTAAAACCTTCAGGGTTCCTGAGATCAGAAAGAAAAGTAAAACAGGAAAAACCATTCTATAAAATCTATTGCAGAAAATGACTTTTGGCAGAGTAGCAGATAGATAAGTTAAAAATAGATGGGCCACTTTGTTGTTTCGGGGTCTTTAATTTTTTCTTAATTCCCACTGTATAGAAATTCATTGAGATGTGTAGAATTTAGGTCTGGTTTCTATTGCTGTAGCTTTTTTTCTTGGATTTTCATTTTCAAGTTCTTTATATAAAAGCCTTATAACCTTTATTATAAAGATCTTGCAAGTAAATAATGACATTAAAACTAACCAGAACCAGTGTGTATAATAAAGTTTTAATACATTTTTTCAAACATAAAAAAATAATAATTGCTTTTCAGATTCTTGTACATGAACCTGTGTTATGTTCCTAAATGGTGGCAGGCAGAGGCACAAGCGCCTAATACTCAAGCTTGTTGGTGGCTGATTTCTTAGTGCTGGAGCAAGACTTAGAGTTGTATGCCCATGAGGATATCCCTCCTCCTATGCCACAATACACTTACTATGTATTTCTGACTTTTCTAGTATGTAAGACCTAAAACTGAAAATTACAGCACTAAAATTTCTGTGAGATCTAAAAGATACCTCTGTATCCAAATCTGGTTACCATTACACAGAGCAAAGGCCAGAGAGGCAACTGAGGGCCCCACACAAATGTACATTTTAGGTTAGGCTTGGCAGTTGGCTATGGTTCAGGTGGGCTAGACCTATGGAAATTCACAAGACTGAACAAGCACACAGGATGTGCAATTAGGCTAATCCTGGAATTTAGATATGCCATGAGTGAGCTAGATACAAGTAATCTCAGTAGGTTGAGCTGGTGCATAAGATAGGTGACTAGGGCCAAGCAGAGTTTGTATTTCAGACTGATATGAAAGATGTACAGTCAGTGCCAATCCTGTATATTGGGAATAGTACATAAAGAGTTTAACAATCTTGGCTGATGTGTAGGATGTGCAGTGTTGGCTGGCTCTGGATGACACATATGGCACAAATAGTCTAGGCTCAGGCAGACTTCTATTTTTATTTGTTTACATTTCACTTGGGATTTAATTACCACACTCTTTACATTGCTGACATTCTTTTTCATGTTCTTTTTAAACTGTTGATTATGTTTATGATTGTACTTTTAAACTCATATCCTGAGGTTTGTCTGGGTAGTTATTCCTGGAGAACATGTCTACAGGACTCAATTGAGGGGCATCATATTGTTTTAGCCATTCACTTTGATTTTGGTTTTGTTGAGTGCTCTGGTCTTGTAGACTTTTTCATTGTGTGTCTGATACAAGATATTATGCCGCTTTGTTGAGTGAAAGTTTGGCTCTGTTTTTGCTATTGCTCAAGCATGGTTGATTTTAGATAAAGTATGAAGAGCTTGTATGTCAGTCCTCCAGAGTTTCCAAATTGAGTTTTTGATTGGAGTGTTGGATGTGATTCTAGCTCAGTGGCAACCAAGAAAGGGCGTGAATGTGAGACTCCTCCCTGGGTCTGCCTGGGCAAGTACACAATACCTGGGTATTGTGTCACAGTTTCTTTAATGAAAACTTTCCATCTCATAGGAAAGCTCATAAAACACAAAATGTTAAAGGGGAGATCAACATTGTATTTTAAGACAGGCTGTTTTCGGGGAGGTAAAACAACAGAATTCCTGAGGTTAAATAAAACATCCCATCCTAAAGAGAAACTCCCTAAGCTTAGGATCTCTCCCTCCCACCCATGAGTAAGCAATAAGGAGTCACTGTGAGAGAAGTCTGAGTTGACTGAGAGCAGTTGAGAGCAGTAGAACAGGTTGGAAGAGGCAAGATTAGCTACTTTTCCTGAAACCCCAGGTCAGCTGAGTTACTTGGAAAGAATGCTTTGCATGCTGGGGTGCCTGTAGGTTTCAGAAAGCTTTAGGTTCCCAACCTTAGTCCACTCACTGTCAACCACACTGGGGTAGGCTCCAGTGATGTAACTGCCCTTGTGGCATTTCTACTTTTGCAAGGAACCTCTCACCTATGTTCCTGTAAGCAGCTCTTAAAAATATTCGTTGGTTCACAAAGGAAGTTGAATTTTATCATGTGTGTACACTGCCTTACCTTTGGTTCCCTATCTGGAGTGAGTAGACATTTGTTTACATCTCCCTAGGAATAGTGTCACATCTGGTCAGAACTAGAAGGGTAAAGAAGTGTTCATCAGGGACCACAGGCAGTCACTTCTCTGGACTACAATCTGCATGGACTACGTTAGGTTTTCTGGGAGTATGAAAACTTTAAAAGAAGATGAGTGTCCAGGTCACTAATTAACCAGGCTGGGGTGGTTAGCATACCCTGAGCTAAGCCTGGGACTATGTATACATTCAATAAATGAAGTAATTTTCTTAGTAGAAAGAATGACAAGATCATCTGAGAGTAGTGGGTAGATAACCAGAGCACATCATAGCTCACCTATATTTGTCTAGTTCTTGTGGTCTTTCTCAAATTAACTGTGATATAAAATATTTCAATTAGTACATTTTTACAGTTTATTACAACAAGCTCTGTTTTAGAAAAACATAATGTGTGTTAGCTCTACCTTTCTTGCAATTCATTTTTCAAGATTTTATTCTAGTACTTATTTTGTATGGAACATAACATAAAGGGTTTTGTTGTTGTTTATTTATTTTAGTTAATATGTTGTTTACTAATATACATGTTTAAAGAATTGATTTGACTAGAATTTCTTCCTATCTTTCCCCTTAAACTTTTGTAATTAAGGAATAGTTAAAATTGGGCGGAAAATTGTTCAGTATAAACCACTTGTTTAGTACTTGCAAGTTCTTGAGTTCAATCTCTAGTACACACACACACACACACACACACACACACACACAGAGAGAGAGAGAGAGAGAGAGAGAGAGAGAGAGAGAGAGAGAGAGAGAGAGAACGCAAATAAACTTCAACATTCCAAGGCAAGTTTTACAGGCAGAGGGATGTAACTAGAAAATATCATCCTGAGTAAAGTAACTCAGACTTGAAAGGACATGCATGGTATATTCTCACTAATAAGTAGATATTAGCCTAAAAACTACAGAACACCTAGACTTTAATCTGCAGAACTCAAGAAGGTTAACAAATAGAAGTGTTCATGTAAGGATGCTTCAGTCCCACTTGGGAGGGGGGAGAAAATAATCATGGGTCCAGAGAGAGGGAGGGACCTAGGTGGGAGTGGTGAGGGGGCAAGAAAAGGAGAGGCGTGATCATGAATGGGGGAGGAATACAGGAGAGAAGCCCTGAGGGCCAGCAGAATGAATGGAAATATGCAACGTGGGGCAGGTGGAGGTGAGGAGACCCTTTAGAAAGTATCAGAGACCAGGGAGGTGAAAGACTCAAAGTACTCAAAGGGAGGGACCTTAGATGCAATGTACAACAATGGAGATAGGGAATTTATAGAGTCCACCTCCAGTTCAAAGACAGGGCTTCAAGTGGAAGGATGGGATTGTCATCCCACAGTCAAAAACTCTGACCCAGAATTGTTCCTGTCTAAGAGACCTTCAGGGACAAAAATGGAGACAAGACTAAGAGAAAGGAGGTCCAGTGAACTGCCCAACTTGGGATCCATCTCCAATGCCCGACACTACTAATGATGCCATGGTGTTCTTATAAACAGAAGCCTAGCATGGCTATCCTCTGAGAGACACAACAAGCATCTGAGACTGATGCAGATACTTACCTCCAACCATTGGGCTGAAGTCAGGACCCCCTGTGGTTGAATTAGGGAAAGGCTGGAAGAAGCTGAGGAGGGACCCTGTAGGAAGACCAGAAGTCTCAAGTAACCTGGGACCGCTGAGATCTTTCAGACACCGAGGCACCAACCAGGCAGCATACAGGAGTTGGTCTGAAGCTCCCAACACATACACAGTATAGGATTGCATGGTCTGGCCTCAGTGGAAGAAGATGCACCTAACCCTCGAGAGACTTGAGGCCCCCAGGAGTGGGGAGGCCTGGTGGTAGGGTTGGGGGGAATGGAGACATCGGGGAGGAAAAATAGGATGAGGAACTGTGGGAGGACAGACCAGGAGCAAGGGCTGGACTGTAACAAAATAAAAGCAATGATAACAACAACAACAACAACAACAGAGTGTAAACTTTAAGACAAAATAATTATTAGAAAAAAAAGGAAAAACTTAAGTTACTAAGTACTCAGAGTTGACAAAATTCTAAACTTACAAAACATTTTGCTGTTTTTGATGCTGTGTTGGTCCACATGACACTCCAAGATTCCCCAGCATTATCAAGGAGAGGTAGGTACACATAGTATGCCTCAAAAACCTCATAGGAGGAACAACAATATGAACTTACAAGTACCCCCAGAGCTCCCTGGAACTAAATCACCAACCAAAGAAAACACATGGTGGGACTCATGGCTCTAGCTGCATATGTAGCAGAGGATGGCCTAGTCGGTCATCAATGGGAGGAGAAGCCCTTGTCCTGTGAAGGTTCTATGTCCCAGTATAGGGGAAAGCCAGGCCCAGGAATCGGGAGAGAGTCGGTTTGTGAGCAGGGGGAGGAGGGAAGGGACAGGGGGTTTTCAGAGGGGAAACTAGGAAAGGGGATAACATTTGAAATGTAAATAAAGAAAATATGTAATAAAAAATAACCAAATACTCTTTCTGTCCTAGATGTTTCCTCGGATCTTTGTATATTGTGAATACAACCAATATACTTTAACACACCAGTGTCCAGTTTTCAGTTTGTTTAAGCGTCTATTACAAACCGTTGCACAATTTCCTCAGTGCACCTTTCCCTGATCACTTTGCATTTCCTTAGGAAAAACCAGGAAAATTATAAATTGTAGGTATACAAGGAAGAACTTTGCAAAGGAAATTGTGCCTGTCTGCAAGCAATAAAATATCCAACATCTATATTATGTTGCTAGGCAGTTAGTAAACAAACTACATATATATGTAGTGTATGTGTGTGCCATTGAAAAGTCAGAAAGACCAGTATTTGCATCTAGTATCAATATGATAAAGATAGTTTATATTTGCATGTGGAATTGGCATTACAGAAACCTATGCACTCTTTATATTGCTTGAGAATTTTTCTGAACAAATAACCATATTCCACTGGAAAAAGTTTAACTTTTCCTTTTTTACTTCAGAGGCTTTTGTATTTTTGTCATCATGTATGTGAAGTATGATCCTTAGTATAATATGAAATGAAATTAGTAACACATACTTTTGTAATTTACTCTTAAAATGGAGTATTCAAATTTTCACTACTTTGCATAATTTCATTTGGTTTTCTCCATAGACATTTTTATCAAGTCTGCATCAAGTTAGGAAAATCCAGGAAATAGTATAATATGTTTTGAATTTGATCACTTTTTATAGTAAAGGAGAAAATTAGCTTTGGGTTTTAGAATTTTTACATGGTTTAGAATTCATTTATTTTTGTATGCATTATCAAAATTTGAATTTCTAGGCTAAGTCCAAATTGCTCAACACATATTTCCAAGTTTTTTTTTAAATTATGAATTGGCCAATCCAATTTTGTTATATATTTTTGGTACTTATATATTACATTATTAAGTTCTAGTTTTCTTTATTTGGTGTTTTTGATTTGGCCATACTGGTGTGATATATTAAATCATAATGATATGTACTCCTAATTGCTGAGCTGCCTCAAAAGAATACTTTAAATACAAATGTAATGAGACAATGATATAAAAATGAATAGAGACACATGAGTTCAATTTCAAAAACCACACAACTGTAAACACAAAACCAAAACAAACCCTAATTCATACATATCATTGTGAGGACCTGTGTCCAGTTCCCAATATCCATGTTGAGTCATTCACAACCTCCTGTAATTCTAGATCCAGAGAATTAGATGAACTTTGTGACCTACGTAGGTACCTACCAATGTGTATACACCCACACAGAAATACCATACCCATATAATTTAAAATAAACTATTTTAAAAATTAAAAATAAATAAAATTATTTCCCCTATATGCAACCTGCAATTTGTCTTGGCTTTCTAAAAAGACAATTTTAAAGTAACCACCTTTTCTCCTTCCTTCCTTCCTTCCTCCCTCCCTCCCTCCCTCCCTCCCTCCCTCCCTCCCTCCCTCCCTTCCTTCCTTCCTTCCTTCCTTCCTTCCTTCCTTCTTTTCATTCTTTCTTTTTTGCTATTTTTCTTGATATGGGGCTTACTGTGTTCATCAGATTGGCCTCACCTATAACTATGTGACTCTGCCTCCCAAAATGATCCTATCACAGTTATGTGCCATCATGTCTGGCCAAAAAAAACTCTTTGAATAAAAATGTTTGCACCATGTATATTTAATCTAATTCTTATGAGTTTAAAAACAATCATCTTGCTATAAATTTCATTTTCTTTAATATTTTTCCCTTAAAATATTTGAGATTGTCCCCTGAGTATTTGTATCTATATTTTATACTGACATATGCTCTTTTACTTAGAATATTTATCTAATTTTTAAAATGACATTCTAGCTTCAAGCAGCCTTATATTTCTTCACATATTGTGAAAAATCTATTCAAGAGACTATTTCTATCTCCTTCCTTCATATTAAATTGCTGTACATATTTTATATTTATTCCATATAGATTATCACTTAGTGAAATATGAATGTGAATACTTTTTATGTGGTCTATTTATTTCTTACTTATACTGATAGTCAATCATTTGTGAAGATGCAATCTCTTATGTTCACATTTCTTCCATCTACTAACATTTTTCTGTGAATGTTCAGCTATAGACATGTTATTCATAACATCCCCACTAGGCTCAGGGAACAGACTGAAACCAAGTATATAAGAGCTGGAAAATGGGAGGAATTTTGTGAAATGTTGTCTTTTGGGCATGACATGACTGTTGTAAACATGAAAGCTTAACGTCTGTGGTTACCAACACAAGACCAGAACAAATCAATGACCTTGTAATTTTCAGCACGGAACCAAAAAGCCCACAGTTGAGGAGCTAAGGGTAAATGATGGCTTCTTTTGGTAGAAGACTCACTTTACTTTGGGGGTGGATGGATACAAGATTGTTAGGCTCTTCGTGTCAAGGAGATGGTTATCCACCCAATCTCCACCAGTGTTCACACAGGCAGCACTAATCAAATTCAATAGGCTATTTAAAAAAACGATATTTGGGAGGGAGATGTGTTTGCAGGTGCCCAGAGAGTGCAAGGGAAGGAGTGATGAGGTAGACTGTGAACAGTGCTAGGAACATGTAAAAGAAAAACAACAAAATAATAAGGAAGAGGAGGAAGAGGAGGAGAGAAGAAATGATGGATGGAAAGAAGGACAGAGGAAGAATGGGTGAAAGGGAGGAAGGACAGAAGAAAGGATGGATGGGAGGGAGGAAGGAAGGAAAGATGGCAGGAAGGATGGAAGGAAGGAAGGAAGGAAGGAAGGAAGGAAGGAAGGAAGGAAGGAAGGAAGAGAAGAAGCAAAGAAACAAAGCAGACAGGCCAAAAGGCTTCAGTTGAATGAATGTCCAGGGTCATACTTGATTTCCATATATTTGTTCAGTTTCCAAACTTTTTACTGTTGCAAAATGTTAATTCCATAGCAATGTAAGCAGAAAAACAAATGTGTCATGAACTTTGCTTGTTAGTTTTCTTTTTTTTTTTAATTTTTTAATTAGATATTTTCTTTATATACATTTCAAATGCTATCCCGAAAGTACCCTATACCCTCCCTCCGCCCTCCTCCCCTACCCACCCACTCCTGATTCTTGGCCCTGACATTCCCCTGTACTGGGGCATATAAAGTTTGCAATACCAAGGGGCCTCTCTTCCCAGTGATGGCCAACTAGGCCATCTTCTGCTACATATGCAGCTAGAGATATGAGCTCTGGGGGTACTGGTTAGTTCAGATTGTTGTTCCACCTATAGGGTTGCAGACCCCTTCAGCTCCTTGGGTGCTTTCTCTAGCTTCTCCATTGGGGGCCCTGTGTTCCATCTTATAGATGACTGTGAGCATCCACTTCTGAATTTGGCAGGCACTAGCACAGCCTCATACGAGACAGCTATAACAGGGTCCCTTCAGCAAAATCTTGCTGGCATATGCAATAGTGTCTGGGTTTGGTGACTGATTATGGGATGGATCCCCAGGTGGGGTATTCTCACCAATAACATTGAAGATTGTTTTGCTGCCTATGAGACACAGCAGCTCCTTGTGCTGATGAGAATGGATCTTTGGCAACAATAGAACACAATGGCCTGAATTTATTTTTAGCTTGCATTTCTGTTTAAATTAGAATACCAGTAACTAGGTTTCATCGTGATATTTAAACAAATACTTTGCTTTAGTTGATCCTCCTCCTAGATTCCTATTCCCATTCCTACTCTCCCCCACTGCTTCCCTTTTCTTCCCTCAGTATTCCTTTTCTGCCTTCAGGTACAAGTATCACATTATCCTGCTCATTTGGCTAGGTACAGCCTTGACACAGGATCTGAGTTCTCAACTCGAAGCAGGGATATCTGGAAGGTGCATAATAAATATACACAGATTACTTTTGGTGTAAAAGCTGACAGGCAATTTTTCCAAGGCTTAAAGTTTCTCTCTCTTCTCTCTCATTCTCTGCTGTCTTTCTCTCTCGTCCATTCTCTTGCAGCTTGAGGCTGCACACTGCATTCTCTTGTGCTCTCTCCTTTTCTCCTGTGTGCTTTTCTTTTCTTGAACTCTCACGCTCATACACACCTCTTTGTGTTCCCCTTTCACTCTCACACACACTCTTCACACACACACCACATGCAATCTCCTTTCACACACACACACACTCTCCATACTCACCTAACATTCTCTCTTCACTAACACTTCATGTGCTCTTCTCATGCTCTCTCACCTTTTTCGCTCCCCAGTCTTTCATAGAGTCCCCAAAAGCAGATAAAAAAGACATAGTATAATCATTCCCAAATCAAGTTCAAGAATTACAATTGCTCCCCAAAGTTTCAAGCTTCCCTATTTCCAGGTCTATAGCCAAAATACTAATAATTGCAAACTTTAAACTTAATTTATTATACTTCAGAGCTCAGAGCTCTGAGGCCCGCTACTTGCATTTAACTGTGAAAGTCTAATGATAAATGACATGAGCTAACCTGCCAAGAAGTGGCCAGAAAGAGTAAAGTTAACCATTAACTCAATAGTTCTGCTAACTTTCTGATTCTGCACATTGCACAAAATAACTCTCCTAAGATTCCTAGTGTTTTGATTTAGTTTTACTAATATTTTACATATTCTACACTTGCTTATCCAGGAACCACTCTGAAATGTGCAAAATTTATTTCATAACTTTAATAGTTCTTTTCTTTCTTGTGATCCCAATGTTGGCTCTATTTCATTTTCTAATAATTTCTTTAAACTTTCTTTGCAAGTCAAGCATTAATCTGGAACTATCATTGTATTTATTGCATTGTTTCCAAGATGAGAACACACAGCATGCACCTGGGCCATTAGGACTGTGCTGTGCTGTGCTGTGCTGTGTGTGCTGTGCTGTGTTGTGCTGTGCTGTGTGTGCTGTGCTGTGTGTGCTGTGTGTGCTGTGATGTGCTGTGTGTGCTGTGCTGTGCTGTGTGTGCTGTGCTGTGCTGTGTGTGCTGTGCTGTGCTGTGTGTGCTGTGCTGTGTGTGCTGTGTGTGCTGTCTGTGTGTGCTGTGCTGTGCTGTGCTGTGCTGTGCTGTGTGTGCTGTGCTGTGTGTGCTGTGCTGTGCTGTGTGTGCTGTGCTGTGCTGTGTGTGCTGTGCTGTGCTGTGTGTGCTGTGCTGTGCTGTGCTGTGTGTGCTGTGCTGTGCTGTGCTGTCTGTGCTGTGCTGTCTGTGCTGTGCTGTGTGTGCTGTGCTGTGTGTGCTGTGCTGTGTGTGCTGTGCTGTGCTGTGCTGTGCTGTGTGTGCTGTGCTGTGCTGTGCTGTGCTGTGTGTGCTGTGTGTGCTGTGCTGTGCTGTGCTGTGTGTGCTGTGCTGTGCTGTGCTGTGTGTGCTGTGCTGTGTGTGCTGTGCTGTGCTGTGCTGTGCTGTGTGTGCTGTGCTGTGCTGTATGTGCTGTGTGTGCTGTGCTGTGCTGTGCTGTGCTGTGTGTGCTGTGCTGTGCTGTGCTGTGCTGTGTGTGCTGTGCTGTGCTGTGCTGTGCTGTGCTGTGCTGTGTGTGCTGTGCTGTGCTGTGCTGTGCTGTGCTGTATGTGCTGTGTGTGCTGTGCTGTGTGTGCTGTGCTGTGTGTGCTGTGCTGTGCTGTGTGTGCTGTGCTGTGCTGTGTGTGCTGTGCTGTGCTGTGCTGTGTGTGCTGTGCTGTGCTGTGCTGTCTGTGCTGTGCTGTCTGTGCTGTGCTGTGTGTGCTGTGCTGTGTGTGCTGTGCTGTGCTGTGCTGTGCTGTGTGTGCTGTGCTGTGTGTGCTGTGCTGTGCTGTGTGTGCTGTGTGTTCTGTGTGTGCTGTGCTGTGTGTGCTGTGCTGTGCTGTGCTGTGCTGTGCTGTGCTGTGCTGTGCCCCATGCCTCAATTTTAATTGTTTAAGAATCATTATATCAGGGAACATCTAGTACAGAATTCACCAGAGCAGAAAGAGAAAGAAGTAAGAAAGTCTGATATAATAGAATAATTATGCACACCAAGGCCAACTGAAAAGCAGTAATATACAAATGAAATCTATACAGCCGTTGTCTAGGGCTAAGGTTAGGAGAAATGGGAACAACTGTCTTTTACAAAGAGCTGCTATGGGCTACTGAGATGTCTCCATCCCTGCCTACTGCAGGCAGTCCATGACTGCATCACCCACTCCTTCTGGAAAGCTGTTTCCCCTTCTTGTCATCCCTCATCCCTTCTTATTTTCATGTCTTATATTCTCTCTCTCTCTCTTCTCTCTCTCTCTCTCTCTCTCTCTCTCTCTCTCTCTCTCTCTCTTTCTCTCTCTCTCTCTCTCTTTCTCACACACACACACACACACACACACACACACACACACACACACACACACACACATGTGCATTTGTACCCTTGTAACGACATGAATTTAAATCTAGACTCATTTATTTACCCATAAGTAAGACTTTGGCATTTTGTAAAAGCACAGTTGAAGGTGAGAATTGTTCAGTGAAGCAAACTAAGACAGACATAAGAAGATGAATATTGAGTGTCATCTTTCATATGCTTGGTTTATTTCAAACCCTGGTCACATTCATACATGTCTCTAATAATCCAGTGTATTGATCTGGGTGCCCACACTGATATATATCTACCAGTTCCCAATAGGTTGTCCTCTTGGCTGCTGCTGTATATGCTCAGTAGATATGATTTGACTCATACACTGGTATAATCTATATAAAAGTCTGGACTAAGATATTTTTAAATATTACTAATTATTTTGTTTCTAGTATTTTAGATAGCTTGATTTTCCATCCCAAGCTAATCATTTAAGTCAATATAGTCTTTGTTTTTTTTTCCTTGGAAGGTAATTATCTTATTACTGCTAACATGAGACACTACTCTCCTGGAGCTGGGAGAGTTTGTGCATGGCCAGAGTTTGGTTTCACACCCTTGTATCAGTCACTTTCAATAGCCAGTAACTCCAGCTTGAGACCAGTGAATGCGTCTGGCCCCCATGAGGGCTGGCACAGACATGCAGACATCTTTACACAGATACAGATAGACATAATTAAACATTAAAATAAGTCTTTAAAAGAAACCAGCATGATGCCCTTTATGTTTGCCAAGTCAAAGTTACCCTTACTATGATAGCAACAATGTTCTACCAGGCTTCTGTGTCCCTGAGGTCTTCTCTGACGGCATTTTTTAGAGACTTTATTGGGCTCCTATATCTGTACCTCCATTCTAACCCTTATCCCACCCTAATCCCCTTCTAACCCTTAACACTAGATAGGAGATGAAAAAGGTTAGAGGGATAAAGGGACATAAACTTCTTTAGACTACTTCTTGATGATTAGGATTGTCAGGTTCCTTGAGTCAAGTCCAGTCTTCCAGTGAGGATATTGACAGTTTCTTCTCCTTGTCTCTTTGTTCACAACCACTTGACAAAACACAGCATTAGTGGGAGCAACAGCCTTCTCAGAGTGCCCCCTTCATATTTGGATCCACTCCACAGCCCCTGCTGTGAAGCAGCTGCTTATCCCACACCTGGGATTAAAACAAAAATATATTCATATACCATAACTAGGCATTTTTTAAATCAAAATTTTTACTACATTCCTTTAATCAGAAAGTTGGCTAAATTAGAATGGAAACCTGCAATAATTTTAAGATAGGGGAAGAAAAACTACGGTTCCCCACAAAAGTTATAAAGATTAGATCTGACAAGGGAAGACATTTCATCTGAGACATGGAAGTCTTCAAAAGAAAATAGCCAAAGTGATTCATATCTCAGTTACCAATATCCCCAAAATATGCATGTAAATCAATTTCAAAGGGACAGCCCAAATGATTGATCAAACAGAGACTGGACAGCACAGAAACTGGGCAGAAAAAAATATAGCTAGCTTTCTTGGGATTTGGCCAATATCCCACTTTTCATAGGCTACCCAAAAGATATCATTTCTTCCAGACAGGTAGAATAACTCCCTTATTGCCAAAAGGTGGGATGGATGTTTTTGCTTGACGATGTGTTATGGTTTTTATCATATAGATTGATTGGTTGTTATTGGTTGTGGTCAGAGAGGGAACAAAATAAAATCCGGGGTCTCTCTCCTCTAAGTAATAATGGGGAAAAGAGGAAAACTGGGAATAATAACAAAAATAAATAAACACATACATACATACACACATACATACATATATAAATAGAAATTTAAGGTTATTTTGCTTGACTATTGTGTAGTTATAGATATTTAAGACTGATTTATTTGACCATTATTTGATATGTTGTACATAATCAGCTTATTTAAAACATATCAAATTTTAGTTTTGTGGTTCTCATAATTATTTCTATTGTGTGTAGATTGTTAATGTTAGAGAAAAAGACATTTGAAAAAGGAAAAACTGGAAGAAGAATATGAAGTGGAAATTTCTTGGTTTTTTTTGTTTGTTTGTTTGTTTTTGTTTTGTTTTGTTTTGTTTTACCAACTCAGTTGTATCATTTGATGTTTTTCTGGAAGCTGTCTCATGAGAGGGCATGTGATTTTTGCTGAAAACAAAATTTTCAGAGGAAAATTGCATGATGTTTGGAAAGAATATAAATAGAACCCCACAAACAGTAAAAGGGGAATCTTGAATTGCTATGCCATGCAACACTTTTCTCATCTTCACTGGTCTTCACTCCATAGAAACTTATCAAAGAACTTCTGGTGGTATTCTGGCTGCTTCTGCTGACGGGATTGTGTTACTAATGAGTAGTACTTGGTGTTAGCTATTGAAGTTGACTGCTGGTATCCTGACAACCAAGGGTGGAATAGCCCCAAGGCTACAGATTCACACCTTTTTCCTATTAATCTTCTTTTGCCCTTACCTCTGGTCATTGGGCTAGAAGGGAGGTTGAAGTTTTGAAGAACGCTAAATAAAGTAGGTTTTAAAATATTTAAGGCTACAGGCATATTCAAACCGTACTTGAGCTGTTTGAACATAGTTACAATTATTTTTTTTCAATTGTCTGATTGTTTTTCCAGGTCCTACTCATCAGGTCCCTTAGTGTGAAATTAGTAATTTTTGGAAGAGAGATGGTACCTTGAATCTTCTTGTTTTAGTGCTGAAACTGCACGTCTGAAGTGATCTGGTTGAGTAAAAGTGTTGATCAGGAGTTAGAGGTCTGTAGACTTGAGGCCTGTCAACCTCAGAGTTAAGGGAGCTGAGAAATGTGGATGGGGGTCATAAGGTCTGGGGACCTCCTTACCTGTAAAATATACTTTTACAGTTCTTAATATGTTATGCAATGATGTCTTATTTAAAACTTTCCTTAACTGTTTTGCTATTTAAGAGCCTTACTGAGGCATCATTACATATACTATACTGGTGTGAGAAGTAGATGTGGATATAAGCTCACACAACCAGTATAGAAGAAAGCCAGAAGTATAACAGATTAGTACAATGTCTTAAACTTTAGCCAACTATGCAGAACATTTTCACTGGGTCAGTGGGAATAGAAACTAGATAGTTCAGAAAGCAACACTTCGCTACTTTCTAGATCTACTTCCAAGGTTCGGAAAAAGGAAGGTTGAATGCAAAACCTTATTCTTTAGGAAGTATGAAAGTAGAGCAGCCTAAATTCATTTGCTGTGAACACATGGATTTTGAACAAGTAAGATGACATCCTCTTCAGTGTTAGCGAATGAGTAAAAATGTTATCTAAATTAAAGTAACTTAAAGTAAGCACTACATAGTATGATACTCCAAAAACTATGTAAATTATGCTATACTTGTGTTTTCTTTCTAAATAGAGCTTAAAGTATATATCAACAGCAAAGGGATCGTAGAACCAAATTTAATTTTTACAATGAAGTATAAAATGGAATTGAGTTTCTCAAATGTAAAGCCATTGATGTTGACATATCGTGTATATCAGTATCATTCTTACAGTTGTTATTTTGTTGAGGTTTGGTCTGTTGCTATGTATTGTAATACTAAATTCTGTAAACTAAAGTCTAGTTGCCACAGGACTAGTGAATTCTCACATAGCCCAGCTTTTATTGTGCAAATCTTGTTCTTTAATTTAAAACTATTTGTTGATTAAAGGTGGCTACATCTTTTAACTGGGCAAAAGAGAGGTAGGCAGAGCTTCATTTCCCCTGCTTGTGGTCTGAGGCAAAGACCACAGGGAAGAGAGAAGAAGGAAGAAGATGCCATGGGCTAGGTGGATTAGGTGAGCATAGCCAATGAGGCATGGCCAGTTGGAGTAGGAGCAGCCCAGGTAGAACATGGCAAGATATATCTCAGGATTATTGACAGGGAAGTTAACAAAATAGCATAGAGGGTTGATATCTGCCCAGCTCTAATGATTTAAAAATAATATAAATATAAAGATTTTGTGCCTTTTATTTGAAAACTACATGATCTAAGTTTGGTAGAAACAATCAATGAATGTTTATTCCAACAGTATCTAGATTTAGAATGTATCTTATTACTTCATTCCTTTAAGCTTAAATTTTCTTATGTGTAACATAATAATGAGTAGTAAAAGTGCACTATAGAATTGTTATGGAATTTGTGCCTGTTGACAGTTGGTTAAGTACCAGTTTCATAAGCATGTGGACATGAATTTGGATTGTCAGTAACCACATAAAACTCTGGCTTGGAGGTATGTGTCCATAGATAAATTTGGGATGAGGAATGAAAATAACAAAACAAAACAAAACAAAACAAAACCATTTGCTAATAATAAAAATAACAAAACATGGAAGCTATAAGCTTGGTAGAAACAACAAAGGTTTTGAACAGTATATGAAACCTCAAAGCCATGTTTAATAGTTTATTTCTTATTTTGTTGCTTATATCTTCAATAAATCATTTTGCAGGTTTTGTTACAGATTTTTGATAAGCCAACTCAAGTACTGATTTTTCATCCTCTCTGAAAGTTTTAAACCAGGAAAGGAAAACGTTCCATGGAATCCATCTTCCACATGGTGATGAGTCACATGAACTCCAACATTCTGAAGCCGCTTGACATACATGAGTCCATCATCTCTTAGGACATCATACTGGCAAGTGATGATATAGGTCTTAGGTAAATGATGCAATATATTGTCATTGGCCAACAGAGGGCATGCCTTCACATCTATGAACCCTGGATACTTTTGAGCCAGCTCAGAACTACCAGGAGTGGGATTTTTGTAAACGGGACTTTTCTTGTATCTCTCAGGGAGCAAGGAACTCCAATTCACAAACTGTAACAAGTGGCTAGATTCCATGGGTACATGTTGGTTGAGAAGCATGGCTTTTTCCAGGCCTCGGTCTGTAGTAAAGTATTCACTCCAGAACCTGACCATTAATGACCTGGTTAAAACTGGAAAATGGGAACCTTCTTGTTGTGATGGTACATTCGTATCAAGAGCCTGAAGGGCAGGATATATTAAGGCTTGGACCTTGAGTTTGATCTTGACATCTGGATCTTGTATAAGCTGAAAAGGATTTAAAATTGCATTTGAATGACTACTTTAATAATAGGTATACTTTCATCTAAAAAAGCAATATGAAGAAATAAGCTAAATTCAGATAATCAGATTCAACAGAAATTTCTCAAAATTTTTCCCAGTTCTTTATATTGTCTATACGTACTAATAAGCATTAATTTCAGTCAAATACCAAGGAAGATTAGAAGCAGAGCTTTAACTTAATGAATATTGTTTTACTTTAACACTGAGAGTTTATCTTTTCAACATATAAAGTGTAGGGTGGTTTATGCATGTACCATTCAGGAGAATAAATAAGGGGAGGTTCTGCAATTTAACCTCATAGCTGTAACCCTGAGAAGGTTCCAATACTTACGTCAGACAAAAGTGCTCCTTTTAGTAGTAAATGTGTTATGGAAGACAAGACACCGAATTCTAGAGTTAACTGTGTGGGACTTCTTTGTCTTGAAAATGTTTTAGATCTAGAAATTTTCTCCATCTATTTAGTCAATGATGGTCTACAGCATATTGTATGATATTTTATACAGATATTCAATAATTATGAATCAGATTGGGTTAAAACTTATAGAAGTGTGAATATATAAAAGGATCACTAGCAGTTCAACAGGAAAAATAAATATATGTTTAAAGATGTTAGAAATTGTAGCATGTAATCTCTGAAAATGAAAATGTTACCAAAGAAGACATTCCCTGATAACTTTGGCAGGGAGAATGTTTCCTAAAGGAGGAACATGAAGTAAAAAATATGTATTTATTTATACAAACAAACATCATGCCAAACAGCTGTCAACATTCATGGAGGCCTTGTCCTGATGGCTTTGCTCCAGGTATGGGAAACCATGTCACACTGTTCCTTCCATGACCATACAGGACTCAGTACTCACTAACCTTTAGAATGTCTGAGGAAATATGTTTATATATAGGGCATTTTAAAATATCAAACAGACCCTAGAAGCCTACCTGTTGGGTCACAGCTGCGGCTAAGTTTCCACCAGCACTGTCTCCAGACACACCGACTCTCCTAGGATCTACACCATATTTTTCAAGGACGTCCTCTTGTAAGAACCATCGTAAACTACGATACACATCTTCAAACTGTCTTGGAAAATGGTGTTTTGGGGCTAAGCCATAGCTGTGTGAGGAATAACAGTTTCAAATTAATGCAATTTACTTAAAGATATGTTTTGTGTCTCTAAGCTAATAGCCCAAGTTTTCATTAATAAACAAAATATTATTGCTAGCTTTATACCCACAGAGTCTCCATCATAAAGCCTTCTCTGATTTAATTTTTAAACTAGTAAAACCTTGAGTAAAAAAGTGAATTAGCCTTGTTGAATCAAAAGAAAAAGAGTGAAAAAAAGTGGGTAAAACTTTCCCTTAATAATGTCTCCAGTACATTCTTTTTACAATTATTATACTGTACTAAAAATTAATCAATGAAAAATATCAATAACAAAAACTACCTACGTGATCATTGCATTTTATTAGTAACTTCATTGTTATATCAATTTCCATCAAATTGATTTCTTATCAGCTATTGTTCTAGTATGCTATGTTTGAGACTATGTCTTTGTTTTCACGTGTAGCTTGAGGACAAATTATTTTCAGGGATCATTGTGCCGTGATAAATGGTGAACTTAACCTTTTAAATATAGTTTATCATGTCATTCTCAGAAAGACCATAGTGTACAAAAATTATGATTGTTAGTTCACTTGTGGATAAACTACACTTAGTTAATAATATGTGACATAAAAAAGTCTTCAGGCAAAACTTTAAATCTTATTTTCCTGTGATTCTCTGACTCGAAGCACTCACTCTGCTGAAGTAAATTGGGCTAGAATTCCCATGCAGGTCCTTTGTGCACATTATACACCACTGTTACTGTGTTCTGATGATTTCTGCACTTTCTCTTTGGATTCCTGGTTGATTTGAGTATTTCATGTTGCTTTTTTGTTCTGGTATCTCTGACTCTATTCTAGTCAACTTAAGTTCATTTTCTTTGCACACTCTCTTAATTTCATTTGAAGCATTCCAATAATAAATGAATGAATGAATGAATAAGCAACCAAGATATTGGTTTCTTGCTACAGAAAACACATGGCAAAGCACTGAAGAAGCAAACCGTGGTCTTACTCAGTTGACACAACAACAGCATCAAGTTTATGGGCTGTCCATCTCGATAGAGTGTCATAGGAGAAGTGAGCTGAAATCAAGAAAACTGAGTGAGAGTCTGGCAAGAAAATGGATGGAGAGAAAATCAGCAAAACCACATCAGTGTCTGCTGCTCCTCACAGACAGTCTACAAATGAGTGGAGGTACTTACTCTGTCCATTTCACAGTGCTTACTGTAAAGTTCTGTCATTCTGATCAAGCTTCATGCCTCTCCCTCTCATTTAGCAGATTTTGGGAATATTGTTGGAAGTACAAGTGACTGTACCAGACTTTAAGGAGTGTACTGTCTACTAGAGACAGTGGTTATCACAAAGCATGGATACATAATAATACTTGCTCCAATGGAGTTGTATCGAGAGCAGTGCCTTGAAACAGTGTTAGACTTCAATAAAACTGACAGAAAAAGAAAGAGAAAACCTAAGTCCTTATTTACACATCCATCTATAACTAGACAGGCAGGGGAAAAATGAGATTTTATTGCCCCCACCCTCCCCCCCTTAGCAATGCAATGGGTTAGGGACAGACTATGTATATGCACCTGGGTTTGGGAAAGTGTTCCAAGTATAGATAACCTAGGTGAAAAATAAACCAAAGCCTGCAAAGTTACCTCGAAGTTCTCAAGGTTGAAAGAACCTCTTCCTTAAGTCTCACATTCCAGCACACCTCATATCTTACCATCTTAAAATCAGCTTACGAAGCTGTCATAGGCTCCTCAAGTTATTAAAAATGCATACATTATAAAATAGATTAGATATATCGATTATATGTTATTTATATTTATACACTTATATTGAATAAAGTCAAATTATAATACAAAACTGTAATAGTAATATACTATATTGTACAATCCATATGGAACAAGTGAAATATGTAATGTCAAATAAGTAAGTATATCATATTCAGCTCTATGCTTTTGCATCTAACATCTTTGTCTCATTTCCTTCATCTTAGGGCTTTATAAAAGACCACACTCACCATCTCTATTGGCTGCTATTTCACCCACTGTTCAGTTCACCTTACTTTTGCTCTCAATACAGCATTCCAACAATTATACAATAATAAAGTTCCATGTTCAAGAAGCCATTTCTCTTCTTAAGTGAGATTTTTCTATAGCTTTGTGTAACAATTAATTCACCTTTCACAAAAGAGTACATTAAACAATTGAAGAATTATCTAACTTACATATGACTTTATAGGTCTTTATATGCTCAGTCAATATCACATTTTATGGGATAAACAAGAGTGCTCAGCCACTGTGACATACCAGCACTCCCCAAACACCAGCCACCACCATGAATATAAAACAAGCCCCGCCTGAGAGCCATTGACTTTCTTTTGGGTATGTATATGCGGACGGGAACACTGTCGAAAGCTGTCTCCATCACAGTGACATGCTCATCAGACGTGGGTGGGACTTCTTGAAAACTCATAAGTAACTGTATCGTTTCCATGAAATGACTGATTCCCAAAAGTTCACCAAATGAAGCCTGAGTAGACAGAAAAAACAAAAACAAAAACACAACAATAATTAAAAGTTGTGTGTGTGTGTGTGTGTGTGTGTGTGTGTGTGTGTGTGTGTGTGTGTGAATGCAGCCTGCTGAATCTCTCTAGTTTTGCTCATATGAATGTATATTTACAGCTGACTGCTTGGGATTGGATAACCTGTCAGGGTCTTTTCCCTATACAAGATTGATTCTCCAATTTTTGCCAGTAATCTATCACCTGTATCTCTTCATTTATGGATGGATAGGGTCTCATGATATTTCTGCCACCCACATTGGGAAAATCAACTGGAGTTGCTAGTACCCTTATCCTGCTTAGGTCACCAATTTCTGAGATTTCTTGGGTACTGTTTCCCTGATCTGAGATGACATAGTGTCACACACACACACACACACACACACACACACACACACACACACACACACACACACGACACTATGTCATCTCGGATATCTGGCTCTTAAACTTTTTCTGTCTCTTGTGTATCATGTTCCCTGAACTTTAGGTATAGGGACTGTAGATGTATCACTTGGTGCTGAGAATCCATAGTCAGTTCCTTTTTTTTTTTTTTTTTGTAATTTTACTAATTGTGGATTTTTGTTATATTCTCTGCACGTGTGTCTGTGGTAGGAGGATGAATATTTAGAAGGCAATGAGAAATTATACTGGTTTAGTAAAATAGTAGGGGTAAGTTTTCTCAAGATCAGTGACTTCACCAGCCATAGTTCATTGACTGTGTTTATGATACCAGATTGAATTTTCATCCTATTGAGCAGGCTTTAAATCCAAAAAGAGTTGGCTACCCACCCACCAAGATTGCCACTGTTGCACCCTGTGGACCATCTTGCAATGCTGGCCATTATCTTACTTTCTAGGTGTCACAGCTGGGTGGGACTATTTATTGATCCACTCCCTCAATAGCTTGCACAGCTCCTATGAGAGCTAGTTGTCAAGGAGGAAGCTTTCAGGTTCCAGCTTGATTCCTTCAATTCTTGTGTTGGAAGTGTGTTGTGTGTTCAGCAATGAGGTCTTACTTGCAACATCTTGACAGCCACAAGTGGCAGAGGCAGTCTTTTGCAACTGGATTTTTTATAGATATAGCTGCTGTGGCTCTTGGTGGGAAGATTTTTTACTCTCAGGAGAAACTTTTTGAGTTAACATAAAACAAAGTTTCCCTGTGATATTTTTCAGACAGTCATAGAGTTCTCTATCTCTCCTCTTCTACCTCTGTATTGTCTTTTAATCCTAGTTTCCAGTTAATCCCTAGGTCCTGATTTACTATTCCTGCTGTGTCCTCCTAGCCTCTCTATTTCTCTTCCTCCCCCATGGCCTCTTCTAATTTCTCTGGTTTCTATAGTGGCTCTAGGTTATATACTGACATCTAAATATTGAGAACTATATATAATCACATATAGAGAACATGTGCCAATTGTCTTCTTGGATGTGGGCTACCTCACTCAGTAGATTTTCTTCTGTAATGTATTCCTCCCTTATACATTACATCTCAACGGCAGCTTCTAGCTCTATGATTTCAGTTTTCTTCAGAGATGAATAATATACCATAGTGTATATGTAGCACATTTTCTTTATTCATTCATGAGTTGAGGGACACTTTGGTTGTTTCTACTCTCTAGCTATTGTGCCTAGAGTAACAACGTACATAGCTGAACAACTATTTGTAGAATAGGATGTTGAGTTCTTTAGGCATATGCCAATGAGTGGGATAGATGGGTCTTAGGGCTGATCTACTTTTTGCTTTTTGAGAATTTGTCAAGCTGATCTTCATAATGCTTGCACTAGTTTGCAATCCCAGCAATTGTAAATGAGATGGAAAGATGGTGAGAGGCAAGTGCAAAACCATAAGCCACAGAAGCCAACATACGTTGGCACAATCAGAACACAGTTCTCCAACCACAGCAAGCCCTGGATACCCCAACACACCTGAAAAACAGAATGCTGACCTAAAACTCCTATTTCATGAAGATAATAGAGTCCTTTAAGGAGGATATAAATAACCCACTGAAAGAAATACAGGAAAACACAGGTAAATAGGTAGAAGCCCTTAAAAAGGTAACAAATCCCTTAAAGAAATTCATTTTAAAATTTTAAAATAATTTTAACTTTGATATTTTTCTTGACTCTTTCATTTTGACTTATTTTATATTCTAGATATTAACCTTCTATCAAATATATAGTTGGCAAAGATTCTCTCCCTCTGAGAAATTCCTCTTTACCAAACTGATAGTTTTCTTTGCTGTTCAGAAGCTTTTTAATTATCTTAGCTCTCATTTTTCAATGGGTGACTTAATTCCTGGGTAAAAGTACCCTATTTAGAAAACTTTCCCACACCTATATTGTGTAGGGTACTGACTATATTCTCTTCTAGCATTTCAGGTTTCAGTGTTGACCTCATTTTTTTTTCTATCTATTTGGAGTTGATTTTCATGCAGTATGATAGATAAAGATTTGACTTTATTCTTCTACATGTGCACATGCAGCTATCCTGCTAAAACATGTTGAAGATACTGTCTTTTCTCCAGTGTGTATTTTGGCACCTTTGTCAAATATCAAAAGCATTTTAAATGTGAATATATATTTGGGTCTTCTCTTTTACTAATCTACAAATCTTTATTTCTATTGATGTCATTATCATGTAATACATTTCATGTTCTTTTATAATTTTGTCATCAAAACATGTCATTAATTCTTTTATGTTTTTCACCTATAGAATTTTATGTTAGGTAGAATGTTTTACTTTTAGTAATCATATTGCATTTTTTATTTAAAAATTTTCATACAATATATTTTAGTTATGTTTCCCTACCTCCCTGCATACCCAACTGTTTTTCACTTTTTCTCTGTCTCTCAAAAACCCACTAAAATGAAAACTAAAGCAAATAAGCAAAACACCTATCATAATAGAAAAAGAACAAAACAAAACAATCATATTTTTAGCAAAGGCACACAAATAAGGCAATATTAAATTGTCCCCTACATGGTGCAATCTAAACATGTTTATAATGGTCTCTGATATGTATGTGGAAATTTAAAATTTTATTTATGGTATAATGAAACATATTCATAGCTGACTGAATATCCCACAAAGATGCCAAAGCCATGTACTAGAAGAAACTAGCGAATTGTGCTGCCACAGTGGGATGTCCACTTGTAGAATAACGAAAGTACACAGTTACCTCTTACTTTGCACAAAATAAGACGTAAATTGATGAAAAACTTCAATAGTAAACCCCAAACTCTGAAGCTTCTAGAAAATATTTTAGATTGCACTTTAAATTTATAGGCACAGGAAAGGACTCTATAAATATAACTTCATGTTTTTCACAAGTTAAGAGCAACAACAGACAAATGGCACATTCCAGAACTGAAGTTTCTATACAGCAATGGAAACATAGAATGAAGTAGAACCTACACAAAATGCCCAGAGTTACAATAGTGGCTCCAATTAGAAATTAAATGGTCTTGTTTCCTGTGTTTCTGGATTGTTTGTTTTGTTTTGTTTTTAACCAATCAGCCTTACTAATTGTCCCACATGGATTTCCATGCATGAATCTAAATCTACTGCATAGACTTTTATAATTAAACAATACTACTATTCCATTCTTTTTTTACTGAAGTTGATTCTTCTAAAAACCTTCACTTGGCAGTACTGCAAAACACACACTCTCTTTCTATCCTCTATTCTTCTTTCTTCTCCTTTCCCTCTGTCTGGTTGCTGACTGTAACTGGAATCAGATCTAGAGAAGGATCATGCTAAGAAACATCTTTCATAGATCCTACTTTGTCCTTTTTAAGTTATTCAGCATTCATAAGGTTGGTAAAATTCAGAACTTACCAAATCTGTTCCTATCTTTACAAAGGCAGTTTCCCATACTACCTTCCAAGGCTCTTCAATAGCATCTGGAAGCGGTATATAAAGATAATAAGCTACAAGCACCACAGAGATGAGAAGAGAAATGGTTTTCCCCATGTTTCCTTCTGCTCTTTCTGCTTTTGGCAGTTAGGAAATACAACTCATTTCAAATCATTGGATGTTGAATTTTAACCAGTCACCAAGTGTTACCTAACTTATTCAGTCCAAATTCCACGACGCAATCTCTTAAAGCACAGGCACTCCAAATCTACAAAGAATTTCAAAGCAGAGCTTTAATCTCGAAGGTACTTCCCATCTGTTTCTGAACAGTTTTCAAGAAAAACATATCACAACAAAGGTGTTATTATTCAGACTCTCTTACCTGTAAGTAATAGGTATTGCAACATATGAGAAAGACATATGTAAAGTAGAAACTAAAAGAAGATCAACAACACCTTTAAAGCTATGTGAAATTTTTAAAAAAATTCAATTTTCCTTAATTGCCTCTGGGCCCTACTTTCCTTCCCGTTGGGAAACTCCAGGCGTTTTTAATGACTGTTCAATGGCTCGGCTTATGAAGTAGCTTTGTTCTGTTTATATGATTTCTTTTGAGAACACAGAATAATTATATCATGTTCCTTTCTGTTCACAGCTCAGCTGAATCCATTCTGTACATTCTCAACTTGAAAAACCCATTCCTCTTCATTTTATTTTTGGCTACATTGATAATTAGACAATTCTCACCTTTTAGTCCAATATTCTAACTTAAAACATTTCTTTGGCTGTTAAGTTTATAATTGCCACCAGAAAATCTGCACAAAAGTCACTTATCTGTCCAAATCCCCACCTAATTAGATAATGAATGAGTCAAGGGTTGAATGACTCAAGTATTCAATTCTGTTTCAATGAGCTTCAAGCATATTCCATGCCAAGTTCAACCTAACTTTCACAATAAGTAGATTGCATCAAATAATCTTCATATCAATATGGGAGTGGAAGGGTGACTATTACCAGACTACTTTTTAAAGAGTAAACTACATATTTCTAAAGCTAATATTTTATATTGGATCCCCTGTTTCACAAAGGCTATATTCTATAGCACTATGAAAGAAAATGAGAGTCAAAACCTTGGTCTACTTTTGTCTAATTGTTACACATGACTATCTGTGTTATGCATGGAGGGAGTAGTTTTATTCACATGTTATGAGATTGTGTTAGGTGGACAGATGGTCTGGTGGCAGAGATCAATGAAGGCAAAGTGAAGAAAAAGGAAGCCATGAAATTGAAAGAACCGAGAAGGGTCTGGAGGAAAAAAAAAGTGAGAAATCTTGTAGCTATATTATAACACCCCCCTCCCAATTAAAAAGAATTCTGCATCAGGAACTTCATCCAATTGTTTGTATGAGTGGGTTGTTAGAATTGATTTGGTGATTTGGGGAAACTAGTTATCTTTATTTTTTCAAGCCACTTTGTTTCTTTGTTTGTTTTCATGGATATCTGACCATTTGGGTTTTGATCATTGACTCAGACTTTATTTTTTCTTTTATTCTTTTAATTCAACTTGACTTTGTTCTTTCAGTTAAAATCTTGGCAATGTTCAGGAAAGACTAGGTTATAGTAAAGTCGTAGCAATGATTTTGTCTGTTGGAAATGTGTTCTGGACCCCTGGATCTATCTCCAGTCTACCATTCTGGGCTGACCCTATTACTGAAAACACCAGAATTTTAGCTATAGAACATAAAGAACTCAATACCAAATTGATCAGGAAGTTTTCTTCCTTCCTCTGGCTTCCTTTTCTGTCATGCTGAGCTCTCTAGGAGAGAGATGATATCAGCGGTTTAAAGCAGCATTGGAATGAATCATACACAGTGCCAATCTCCCCAACGAGATGTGTTTACTGGTATAATAGTTGCTTAAGTTTTGTGGGTGGGTAACCCATCTCTGGTCAGATTCGAGGCCTTCTCTATAGGAGTGGATTTCATATACAATACTGTTAAACATATAGTCAAAAGCTTAGGATGTCAGAGGCATTAGGATAGAATGTATTACTTTCCTCAGTAGTCATGCTGTCAAATTGGTCCTACAATTAGGTTGTCAACTGTCCTAATGCTGCAACACTTTAATATAGTCCCTTATGTTGTGGTGACCCCAACTATAAAATTATTTTCATTGCTACTTCATAACTGTAATTTTTAGTGTGATGAATTGTACTATAAATATCCATGTTTTCCTGTGGTCTTAGGTGACCCTAGTTTAAGGGTCACTTGACCTCCAAAGGGTAGCTGCTACCCACAAGTTGAGAACTACTGCACCACTTACTGCTCCACATGTATGTGATTCTACCGTCCTTTTTCTTTTCTTTCCTTCTCTTCTCTTCTCTTCTCTTCTCTTCTCTTCTCTTCTCTTCTCTTCTCTTCTCTCCTCTCCTCTCCTCTCCTCTCCTCTCCTCTCCTCTCTTCTCTTTCCTTCCTTCCTTCCTTCCTTCCTTCCTTTCTTTCTTTCTTTCTTTCTTTTTTTCTTTCTTTCTTTCTTTCTTTCTTTCTTTCTTTCTTTCTTTCTTTCTTTCTTTCTACATTATAAAGCAGTCAATGGAAAAGTCCATAACTGGTTAGAGTAATGAGAATAAGAGACTTGGTTTGAAGCCTTAAATAGGACATGTCTGTTGCTCGCACCACACTGAGACACTGAAAACATCAGAAATAAAAAGCAAGAAAGAATTTAATAGAAAGAGAGTGGGGAGGGGAGCTATGAAATGTGAAATGGTAGACTCATGGCATGGCTATCTCACACATGGTCTCACAGCAGTCATGGTTACTTACACAAGACTTAGAAAATGTCAAGCCAGGCAAAGTCCAAGGGTAAGTGACATAGACTATTGTGAGGCTTTGCCCTCACTGAGGAACTATGTAGTAGATAGTTGCTGTAATGTGGAGAATCATACTTTATTGAACATGTGGCCTATAGTATAGTTAAGTTTCCTATGCTGAACTGGGGGAATCCACACCCATCCACTTCCTGGCAACTCTAACTGGACTAAGTGGAATATCACACATACGGGGGGGGGGGGGGGAGGGAGAGAAAGAGGGGGGAGGAGGAGGGAGATGGAGAGATAAAGAAACATATACACAAAACACACACAAACTCATACAGTAACACACACACAGAGACAAACACATACACACACACAAAAGAAAACAAAACAAATATAAAAACTAAAATGATATGAACTTGGGAAGAGTTGGCAGTTTTTTTGGAGGCAGATGTGAAAGTGGGGACTTCATATGGTCATCATTAAGGATAAATATGTATGAAATTTTCTAAAAGAAAACCAGGTTTATTATGGGAATCATCTCATCTCACATTAATATGAATTTCAAAGAATTCCACTGTCATCTGCAAGCTTGTAAAACAGGAAAATTCTTGCTGAAGTTCATTCTATATTCAAAGGCTTTCATACCAAGGGGCACATTTTCATTTCCAATCTCCATTTGAAGGCCTGAGAAATAGATAAATTATGCTAAAGAGTGCCCCAAAGCGGTTGTTCTGGAAACCTGGGTCTTTTATATCCAAGTCAGAAGAAATTGGATGTGCTTGCTTAAAGAGAATACCTTCAGCAGCCAACACAAGATCCAACCCTGGCTGCTTCTAGAACTCTGTAGTATCTGAGTCACACATGTGGTTCTAGTTTTGAAGGCATGAAGGGATCATGAAGAGCAGCTGAGGCTTGGCACACTGTAAGAGGCCAGGGATGGCCATTGGTGAAGGCACAGCATCAGTGGCAGTTGAAGCCCCAGGACTGAAGGGGATCATCATATGAAGAAGTTGAGGCTTGGCATTGTGAAGAGAGACTATGAGAGGGTATTAGTGAGAGCACAGCCTAATTGTAGCAGAAGATCCCAGAATTTTGGAGATGTCAGTAACTTGGACTTACCATCAAAAGCAGGTGTAGTATTTGAATAGAGCCCACTGGGGCCTAGAAGGCAAGCTGTGTGTGCTGCAGAGGCAGAGGTAAAGAAGTGAATCAAGATCGTTGGATGAGGCTAGAAGACTCATCCCAGACTGCATCCCAGATAATTGGACACTGAGTTGCATATACCATTGGGGTTTGGCTTTGCTCAGTTCAGATTGTTACTGTTCCTTGTTTCTTCCATCTTGAAGACGGTTTTTAATTTAATTTTGACGTTTATAGTAGCCCACAGATGAAAGAGTTTGGATTTTAAAGGAGATTTTGAATGTTAGAGAGATTGAAGAGTTTGGATTTTAAAGGAGATTTTGAATGTTAGAGAGATTGAAATTTCAAAGAGACAGAAATTTTAATGTGTTTGAGTTTGGAAAGACTGTGGGACTATTTTTGTGATTTTTTTTTGTAATTTTTTTATTAGGTATTTTCCTCATTTACATTTTCAATGCTATCCCAAAAGTCCCCCATACCCATCCCCTCACTCCCCTACCCACCCACTCCCCATTTTTGGCCCTGGAAAGTTTGCAAGTGACTGTGGAACTTTTAAAGTTATGTTTTTAACGTGAGATACTGAGAATGAATAAGAAAGGATAGGTGTGGGTTAATAATGAGTTTACATTTTGTCAATGTGGCACACAAACTAGTTATCTGAAAGGAGGGAACCTAAATTGAAAAAAAATAACGCCTCTGTGACATCCAGGTATAAGTCTTTTTGTAAATTAGTGATCAATAGGGGAGGGCCCAGGCCAATGTGGGTGACGCAATGCCTGGGCTGGTGGTCCTGGGTTCATTAAGAAGCAGATTGAGCAAGCAAGGAGCAATATGGAAGTATAAGCCAAATCAATCCTTTCCTCTCCAACCTGCTTTCTGGTTTTGGTCATGGTGTTTCCTTGCAGCAACAGAAACCTCAAGACAGCATTAAAATAAATACATACATACTAGATTGTCAATGCATGTGAACATCATGAAGTGTACTGAATGAGTCCTATATGCTAAAAACTATTTTGGCGTTGATAGTGAGTAGTGATTTAAACAACAAAATATTATTTGTACAACCAAATACTTTATATATCCATCTTGTCTGTAAGAAATTGACTGCTCAGTTTTAAAGCAATGACTTATTTCCAATTGCATCTCACTCCTAAGATGCTCTTTTATTCCAAGTTGTAAATCTTGTGGCGATTTTTAGCTTTTAAAATTCCTATAGTAAGAAATCTACACATCAACATCTATACAACTTTCAATTTTTAAACTAAAATCTTTATCAGATGATTGTCTTTTTGAAAATACTATTATTTACACTAAGGAACATTTTTACAATTTGAATAAATGAGTACTGGAACCTCACTCTAACATGTGCATTACACAGACACACATGAAACTCCCACTTTAACTTCTGGTTAATTAAAAATTGGCAAACACACAAAGGAAGTGATCATTTTGTAGATCCAGAAGAAATACCCTTGCAAGAGGCCTCTCATAAAAAATACAGAGAACCACTTACCAACTAATCACTACACAAATAAAAAGTTTCTATGATGACCCTATATGAAACATTTCCGTAGAGATTTCCAAATATATTAACAATTATAAGTTACTCCTACATCAGAAATATAAATTTATTTATTTTATTATCTTCTTTTATTGTGAAGAAAGTAATCATTTCAATCACTAAAGAGGGCTCTGACACTGCTGTGTAAATGTAATAGACAATAGATATTTAATTAAATCATATACCTGTTGGTTTCCTAGATGAAGGGCAAGTGATAAGTCTCTCCTTTAACTTCTCTTCCTTCTGCAAATTGGAAGAGCAATTGGTCTTTTGAGGCCGGATTAAAAAGTGGAAACATCTGACCGAGAGAGAGAGAGAGAGAGAGAGAGAGAGAGAGAGAGAGAGAGAGAGAGAGAGAGAGAGAGAGAGATTGGAGTTCTGTGATTGAGTTACATAGACACACAGCAAGATGGTCTCATGGAAATGGGACCAGGTAACTAGCCATGTGGTAGGATCTAGAATAGAATAAACAGGATAATTAAGTGTTGCGGTAAATCTCCAATCCAAATATGCCCCAGCAATAAAAATACAACTCAGTTAATATGAATACATGCTGTGTGCCTAAATTGGGCAGATCTACCACTACCCTACCATCTTCCACATCTATGAGACCCCTTAGAACTTACAGTTTCTCCAGGCCATGTGCTTCTGCTCTGCTTTTTTCTTCTTCCTCCTCTGCATCCTCTCCCTCTTCCCTCTCCCCACCTTCCACTCCACCTTTCTCTTTTATCTGCCCAATCATCAGCTCTCCTTTATTTTACAAATTAAGGTGGGAAGTAGGTTTACAAAAAATAAATAAAATCACCTGAGTGCTGACTCATTCCTTATTCAAAACCCCTCACAGGAGAATGGAATTAACATCAAATGCAATTAGCTCCAGGACTATCCACAAAAATTAGGTTATGAGACAGTTGGGGAACAGGTCCAAGCTTATGGCCTAAACATATATTTATAAATATGATTAAGTCTCACAGTCGTTATTTCAGGAACACTGAGGCCAGGTTGAAAAGCCCTCAGTTAGCATAATTAGTTCAAGAACACGTAGTAACTTATAATTGATTCAAATCAATTTTGAATTATATTGTTCTTTTCACAACTAAAATACTTCCAAAATTAAACTTCATTGAGGAAAACTGTAATTATAAATTATTATCCAGCCAACTAACATACATATCTTTTATCCTCAGCCCTAGATCTAAGTGAAGTGGCGATGTCATATATGATAAGGCTCCGTGGATTCCATCCTCAACATGGTCATGGAAAACTTGGACTCCAACCTTTTGAAGTCTTGAAACATACATGATCCCATCATCTCTCAGGACATCATGTTGACAGGTAAGAATGTATGTTTGTGGCAAGTGCTGTAAGTGGTCATCACTGGCTAACAAGGGCAATGCTCTGTGGTCCATCAGCGCTGGCAGGGAGAAAGCCGATCTTCCAAGCACAGGCTCAGTGTATACATGGTCCTTTCTAAACTTGTCAGGGAGAAGAGTACTCCAGTTGACAAACCTGAAGAGATGTCTGGACTCTGGAGGCATGTGCTGGTTTTTTCTCATTGCCTGTGGAAGTGCCTCATCCTTGGTGAAAAACAAACTCACAAGTTTTATGGCTATGTCCCTTGTCAGAACTATGCCATGTTCGTTTTCTCGATGAGATGGCAAGTGAGTGTCAATCACCTGCAAGCCAGGATAAAGCAGGGCTTGCAGCTTGAGTTTATGCTTTACTTCAGGATCAATCTGCACCTGAAAAATATGATGTCCAGTGAGGCAAAGGCTCCAACATTCCAACAGACAAAACCATGAAACAGAAATGGTAACAAACCTACAGAGTGCTGTCATAAAGCATGGTTATGTCCAAAATGCCTGTAATAACCTTAATCACCATTAAATGCCCTAGTACTGAAATATCATTTTTTAAATATTGCTTAAGTATATTAGAAAATATGATAGAAAGGATACAGTGACAAAAGGTAAAAGAAGGGGAGATATACAAATATATTTTATCAAAAGTAAATAATGGAAATAACATAGTCTGAAAGGTAACAGAGGATTTTACATAAATAAATGTGTAGAAATTATTCTTGATAACTGGCCAAGGTGCAGCTAATAATGCTCAACCCTATATAGAACATCTGTAAAATCTACATCCTCCCGAGCCTCAGACACAGAAATATTCTAAGAGCCAGAGGTGGTAGGTGACTCTAATGAAACTGTTTGTCTTGATACTGCAGAATAGTTGCACATACCAGATTTGTGCAAGACCAAACCAGAATAAGTCCCTGCTTGGAGAAGAGAAGTAATCAAGAATTTTCACCCCTAGCTGAGGACCTGTTGACATTGGATAGCTGCTGGGATAAAGAGAGTCTGTTTCCTCTAAGAGTGTAGCCCCTGATACTTGAACATGCTGCAGTAGAAAATCCTACATCTAAGACTATGTGTGTAGGGCAACTTAGACACAATGTTCTTTTTTGTTTTTTTTGAAGAGGACTTAAACTCAGGTGATTAGGAAAGATTGGGTGTGTCTGAGAGGAGTTGGGGAAGTAGGTGAATTTGATCAAAACACATGGCATAAAAATCTTTTTAGACAACTTATTTTTTCCTGTTTTATTGAAAACAAATTCTCTTGTACAATATATCTCAACCATAGTTTTCCTTCCCTCCACTCCTCCCATTCTTTCTCACTACCTCCCATCTTCCCCAGATACACTAACCTTCAATTTCCCTTCAGAAAAGATCAGGCCTCCAAGAAAGAACAACCAAAAGGGACAAAACTAGATACACCAAGACAAGGCAAAAGTCTGTATAATAAGGCTGGACCAGGCAGCCCAATAGCCCCATAACAGTACTGAGATCAGACAAAAGAGTCAGAGACACATCTGCTCCCACTGTTGGGAGCACCACAAAAACATCAATTTAACAGTCATGGCACACACACAAAGAACTTGCTACAGACACTTGCAGGCCTCATGTTTGCCTCTACAGTACAGAGTTAATTTTTTAAGAAGATGAAATGAGGTACACTAGTATCTAATGTGATCAATAATGGAGAGACTCCTTCTCTGCAGGACATAGATAAGAGAAAAGGAAGCTTCAATGAGTTCTGCAAGCATCCATTCTGATAAAGGATGCAATATGAATTGTATAAGGAGCTACATAGATCTAACAGAATAGAGGCAGATGTGCTAGTGGCTAACTTGTCAGGAAGATATTAAGGAAGGAGATAAAAGATTTAAGGAGCTGTAATCATAGGAAATACCACCACCCAAGTTTTTTGTTTATGCTTACAAGGAGAATCAGATTTCTGAGTTCAGGTTTGGCCTGGGATAGAGCAAGGTTAGGCCCAGGCATGGTATAAATAGTAATTTCAGGCAGAATCCTACCCAGCTAGATTATCTTCTGTGCTTAACAAAGGCAGGCAGATGTCTGAATTTTTTTTCAGTGTTAGAAAAAAAAAAAAAGTCCCTGTTGTCTCCTAAGAATCAAGGGCGTTGGTTCATGGGACTCTAATTCATAGAATAATCAAAAGGGAACCTAGAATTAAAAAAAATGAGGTGGTATATAAATGAAAGACTGGACTTTTTCATCTGCAAGGGTTGATTTTTCTAGAGAAAGTTTAGAATAGCAAGAGAGAACTGCTTGAAGATCTATCTTCTTTATGCAGAACACAGAACATTCTGGAAAGCTATCTTGAAGAGAACACATGCCACCAGCTTGGACTAGACTTCAAGTCATTTGTTTCACTACTCTCAAACACTCCTTCCTCACAACCCCTCTTCAAGCTGAGGTTGGTCCTTGGCAATTCTATAATGTCAGTAGGGTCCTGATATCAAAGGTAGATAAGGTCAGAAGAAGAACAAAGATGTTATAGTCCAGTTTCCAAGATAAACACAAACTTAAACATCCCCAACAACTAAATCAAAGTCAACAATACTTGAAAAGATATTATAATAGGATCAGCTTTACCTTATTCCAACAGTGCAACAATGGTTCAACATATTCAAATTTATAAATAAAGTTCTATATACAAATACAATGAAGGACCAAAAAAAAAAAAATCGCAATTGTTATAAAAGACTCAGAACATACTCTTCCAAATCCACCATCCCTTTATGATGAAGAAACAAAAGTTTAAAAACAATAGGTAAGACAGAATGCATTTGGAAATAAATACAAAGACTATAAGAAAACAGAATCCAACAATAAACCACATGGAAATCACACTGAAAACATGTTTTTCTAAAATTCTGGGGCAGAGGTATCTGATCTCTCCATGCTTCTTCAAATAATAGTGGAAACCTAAACTGATGAAATAAAAAAAAATGACAAGGTAAAAACTGGAACGGAAAAATTGACTTCTTCATGCTTATGGACGATATAGTTAAATGTATAGGATTAGTATGTAAAAATCTATGTATGCTCCACCAGAAGGCTCTTAAATCTCATAAATATTTTCATCAGAACAAGATGAAATAACGTTAACCATAGCTATCATAACTTTGAGGCAATCTTCACTAATCTGTCAGTCCTGTATCCCTCATATCTATACAACTAGAACTATATGGACCAAAACACTCTACTTCCAGTACACGTTATGTCTTTGATCCTTTGCACCATGGTGGCAGTAGCCTCTGTGTTCCTCCATGGTTTAGCTGGGAAAAATTTCCCTCAGACATTCCTTAAAATTAAATTTGTTTAGAACACTTTCTCTTTTTGTTGTAACCATCAAACATGGAGTAGAAGCAGTTAACTGTCTTTAGAGGTCGTGATTTGTAGAGTTCATGTGATTTTAAGACATAAAAATTTATTTGCAAATGTTATTTCTGCATTTTTGTGTATGTAAAATTTTCTGATTAGAAAAATTTAATAAAATTGTAGCTAACTGTTTTATTCAATCTTAAGGTAATGTAAAAGTATAAAATAAATAAGCCAATTATATTATCAATAAAAGAGAACTGAAAATATTTTCTTTAAAAAGTATGAAATTTATATGATGAATTCAAAGCTCTTGATCATGGTTCTTGCTCTCACAGTGTCTTTCCTATTGTTTTAAGAGAGTTCAAAAATTCTCCTTAAGGACTCCATTCTCTTTAAGCAACCATAGTTGCTTTGTCTGAATTCTTCCTGTCCTCAACTTCACTAGGTGTGAGCTCTTTTACTTGGGTATTTTTCATATTTTCTGTCTTGCTTCATGTTCTCTTTCACTATAAATATGATAAAGGTAGTAAGCAATAACTATGCCAAAGTCTAGCTGCTACACTGTCTTAAAATTAACTTTTCCAAAATCTTAATCCATTTTAAATCCAGCCTCACTCAAATTCCAACACACAGAAGGAAGGCAGCTAGATACTTTGAGATAAACTGACACAAATTGTTTCTAATCTGACTCCCATAAATTATGTGTTCCTTATGCAAACCTCATGAGCACAGTCTTCTTGGTCCTCCTTTCAGTTAGCACTTGCATCTTCCAAACTCTCATTATTGTCCGCCAACACGTCATATGTCTACTAAGCTTTACTAAGGCCACATTCCTTCTCCATGGCAGCTCTGTCCTCAAGAGTATTCTGGTGTGAACTGTGAGTGTGAAATTGGTGCATGTGGATCCCACCTGTGTCTACATGGCTCTTACATCTGTGACTGTGCACTTGGATCCCTTGGAGACCACTGTGATTTCAACTTTGATGAATGTTCCAGCCAGCTATGTCTCCATGGAGGCCTATGTGTGGAAGGAGGGAACAATAACCACTGTGGTTGCACAAATAGTGGACTTAGGGGACACAGTGTAAGAACTTGATGTCGCTTTGTTGGTTGAAGCCTTGTGATAATGATAGAACATGTGAAGACACTGTTGACAGATGTATTCACCATTCCTGGACTACATACACGGGTGCCCTGTATGAGATGGACATAAATGAATGTAGTATCAACCTCTGCTGATTTTGAGGGGAATATGACAAACTGTCCTCAGAAAATCTATATGAACACATTGCAGGCCTGCCTTCCTCCTTCAGCTATCTTGGTGCCTCAAGTCCTGTTTGTATCTGTCAGCCTGGATTCTCAGACAGGATCCTATCATAACTGTCCTCTGAGATGCTCTACCAAGCAGCTGGCCAAATCAGATGCAGAGACCCTAGTTGGAGCTCCAGAAGTCTTGTGAAAGAGTAGGTGGAAGTATTGAGGACCATGGAGGGATAAAGACTCCACAAGAAAACCAATAGAGTCAACTAACTTGGATCCCCAGGATTCCCAGAGACCAAACCGCTAACCGAAGAGCATACTAGGGTTGGATCTAGATCCCCCACACATATGTAGCAGGTATGTATGTGTGTGTGTGTGTGTGTGTGTGTGTGTGTGCACATTGGTGTTGATGAAGGTCCTCCCAAAGTTTAGAATGGGGGCTTACCCTGACTCTGTTGTCTGTCTGTGGATCCTGCTTCTCTAACTGGGCTATCTTGTCTATCCTTAGTGGGAGAGGATGTACCTAGTACTGGAGTAACTTGAAGTAGGCTGGTTCCCTGAGAGAGATTTCCCCGATCTCAGAGGTAAAGGGACAAGAGGGATAGAGAGAGAAACCACGTGTGAGGGGGGACTAGGAGGAGATGGGAGGACTGTGATCAGGATGTAAAGTGAATGAATGAATGAATGAATGAATGAATGAATAAATAAATAAATAAATAATAAATAATAATTGTAAACTAAATTCAAAGGGAGGTTTGGATCATTTGTATACTCTACCATTTTAATACTGTTGAGAAACTGAGGATACCCTACTAAAACATGAGGCCTAGTGTAGTTTAGCTGGATGTTTCAACATCAACATGGTGGTAATCACCAGAGTCCATAGATCCAGTGCAAGCATTCTTAAAATACTATTTTGCTTTCGTTGTTAGAGATTAATTAACAAGATTCTTTATAATGTTTTAATGCTTGAGCAATATAACACCAAAACCAACTTTTTCAAAGAAAATGAAGGTTAAAATAAAATAATACTGACATGAAAATAGACATATAGATAAATATAATAACAGCTAATGTATAAACCAAATTAGCCCTGTTAGGTTCCCTTGAAGTTTCATTCAAGGCCATTGTAATTCTATGGGAATGAATGCTCCTTTTCAAGGAATGACACCAGAGGAGCAGACCTGGCAGAACTAAGAACTGCAACAGCTACTCCTCACCACAGAGCCAACCATGCTGTACCTGTTGTGTCACCGCTGCAGCCAGAGTTCCTCCAGAACTGTCTCCTGACACAGCAATTCGGGTAGGATCTACTCCATACTTTGTTAGAATTTTATCCTGAAGAAAAAACTTGACTGCTGTGATACCATCTTCAAATTGTGCAGGGAAGTGATGTTGAGGCGCTAGCCTGTAGCTTTAACACAGACCAGGAAAGCACACAGAGCATAAGTGTACAACAACCAACAACATCTCAAACATCTAACACATGCACCATGACACCAAGTCCTATTGTTCAACTTTTAAAACTCGATCTAGGGTTTTTTCTAAGGATTAATTAGAATAAAAGTTAATATAAAATTATTTAAAACATGTAATTAAGATAGTGGACGGTCTTGTGACTGAAGATAATGGATTGCTGCAAAACCCTTACTTTTGTAAGGAAAATTTTTATTTCAAGTGTATTTTATACTGGAGATATTCTGTATCTTTCTTTTTGTTATTAACAGAACTGTCTATACAAACATCATGTTCTCTTTTTGTTCTTCAGAATGACAAAATTCACAAATATCTATATTTAGTGTTGAACGTTCATGGTAGGAATCCTAGAATATAATGTGAACTGCCCTAAAAAAACCTAAAGAATAATTTAGATATTGCTATGTACACAAGTGATCTTTATATCTATTATGTTAAACATAGTAAATTTAGAAAAATGCAAATCATAATGATTATACTAAATATGGGTCGGGTTTTGTATCCTTGTAATAAAATATGATTCAAATTTCCCCAAATAATTAGACTCTTCCAGTACTGAAATCAAGTCATCAATATACAAAGTTTTTCTGGGTATTATAAGCATAATAAACATTTTAGAAAGTACTTTCTTTAGATGGTTATTCAGTTTTATCCAAATTCATATACTTTAAAAATGTCATCATTGAAGATTAAAAATATTGGATTAGAAATTTTGAGTTATGATTTTGTAACTATAAACTGAGGAGAAGGTGGACAGAAAAAAAATCCTCTTAAGAATTATAAATTTTGGAATCAAACTCAGATTCAGAAATCTAGAATATACTAATATGAGCAAGAATATATTGGGCTATCCTAAGATACTCCAGTACACATGCTGCAAATGCCTTAAGAGTGTACTCACTTTTTGGGAGTATGTGTTCAACAATTCAACTGACCCCAAACTTTATTACCTACAACACTCTAAACCACTGATTTTAAACCTGTGAGTCACTCCCCCAGAGATGTTGAGAAAATAGAGATATTTGCATTGTTATTCATAATAGTAGCAAAATTACAATTATGAAGTAGCAATAAAAATATTTTTATGGCAGGGGTTCACCACATAAGAAACTGTATTAAAGGGTCACAACATTAGGAAGTTAAGAATATTTTAAATAATAATTATTCTGAACATAAACATTTTATCACAAGTATAAATACGATCAAATATTTCAATTGTGCAATGATTAATTCCCTCCTTCCTGTCTGACTATGTAATAAGAAACATAACTGGACCATATAGGACCTAAACGATAAGGTTTCACAAAGTAGTCAACTTAGGGTCTAATCCAAAAGTTTTTTTTTTTTGTTTCACTGTATTTTTTAAGAGACAATATTTAGGATATTGGACTCCTTTAAAGGGTAGTCTATGCAACAATTGTGACAGATAATATATAGTAAAATTTAAAATTCAAATTTCGGATATAGATGTGCTATTTGGAAATTGAATCTATAGACAGGCAAAAGTCATACTAGTCAAAGAAAAATTACTCTTACTCTATTCCTACAACAACAGCGTCAAGTTTGTTTGCAGTCCATCTATTCAGGAAATCAAAAGCCCTCTGCTCTAAAATGAAAAGAGAAAGGTCAAAGTACTCCTTGTAATTAAGAAAGTATCATAAATAATGACAGATATCTATATGATAAATAAGATTTCAGGTTATCAGAGAGGAATCTTTCCTACCCCTATTTCAATGCAGAGGACACTGAACCAATGTAACATTCTTGAATCTCTCTCCAGAGATGAAGAGATAACTTTGTATATTGGTATTTTGAAGATGTAAATTAGAGTTGGCATATTTTAATTTTAACTTATCATTTACTATTCACCACACAATAGAGTTGGCATATTTTAATTTTAACTTGTCATTTACTATTCACCACACAATGACCCTTCTTATATCCCTTTGTGAACCAGTGCACTGTGCTATCCTCTCCTTCTTCAATCTGGAAGTTTTAGACAGTAGAGGAAGTTAATTGGTCTTCCTATAGTCACCACAGCCAGGTCTATAATCCAAGACTCTACCATTAACTGATAAACATTAACACTCAATGTCTTCATTAGAAATAACCATTTTTGCCATTCAACTACATCAGCAGTTCTCAAACTGTGGGTCACAATTCGTTTGGCAAACATCTATCTTCAAAAATATTTACATTAGAAATTAAATTCTAATTATTATTAGAAAATTATAGTTATGAAATAGCAAAAAATAGTTTTATGATTGTGGATCACAACAAAATAAGGAAATGTAGTTAAGAGTTGCAACATTAGAAAGATTGATAGCTATTGGTCTATATAAACTCTTGACATATTCTTTCAGTTGACTCATGAATTCAGGAAGAAGGAATGCAGTAGATCTCTCTATTTACATACATACATATATGTGTGTGTATGTGTGTGTGTGTGTTGTAGATATGTAAGTAGATGATATCTAGATAGACAGATACTGTTTATGTAAGATAAAAACTTAATTGTTTAAAAGCTCTGCATTTATGAATATGTTAATTATATGATGCTGCAATGATTAGGACATTAACCCAAATTCTAAGGAATAGCAACTGAGTTTTTAAAAATCTCTTAATAAGTTAATGTAAGGCTTTGATGTACATCTGGCACACAAGCCACTGACTCTCTGCAACACACATAGATGCCCATTTGTCACTACATACAGACAACAACTTTCCCAAGTATCCACCTGTGCTGGTTACTTATTTTTTATCAACTTAACACAAGCTAGGCACATCTGCGATGAGGGAACCTCACTTGAGAAAATGGCTCATAAGATAGCTTACACTCTAAGATCAAGAATCGACAAATGGAACCTGAAAAAAATTGCAAAGCTTCTGTAAGGCAAAGGACACTGTCAATAGGACAAAATAGCCACCTACAGATTAAGAAAAGATGTTTAGCAACCCTACATCCAATAGAGGGCTAATATCCAATATATTTGAAGAACTCAAGAAATTAGACTTTAGAGAACCAAATAACCCTATTAAAAAGGGGGTACTCACTGATAAGTGGATATTAGCCCCAAACCTAGGATTCCCAAGATATAAGGTACAATTTGCTAAACACATGAAACTCAAGAAGAATGAAGACTGAAGTATGGACACTATGCCCCTCCTTAGAATTGGGAACAAAACACCCATGGAAGGAGTTACAGAGACAAAGTTTGGAGCTGAGATGAAAGGATGGACCATGTAGAGACTGCCATATCCAGGGATCCACCCCATAATCAGCATCCAAACGCTGACACCATTGCATACCCTAGCAAGATTTTATTGAAAGGACCCAGATGTAGCTATCTCTTCTGAGACTATGCCGGGGCCTAGCAAACACAGAAGTGGATGCTCACAGTCAGCTAATGGATGGATCACAGGGCTCCCAATGGAGGAGCTAGAGAAAGAACCCAAGGAGCTAAAGGGATCTGCAACCCTATAGGTGGAACAACATTATGAACTAACCAGTACCCCGGAGCTCTTGACTCTAGCTGCATATGTATCAAAAGATGGCCTAATCGGCCATCACTGGAAAGAGAGGCCCACTAGACATGTAAACTTTGTATTCCCCAGTACAGGGGAACGCCAGGGCCAAAAAGGGGGAGTGGGTGTGTAGGGGAGTGGGGGTGGGTGGGTATGGGGGACTTTTGGCATAGCATTGGAAATGTAAATGAGCTAAATACCTAATAAAAAATGGAAAAAAAAATTAAAAAAAAAAGAATTAAAGATAAAAAAAAAAGGGGGGGTACTGAGCTAAACAAAGACTTCTCAACTGAGGAAACTCAAATGGTCTAGAAGCACCTAAATAAATGTCCAACATCCTGAGTCATCAGGGAAATGCAAATCAAAACAACCCTGAGATTCCACCTCATATCAGTCAGAATGGCTAAGTTCAAAAACTCAGGTGACAGCAGATGTTGGCAAGGATGTGGAGAAAGAGAAACACTCCTCCATTGCTGATGGAATTACAAGCTGGTACAACTACTCTGGAAATCAGTCTGGTGGTTCCTCACAAAACTGCATAGAGTACTACCTGAGAACCCAGCTATACCTCTCCTGGGCATATACCCAGAAGATCCTCTAACATATAACAAGGACACATGCTCCACTATGTTCACAGCAGCCTTATTTATAATAGCCAAAAGCTGGAAAGGACCCAGATGTTGTTCAATAGAAGAATGGATAAAGAAAATGTGGTGTATTTACACAATGAAGTACAACGTAGCTATTAAAAACAACGAATTCGTGAAATTCTTAGGCAAATGGTTGAAACAAGAAAATATCATCATGAATGAGGTAATCACAAAAGAACACACATGGTATGAACTCACTGATAAGTGGATATATAAGGGGATTGGATGGTTGGGTGGTGGGGACACACCCTCATAGAAGTGGGGGGTGGGGGGCTTCTTGGGTGAGGGACCGGGAATGGGTATAATATTTGAAGTGTAAATAAATAAAATATCAAATAAAAATGACTAGGCATAAAAATTTAAAACAAAACAAAATAAAAGATAGATTGCTTCTGATTAATAATTGGTGTAGAGTGGACCAGTCTACTATGAATGATGCTATCCCTGGGTAGGTGATTCTTGGTTGCATAAAAAGGCTGAGAAAGCTATGCAGAACAAACCAGCAAAGCAGCACCCCTCCATAGCCCCTGCTTCCATATCTGCCACCATGGCTCCTGCCTTGACCTCTCTTTATGATAGACTGTAGGATGTAACATGAAACAGACCTTTCTGCCTCTGGTTTGTTTTTGTTATAGTGTTTATCACAGCAATAAGAGGCAAACTAACAATCCACCAATTCCGTTTTCCACCTCCCTAAATGCAATGTCTATAAGTTCTGTGATGTCTATTAACATTATAGTCACTACAAAATCTTGGAAAGTTGCCAAATTTTAAAATTATGATCAAAATCAAGACTTTAAAAAAGGTATCTATCTCTTACACATTAATAAAAATTTAAACTGAAAGGTACTTAGTTCCTGGGTATATAACAGTTTGGAAAACAAAGAAGTTAAGTCATTCAGTCTTTTAGGAAGAATGATACCATTTATGATTTAGTTATTCAGTTTTAAGAAAAGGAAAGGCCTTGCTGAAGACAAAATATGCAAGATATTAAGCCTACATTTTTCACATTTTACATTTCATATTCCTTTGCTATTATATTTTAGACTTGGATGTGTATTTACCACCCAATCAATTTCAATTGTCTTATAGTCAAAGTCAAAATAAAGGGTTTTTCTCATTCCTAGAAATTGTTTCAAGTACAAAATATTCATTGGTATGATCTATCTGGTCATGATTCTCAGTGATCAGTGCCCAGTAACAGAAGGTATAGCACTTATGGGAGTCAAGCCCAAACAGGAAGGCATGCAGGTATTGATGGGAAAACAAGAACAACAAATGTTTATAAAGTATCTACTGGAAAATAAAGTGGGGATGATTTTACTTTTCTCCACATTAACATTGATCATTTTTTTAGTTTAAAATTTTTCTTCACTATTCCTTTTTCTTCCCCAACACTTCCCAGATCCTCCATCTCTCTCTCTCTCTCTCTCTCTCTCTCTCTCTCTCTCTCTCTCTCTCTCTCTCTCTCTTAAAAAATAAAAGCAGAAACGAACATCAAAACGAACAAGCAAAACAACAACAAAATCAAAAACAAAATTCTTGTTTATCAAAGCAGTCTTGGCATTTTCCAGGAAAGAAGTAATCTGAGAAAAAGAAATAAAATCAATTGAAGTTCGCAAACACAGGAAAACATAGCCAAGAAGACAATATATGCTCAAATGAGAGTGTGCACTTCACCCCACCCCCAATACACACCAAACAAGCATAAACAAACAAAGTTGTTATTTTATCTCAACATGAAAGTATGGGCAACATTTGGGAGCACAGTATAATATGAAAAAAATTTTTTTTCAGAAACAGACTTGAGGTCATACGAGGTCTATGGAAAACCAAAAGTGCAGCTCACTGTGCAGCTGAAACAAATCGTGGAAAGAAGCACTGACTGAAGGTAAGAACATTAAATGTAAGGCCAGGTGATTGACTGCTAAGGAATTTCAGTCTGGTAGTGCATCATTGAGAACAAAGAAATCATGTGCGTAAAAAGAGACTTTAAGATAAGATATATTGATAAAATCAAATATAGGTCAAGAGCCATGTAATACCTATCAAAGGAACCAATGTCAAGGGAAAAGTATTTCCTCTTCTGGGAGTATTGGAAAGAAGGGAGCACTGCTATGTTGGAAATACAACTGACATAAAGAGATTCAGGTAAGAATGGAATATTCAGAATGGGAGAACATACAATTCCCATGTCCTCCATTTTCTCTGCAATAGTGTAAAGTCTGATCTCTAGAAGACAAGGAGAGTTCCTGTGGCCTTAGTGGCAAAGAGAGCTACACACTGACAGGGTCTCTGGCCCACAGATGGGTATTAAGCAGCAATAGCAAAACGGCGCTGAGAAGCCAGCCAGTCAGCATCAACATCAACCAGAGACTAATCTGAGGTGCTTCCTACCAAGTTAACAAACCTGAAAGCAGGAGCCCATAATCTGTTTAGCCTAAACTCTACGCCACTAGATTTTTGAGACCCACTGTCCTCAAAAGGGAAATCACTCTTCTTAGTCACACTGTGTGCTCTGGAATTAATCTTTAAAGCATCTTTTAAAGCCTTCGGAAGAGAAAACAAAGCTTGTGTGGCTTTCCTACATCTAGCAGATATACTGGTTTCCCTAGGTACTATACAACTCACTGAGCCACTTTCTTCAAGTTTCTTAGTTCTTGTTCGTTGATTTCCTATTCTTGAGTGTCTTGTCATACCACCACTGTACATAGAGAAAAATGATCATTAACATCAACAGCATACTGTGGCTGTGGCGTTGACTTTTAAGACATTGGCTGTGGCCATAAAACAGAATAGTTTTTTTCTAAGAACATGGGCCTGGATTTCTCTCATCATCATGGGAAACTATCTAACTTTGTATTTTGCTTTTTACTTTAAATTTTGCAAGGAATAAAATAAACACAATAAAGGGTTCTTCTTTCCCCACAGCCATTGTATCAGTCTTACAATTTATCTTGAGTCACTACCTACCTTCTATGAACACTCTATTAACTTTGAATAACTGAAAAAAAAAACACAGAATTCAAAAGTAGTACTGTTCTTTAAGATTTATGCCAAGCATGGGGCAGGGACTGATCCAAGCCTTCATTTTCAATATACTGAATTCTATTGCCATTCTTGAACTGCAAGGGAGCATACTCAATTTTCTCTACCATATTAAAAATCTCATACTCTTTTTTAAATTGAAAAATCAATTGACTATTCAGATATTACCTGAGTTTGATATTCATATATTATTTAATTTTTTTTTACAATTTCATTAACTTGCTTGTTTTTATAGTTTACTTACAATGACTTTCCATATATTGTTAACAGTCTATTATAGAATTTTTCAAAGTCTTTTCAAAGGTTTATTTTTTTGTTTTTTACATTTATCAGCTTTATATGTCCCTTATAATTATTACAGAAGACAAGTACAGAATCTCAACTTTATGAGTGGGGCTTGATTTATAAAAAGTTTTATTTTGTGTTTTCCTCTTAGAGTCAAGTTGAACAACTTCCTTATACACTTTACCACTTTAGTAATAAATTACAAACTACCTCTTGAGTCAAGAGCATAGAATTCTTCTTATAGGCGTCCTTTCAACATTACAGCTGCTGAAAAAAATCCTGACTCCAAGGAGAAAATGTTGTAGCAATTGACTTATCCCTGTCATTTTTTTACTTTATTGCATATGAAAGATAAATAAAATGTCACCTGACAAAAGGGGCTTTCACTGGGATTCACTTGCTAGTACATTATCCCAGCCTGCAGGAAGCCCCGAGTTTGAACCCTAATACTACATGGACCAGGCTGGAGACAAATGCATTTCATCATGGCACTCAAGAGGTAGAAGATCATGAGTAAAATCTTATTACCAACTAAGTAGTACTTTCCAGGGAAGACTAAGATAGATGAGTTCCTATCTTAAAAACAAAAGTAAACAAATGTGGATCAGTGAAAAACAAACTCTGCAGTGGAAACCTCTATCAGAGAATTCCTCAAACATATCTGTATTGGATATCGAGCATGTATATCTCTATTATGTCCATATGTGTGTGTGTATACACAATACTTGTGTACTACAAACATGCAACTACTCAATCTATTTCCTTGTATGATAAACTTACTAAAACTCCCGAAACAAAAACCTCCTCCATGAAAATAGATCACAGCTCGTCTTGGGGCTTCTGACTTTCTCTTGGGAAGGTACAAACGCACAGGAATGTCAACAAAGGCAGTATCGGTTACTGTGATGTGTTCATCAGAAAGCGGTTGTGTGTAATCCAGATTGATTATCATGGAGATAAATTCTTCATATCTCATGACACCTAAGTTTTCAAGACACAAAGCCTATAATAAAACAAATTTAAAAATAATTCAACATTAGATCTGTAATATCAAATAAATGTGAAGATAAAGTTTAGAAGAATAAAACAGGGAAAAAAACAACAAAGAAGCCAAACAGAAATAAAGAATTTGTAAAATTAAATCCAAATAATATTATGACCATTTTTTTTTCAAAGACCCTTTGCCTTTGAAAATCTCAGGTGTTTTAGATTAAATGTTATTTAGAAAATCATCTTTACTTACATTTTTAAAGACTTTTTGTATTTATTGCTTAATTATAAATCTTTCAAAAATTCAATGTCTTATGATCCCTCTATGTATGTTGTCATAAGTTCCTTCTAAAATTACATTATTTAATCTCAATTTTAAATATTATGATATGACCATATTATACGTAATGTGAACTTGGTTTTGTTTATTTGTTTGTTTTTTATTTTGATTTTTTTTACTCTACCCTTTTCTATAAAACCTTCTTTGATTTTACTGCAGAAATATGATCAGCCTATCTAGAAAATAGACAATTTATTCAAGAAATATATCTTTAAACTTCCAGAGCCAATAGTACTTGAATAGCTTTTATAACTGCATGTATTACAAGGTAAGGTATGTACAACTATTCTCCATATTTTGATGAGAGAAATGCACTGAGAAATTGCAGCCATACCTGTCAAATTTATTCACACACATAAGCACTGTCTGCAGAGTCTGAAGCAGCATGCTTGTACCATATCCTCTGGGCTTATATAACAGCTTGTAGTTTAGTTTTATTTTAAGGGATTTAAGACTGTGCAACTGGCCAGATCTCTGACTCTTGTTTCTTCTCATTGGTTCTTTTTCCTCTGTTGATTTGTCTTATCCAACTTTGATGTGATTTTTTTTATCTTATTATATTTATTTTGTTATATATATATTTAAATGAATGAATTAATTAATTAATTAAAGCCTACCAACTATGGTAAAGGTTAATGACTGAACTACCACTTAAGCCTACAGGCATAAAGAATAAGTTTTCTCCATATATCAACTACCCCAGAGCAAGGCTCAAACTGAGGAGTAGTTGACGACCACATAATGAATTCTGTCCATTTAGTGTGCTTTTATATGGTTACACTTTAGTGGTGTTTTTGTTCTGTCTTATTTTTACTTTTTGGTTGTTATTAAATTTTTTCAAGGTTTTTAGGGGGTTTGTTGTTGTATTCAGTTTTGAGTTTGTTTCATAAAAAGAAATTATTCTGTGTGTAGGGAGGAGGAGAAAATATAGAAGGAGTTGAGGGAAGGGAATATGTTATCAAAATATGTTTGAATTTAAAAATTGTCTTACATAATAAAGTATAATAAAAATTAGAAAGCTACTGATCAATGTACACTGACATTATTGTGTACAAACCCATGCAAAGATAATACCAGGAATAAAGTTATTGCTGAGTTCTAGTACAGTATAAATAAATGAATATTTTTGGTGTATATAGAAGAGTGAAGTTCATTCCAACAATCAATAAATATTGCCTAATTATTTAAACTCTTTAATTACACATTCTAGAGGTGCAAGTAAGATGTCTCAATAGGTAGAGGTACCTGTCTCCAACCAGGAGCATTTCTAAGATCCACCTTCTAGAAGAGAAGAACTGCCCCTTGTATGATGTCCTTTGACCACTACACATGTTTTGGCATGAACCTTCCCTCCAAAACACACACACACACACACACACACACACACACACACACACACACACACACACAGACACACACACACACACACACAAACTAGTTAATTGATTAATTTTGAAATGTAACAAAAGTTCTTAAGTATTTTCTAACTAATTAAATATAAAAAGATATGACCTGTTAATATGAGTGCATGAGATATCAATATATTCAGATAATTTTCATTTAATGAATTTGCTCTTGAAAATTTTATTTTTAGGAAATGGTCTTATTTAGTTTATGTCAATGTTTTCTGGATTTAAAATGATACTTAAGCATTTTAAGACTATATTGAAAACTATCTATGTAGCAATTATCACATGTTCTTCTTAAATGCCTGACCATTATTACACAGAACAATTCACACAAATGTTAAATTAGTACCCTCACTTTTATGTTAATGGGTACAATGCAGAGTCAAGGAAGATTCTCATGGTTATGTGTGGATATTTTACAACTCTTTCAAAACAACATATGATTACAAAATAATGTACTGATTTTATAAAAGGCTATATAATAAAGAACTTTATTATTTTTACTTTAATACAATAAAAAGCAAGAATATTTATTGTCTTTGCAATCTAAATTGTAGGACTCAGTGCTAAAATTATCAAAGATTTTCAAATTTCCTGGGATAAACTCTTAATTACATTTTCCTTTTGACTATTATAGTTGCAGAAGTACAGGATAATAATTCATAATTTCAAATACATAAGGTGTGTATGTTAATGATATATACATGATTATTAGAAATATGTGAAGCTGACAAAGTAACAGCATCATATTAGAGTGAGATGTTCTGATAGGTGATATTGTGATATTGATGAAAGCATGGCTATTTCTCATTAAATACATATGAAATAATCACAAGAGAATTGACATGGGCTGGTTCCTGTATTCATTCCCTTGATCAAGTAATCAGAACATTTGAAAAAGAGAACTGTGGGTGAAAGACACAGATACTCAGAAATTTATAAAGAACTTTAGTTTTAGTTGTCATGGAACTGTGCATCTTTTAAACCTTGGACTGCTGTAACTTCTGATCATCTATTAATTCTGCTAGCTTAGCTTTTCAGGCTCCAACTGTTAGAACTGTCAAAATGTACCCACTTTCTGCAAGGTACCCACTTTGCACATAAAGAACACAGATAAATAATGCAGCCTGGGGCTCAAATTTAAGCTGCTACTCTCTCTGTATGCACTCTTATGAATATATATTTCCTCTCATATAAACTATACATTTAGAAAAGAGTGGATAGCGAGAGGAGATCCATGTATATGCAAAGAAAGCATATATATTACAGCATCAAAAGTGTCAGTTTCTAACTATTCTGGAACAATTACAGCAGTATATCCACTCTGTATATTCTAAGATAACCTTAGAATTCCAGCAATTTAGAATTGGAGGCAGACAACAGAAGCCAAGGAAATAACAAAATTTCTAATTTGTTACCAAGCAAGTACTGTTATAATAATTGATATCTTTATAGAAGATAAAAACATGGTTATGAAACCAGTGTTTTCTTAGAACTTGAGTGAAAATCATATTAACATTATTTTAAAAATGTTTTCTTTCAGAAATATATCAATAGTATTATAAAAATATTCAAAAACATTCGTTCTTACTAATAGAAAAAAATATATTCTTCTTACCATAAGGGAACAAGTTTTAGCAACTGTATCCAAAGCCATTACTTTCCAGGTTTCTTCAATGTTGTCAGGCACGGGTGTATAAATACAAGATAAAAAGCTAACACAAAGCAGTCCAAAACAGAGAGCTTTGAATCCCATAGTATCCTAAACTCTTCCCAGTGCAGACATTAAAATATTTCCATAAACAACTGAATAAAAAGCCACAGAATGAGTACAGACTGGGAACCGTCTCAGGTAAATACAACTATTCCACAATGGGAATCTGATTCTTATTTCAAACAGTCATTTTGAATTAAGCAATATCATTTCTAACTTGTTCTGCAAATGGACAGACTGGGAAGTAGATGTTGAAATTCATCAGGTGTGGTACCCACTAAATTAACATGTAATTTAAATTTCCTGCAGTGTTTCTTCATTCTGTGATATTAATGTCAGCATAAAATAGCTTTAGGAAATCAGAATCCAAATGTAAGCACTGGATAATTTTTGAAGTAATTTTTTTGTAGTTTCAATATTTTCTAACAGATTTATAGTAAGTTATTTGATATCCAGTTAAAATATATGCTAATATCATCGCTATAATTACCTATGTTAACAAATCATGCCTAGAGTAGACTAAGCTTTAAAATGAAAGATAGGGTGTGTGGAGACTTGTTCAATTTCTATCATGCAGCAAGCTGTAATTTTAAGCCTAGACCAGAATTACCAGAAAGTTCAGAACAAGTATTTTAGCAGTCTGACTTTTAGAAAGCTGCATTATACGATGATTGAAATTCATGAGTCACCACAGTTTAGTTTAGCTGCTTGGTGTTAGTGAAATATTGTTTCTGGGTGTGCCTGCAAGGGTGTTTCCTGAAGGGAATGATGTTTGAGTTGGTAGCGAGGCTCACAGATGTGACTGGATATCATCAGATGCACTCATAGTATGAGTAGAAGACACACTTTTTCTCTCTTCTTGAGCAAACCTTGTTGTAGGTCTAATCATATAAATGTTAATCTGCTTCCATCTTCTGTCCTTGTCCTGGGCTTGTCATACATGTATTTGAAAATATGTCCACTCAGTTCTTGTTTTTAACTGCAGTTGCTCTTGAGCCTGGTAAAACCCCTAATAATTCTTAGGACCCTATGATTAATTTTAAATTCTACTTGAATCTCACCCAATCTCAAAAAAACCCTGCATAGGTACTCCCTTAAACTTCAAGTATTTCTTCCATATTTTCTTCCTTCCCTCTCCTTTCCTACCCATTGGCTAATTGAAAGACAATGTACCTGATGATACTTTATTACTGTTGCCCCTGTGAAGTATATTGTTCCTCTTTTCCTAGAATCCTTGAATAAATTACCTTGGCTTACTTATCCTTCATTTGGCAAATTTCATAAGAACTCTATTTTTTCTACCATTGGATTTCGTGCTTCTGTGTTTTGGTCTCTAACTTGTAACAAAGACACATGATCCACTATGTTCATAGCAGCCTTATTTATAATAGCCAGAAGCTGGAAAGAATGCAGATGTCCCTCAATAGAAGAATGGATACAGAAAATGGGGTACATTTACACAATGGAGTACTACTCAGCTATTAAAAACAATGAATTTGTGAAATTTGTAGGCAAATGGATGTATCTGGAGGATATCATCCTAAGTGAGTTAACCCAATCACAAAAGAACACACATGATGTACATTCACTGATAAGTGGATATTAGCCCAGAAACTTAGAATACCCAAGATACAATTTACAAAACACATGAAACTCAAGAAGAAGGAAGACCAAATTATGGGTACTTTGATCCTTCTTAGAAGGGGGAACAAAATACCCATGGAAGGAGTTACAAAGACAGTTCAGAGCAGAGCCTGAAGGAATGAGCATCCAGAGACTACCCCACTTGGAGATACACCTCATAAACAACCATCAAATCCAGACACTAGGCAGATTCCAACAAGAGCCTGCTGACAGGAGCCTGATTGGGTTACCTCACTCAGGATGATATCCTCCAGATCCATCCATTTGCCTAAGAATTTCATAAATTCATTGTTTTTAATAACTGAGCAGTACTCCATTGTGTAAATGTACCACATTTTCTGTATCCATTCCTCTGTTGAGGGGCATCTGAGTTCTTTCCACTTCTGGCTATTATAAATAAGCCTGCAGATACACTGAAACTTATAGAGGAGAAAGTGTGGAAGAGCCTCAAACATATGGGCTCAAGGGAAAAATTCCTGAACAGAACACCAATGGCTTCTACTGTAAGAACAAGAATCAACAAATGGGACCTCATCGAAGCTTCTGTAAGGCTAAGAACACTATCAATAAGACAAAAAGGCAACCAACAGATTTGGGAAAAGATCTTTATCAATCCTACATCTGATAGAGGGCTAATATCCAATATATACAAAGAACTCAAGAAGTTAGACTCCAGACAAACAAGTAACCCTATTACAAATGGGGTACATAGCTAAACAAAGAATTCTCAACTGAGGAATACAGAATGGCTGAGAAGCCCCTAAAAAAATGTTCAACATCCTTTGTAATTAGGGAATTGCAAATCAAAACAACCCTGAGATTCTACCTCACACCAGTCAGAAGGACTAAGAAAAGAATCTCAGGTGACAGCAGAAGCTGGCAAGGATGTGGAGAAAGAGGAATGAAGCCCTTTCATTGCTGGTGGGATTGTAAGCTGGTACAACCACTATGAAGATTAGTTTGGCAGTTCTTCACAGGATTGGACATAATACTACCTGAGCTATACCACTCCTGGACATATACCCAGAAGATGCTTCAATATGTAATAAGGATACCTGGCCACTGTGTTCATAGTAGCCTTATATACCTTTTTGTTATTATGCAATATTTAATCTCTCTTCTCTAAATTCTATGTTGATACTTTATTTTGAATTAACCCATTTTTTAAACTAGGATTTATTTTTTTGAAGAGATGATTTGCTCAATAAGATCCACTAAGTCAAAATAGTAGACATCAAGGCCCACATTACTTGAATTACCAATATGCTCACTTTATTATATATCTTGCAATCTTTTTTCGTGAATTGCCAAAGCATAACTTAAGATAATCTACCATTTAAAGAAAGCTACTAAAAGCAATAATCAATACTATATTACACACATAAGAGTAACTGTTCTGTAAGAACTTATGTCCATCTTTTCAAATAAGTTATAAAAAGGTGAACTATGTCCTTGTAACACCTGAGGATTTAGTGCTTTTCACATATACAACTTCAATAAAATTTTTCTGTAAGTTAATGAACAACCTCTATAGTTGGTCAATAAATGCCTAATGGAATGAGTAGGGAGTCACTCACATCAAAAAGTAATAATGGAATTCAGATTCTAAGATAAAGGGCAGTCTTTGATACAAAGCAAAAGAGAACACATCTAAGGTCAAAGAAATGTTACTGCTTTCACCTGATAGTGCAAATTTATGCACACAAATGATAAGAGAGAAGCTGTGGGAGAAAAGATGGATAATGTTTGAAAACAGGTGACTTTGGAGAGGTTATAAAACATATTAAAAACACATTGTAACAGTTCTGGACACAGAGTGTTTATTTTTGTTTTCTCTTCATATTTATCAGTGTTGGGCTAATTGGTTGATACCTCCTCCTCTCTTTTCTAACCAGGATAATTTCATACATGTTCTGTTAAATAAGACTTTCTCAGTTTTCTCTGTGATAAACCCATGTTTCTCAGGAGAATAGAACAGTATAGGTTTCTCCTTTTATGATATATATTTCTCATGTATATGTATAATATGTATATATACACATATGTGCATGTGTATATGTATATATAACATGTATATATATGTGTGTGTGTATATATATTCATATGTAGATATAGTATATATCCTTTTTTGTAAAATTTAGTTTAGCCTCAACCCAGCTGAAAGAACACAATGGCCTTCTGGGATTTATAGGCCATTCTTCTCAGGATGAGTTACTTTAATCTTTCTCTACTCACACATTCCTTCCATGTGCAATTTGTAGCTCAATCCCTCTGTTGTAGCATGCAGTGATCCTTCCAATGAAGTTTATGGGTTACCTCTTCAGTCTACTGAAGTGCCAATTTATACCACTGTCTCAATAACAAGGAGCTGAATGTACTCAGTACTTTACTTTGTTTTCACAAGAGGCACGTACAGAAAGACAACCTTCTATGGTCTGTACATGTCTGTGCTCTGAAGGCTTCTTGTGCTTAAATTTGTGGTTGCTAAGTTGTTCAGTCATAGTGGAACTTTTTAAAAATAGATTTTTAAAATTTCTTTCTTTTTTTTTAATTAGGTATTTTCCTCATTTACATTTCCCAGTGCTATCCCAAAAGTCCCCAATACCCACCCCCCCACTCCTCTACCCACCCACTCCCCCTTTTTGGCCCTGGCGTTCCCCTGTACTGGAGCATATAAAGTTTGCAAGTCCAATGGGCCTCTTTTTCCAGTGATGGCCAACTAGGCCATCTTTTGATACATATGCAGCTAGAGACAAGAGCTCCGGGGTACTGGTTAGTTCATATTTTTGTTCCACCTATAGGGTTGCAGTTCCCTTTAGCTCCTTGTATACTTTCTCTAGCTCCTCCATTGGGGGCCCTGTGATCCATCCAATAGCTGACTGTGAGCATCCACTTCTGTGTTTGCTAGGCCCTGGCATAGTCTCACAAGAGACAGCTATATCTGGGTCCTTTAAGCAAAATCTTGCTAGTGTATGCAATGGTGTCAGCGTTTGGATGCTGATTATGGGATGGATCCCTGGATATGGCAATCACTAGATGGTCCACCCTTTCGTCACAGCTCCAAATTTTGTCTCTGTAACTCCTTCCATGGGTGTTTTGTTCCCAATTCTAAGAAGGGGCAAAGTGTCCACACTTTGGTCTTTGTTCTTCTTGAGTTTCATGCGTTTAGCAAATTGTATCCTATATCTTGGGTATCCTAAGTTTCTGGGCTAATATCCACTTATCAGTGAGTACATGTTGTGTGAGTTCCTTTGTGATTGGGTTACCTCACTCAGGATGATGCCCTTCAGGTCCATCCATTTGCCTAGGAATTTCATAAATTCATTCTTTTTAATAGCTGTGTAGTACTCCATTGTGTAAATGTACCACATTTTCTGTATCCATCCCTCTGTTGAGGGGCATCTGGGTTCTTTCCACCTTCTGGCTATTATAAATAAGGCTGCTATGAACATAGTGAAGCATGTGTCCTTCTTACCGGTTGGGACCTCTTCTGGATATATGCCCAGGAGAGGTAATGTGGGATCCTCTGGTAGTACTATGTCCAATTTTCTGAGGAACTGCCAGACTGATTTCCAGAGTGGTTGTACAAGCTTGTAATCCCACCAAAAATGGAGGAGTGTTCCTCTTTTTCCACATCCTCGCCAGCATCTGCTGTCACCAGAATTTTTGATCTTGGCCATTCTGACTGGTGTGAGGTGGAATCTCAGGGTTGTTTTGATTTGCATTTTCCTGATGATTAAGGATGTTGAAGATTTTTTTTCAGGTGCTTTTCTGCCATCCTCAGGTGAGAATTCTTTGTTCAGTTCTGAGCCCCATTTTTAATGGGGTTATTTGATTTTATGGAGTCCACCTTCTTGAGTTCTTTATATATATTGGATATTATTCCCCTATCCGATTTATTATATCATTCCCTCCTCTTTCTTCCCTCCAAAATTTATTGATTCTTTTCTCCCTCTCTAGTTGTGAGAAATAAAACTTTGTGGTTTATTGTATATGTCTTGTATGTTTTTCATAATGCTTTGACATAGTACTGCAGTAGAAATAAGCAAAGACAATCCCAAACCACAATGGTGTTTTTATTATTATTATTATTCCATCTAAGAGTAAATATTAAATGACAAGGAAGGACAGAAAACAGATAATCGCCCAGGGCTGTGAAAACAAGTTGCAAAGCTAGTTGTGTTTTCTAGTTTAACTCTGTCATGGACTTTTTTTTTTTCAGTTTTGCTTGGTAGATCACTGCATAAAAACATATTTGATAGTGAACCATAAAATGCAATATGAAGATCCGTAGCATCAGACAGCTAGAAGAACATATCCCACATAACTGCAATAGCTTTCAAAAGAGTTCATGTGACCTTGGGCCCAAATTTGTGGGCAGTCCCATGGTCTCCAGAGGACTCTCCAATCCCAGATGCCGTAGCATGCCCAGGATCTTAGTATCACTGGTAAGTGGAACACAGTATCTGTTCCAACAGAACTGGGGATGCCTGAGGCCATCTGGAACACAGACACAGGAACCCCACCTGACCAGTGGCTCAGGTTCCTTCCAGTTGGTGCTGGTCTACTTTGGTTTTGAACTCAGCAGATAGCCTCATAGTCTCTAGAGGAGGTACCACTTCCAGGCACTCTAACACACACAGGATCTCAGGATCTCAGGATCTCAGGATCCCAGGATCCCAGGAGCTTGGTCACACCAGGATCTAAGGGTCAAGGAGGAAGATTGACTGCCAAGAACTCTGACACACCCAGAATCTCAGCATCACAGCATCTCAGAATCACAGGAGCACAAAGAAATATGGACTCTGAGAAGTTCTGACCCAACTGGGATTACAGGAGGGACAATCTCCAGTCAGATATATCGAGAACACAGAGAACTTGAGATACTCAGATGGCAGGAGGCAAGCACAAGAACAGAAGCAATAAAAACCAAGGTTACTTGGCATCATCAGAACCCAACTCTAGCACCATAGCAAGTCCTAGATACACCATCACACCAGAAAAGCAAAATATGGATCTAAAGGCACTTCTCAGGATGATGATAGAAGACTATGAGAAGGACATAAATAACTCCCTTAAAGAAGTATAGGAGAACACATCCAAACAGGTGAAAGAATTGAACAAAACCATCCAGGATCTAAAAATGGAAGTAGAAACAATAAAGAAATCACAAAGGGAGACCAATTTGGGAATAGAAAACCTAGGAAAGAAGTCAGGGACCATAGATGCAAGCATAACAAACAGAATACAAGAGATGGAAGAGCGAATCTCAGGTGCAGAAGATTCCATAAAAAAACATTGACAAAACAATCAAAGAAAATGTGAAATGCAAAAAGATCCTAACCCAAAACATCCAGGAAATCCAAGACACGATGAGAAGACCAAACCTAAGAATATTAGGTATAGACAAGAAGGAAGATTTCCAACCGAAAAGTCTAGTGAATATCTTCAACAAAATTATAGAAGAAAACATCCCTAACCTAAAGAAAGAGATGTCTATGAATATACAAGAAGCCTACAGAACTCCACATAGTTTGGACCAGAAAAGAAAATCTTCCTATCACATAATAATCAAAACAACAAATGCACAAAACAAAGAAAGAATATTAAAAGCAGTAAGGGAAAAAGTTCAAATAACATATAAAAAGGTAAACCTATCAGAATAATACCGGAGTTCTCACCAGAGACTGTGAAATCCAGAAGATCCTGAACAGATGCCATACAGACTCCAAGAGAACACAAATGACAGCCCAAGCTACTATACCCAGCAAACTCTCAATTACAATAGATGGAGAAATCAAGGTATTCCATGACAAAACCAAATTTACACAATATCTTTCAACAAATCCAGCCCTTCAAGGGATAATAAAGGGAAAACTCCAACACAAGGAGGAAAACTACACCCTAGAAAACTGAAAAAAGTAATCGTTCAACATATCTAAAAGAAGATATCCACATGAACAAAATTCCACTTCTAACAACAAAAATAACGAGAAGCAACAATTACTTTTCATTAATATCTCTTAATATCAATGGATTCAATTCCCCAATAAAAAGACATAGACTAAGACACTGGTTACATAATTGGAACCCAACATTTTGCAGCATACAGGAAACCCACCTCAGGGACAAAGACACTACCTCAGAGTAAATGGCTGGAAAACATATTTCCAAGCAAATGGACCCAAGAAACAAGCTGGACTAGCCATTCTAATATCGAATAAAACTGACTGTCAACCTAAAGTTATCAAAAAAGATAGGGAGGGACACTTCATACTCATCAAAGGTAAAAATTAACAAGATGAACTCTCAATTCTGAACATCTATGCTCCAAATGCAAGGGCAACCAAATTCAATAAAGAAACTTTAGTAAATTCAAACCACACATTAGACCACAATAATAGTGGGAGTCTTCAACACCCCAGTCACATTAAAGGACATATCCTGGAAACAGAACTAAACAAATACACAGTGAAACTAACAAAAGTCATGAAACAAATGGATTTAACTAATATCTATAGAACATTTTATTCTAAAACAAAAAGATATACATTTTTCTCAGCACCTCATGGTACCTTCTCCAAAACTGACCACATAATTGGTCACAAAACAGGTCTCAAGAGATACAAAAATATTGAAATAGTCTCATGCATACCATCAGATCACCACAGACTAAGGCTGATCTTCAATAACAACAGAAATAATAGAAAGCCAAAGTTGACGTGGAAGCTGAACAACACTCTACTCAATTACTTGGTCAAGGAAGAAATAAAGAAAGAAATTAAAGACTTTTTTAGAGTTTAGTGAAAATGAAGCCACAACATATCCAAACTTATGGGACACAATGAAAGCAGTCCTAAGAGAAAAACTCATAGCTCTGAGAGCCTCCAAAAAGAATCTGGAGAGAGCATACACTAGCAGCCTGACATCACACCTAAAAGCTCTAGAACAAAAGGAAACAAATTCACCCAAGAGGAGTAAACAGCACAAAATAATCAAACTCAGGGCTGAAATCAACCAAGTGGAAACAAAAAAACTATACAAAGAATCAACCAAACCAGGAGCTGGTTCTTTGAGAAAATCAAAAAGATAGATAAATCCTTAGCCAGACTAACTAGAGGGCACAGTGAAATTTTCTAAATTAACAAAGTCAGAAATGAAAAGGAATACATGACAACAGAATCTGAGAAAATCAAAAAATCATCAGATCCGACTACAGTAGCCTATATTCAACACAACTGGAAAATCTGAATGAAATGGATAATTTTTTTGACATATACCTGGTACCAAAGTTATATCAAGATCATATGAACAATCTAAACGGTCTCATACCCCTACAGAAATAGAAGCAGTCATTAATAGTCTCCCAACCAAAAAAAAAAAAAAAAAAAAAAAAAAGGCCAGGACCTGATGGCTTTAGTGCAGAGTTCTATCAGACCTTCAAAGAGGACCTAATTCCAACTTTCCTCAAACTATTCCAAAAATAGAAACAGAAGGTATTCTACCCAATTCGATTTATGAAGCCACATTTACTCTGTTACCTAAACCACACAAAGACACAAAAAGAAAGAGAACTTCAGACCAATTTCCCTTATGAATATCAATGCAAAAATACTCAACAAAATTCTCTCAAAATGAATCTAAGAACACAGCAAACCATCATCCATGATGATCAATTAGGTTTCATATCAGGGATGCAAGGATGGTTTAATATATGGAAATCCATCAATGTAATCCACTATATAAACAAATTCAAAGACAAAAACCACATAATCATCTCATTAGATTCGGAGAAAGCATTTGACAAAATCCAACACCTGCTCATGATAAAAGATGTGGAAAGATCTGGAATGCAAGCCCCATACCTAAACATAATAAAAGCAATCTACAGCAAACCAGTAGCCAACATCAAACTAAATGGAGAGAAACTTGAAGCAATCCCTCTAAAATCAAAGACTAGACAAGGCTGACCACTCTCTCCCTACTTATTCAATATGGTACTTGAAGTCCTAGCCAGAGCAACTAGAAAACAAAAGTAGATCAAAGGAATGTCAATTGGAAAGGAAGAAGTCAAAATATCATTATTTGCAGATAATATGATAGTATATATAAGTGACCCTAAAAATTCCAACAGAGAATTCCTAAACCTGATAAACAACTTCAGCAAATCGGATGGATATAAAATTAACTCAAACAAATCAATGGTCTTTCTATACACAAATGATAAACAGGATGAGAAAGAAATTAGGGAAACAACACCCTTCAAAATAATCACAAATAATATGAAATACCTTTGTGTTTCTAACTAAGGAACTGAAAAATCTGTCCCATCCAGCAGGACACAGTTATTCGTGGGTGGGGGGGACCGCAAACGTGAAGAGAAATGAGCGAGAAAGAGAAAAAAGACCAAGAAAAGAGTTGTCAAGGTCTCAGTTTATTAAGCTGAAACGCCAGGTTATAAGCAGACAGCAAGGGGAAATAGGGAGGGTCTGAGGGGGAATTAACAAGGAAGAAAGAAGTGGGCATCTGGGGACATGAAGACCGAATTCAGACTGCAGGCAGGAAGCACTCTGAGTCTTATCTCCGGAATGAAGATTCCTCCTTAACAGTCCGGGATGTCAGGCTGGGCTCAGCCCATAACTCATGTCCTTAGTAGTCTTGGGAGTCAGGAAGAGATAAGGAAGAGAGGACTATAATTCAAACTTTTAGGGTCTTTGGTGTCAGCAAGAGATAGGGAGGAGGAGGTGACCAGCTCCTTAACACAAGGCCATTTGGCTTATTAGGGTGAGAAGCTGTGAAAGGCTTACTTTCTCACCGTATGGTCTCCAACATCTCCCCCTTTGAATTAATTCAATGAGGCCACACTTAACTGAGGTGACTAAATGATCTTCTCATCCTTGGATGAGTGGGCATTAACCATGACTGGGGGAGCATTGACCCGATTCTTCCGGTGGGTGCTGTCACGACCCACACTCATGGCTCTTGGTATCTTTTGGGGAGGGGAGGCAGAGCCTTAGAAAGATTTATCGGTTGTTACTGGAACTAGATACCAACCTCCGTGCAAACCGGTTGTCTCTCAGGGAACTGAGAAATGGTCAAGTTGGACCTTCCCCTGCAGTGTTTAGCCTCGTACCCACGCTGGTACCCATACTGAATTCATATTATCACGAACCAGTATGCACAGTTCTGAGTCCTGTGCAGCTCCCAAAGGAGGATTGTCAACCTCAGATTCAGCAAGGTCTCTGTGGGCTGTACCCATAAGAATTATACCAATTGTAACACCACAATTTGTGGCTCTTAGGCTATATTAGGAGCTGGAGGTCACCTTCCTCATCTCTATTGTCTCCATGGCTTGAGGAACCAAGAGGACTCTGAATTTGCAGCAAGGGCAGAAAACTGGAGGCCAGCAGCTGCTCTTTCTCTATCTGTGGAAGGGAGATCTTCATCTGAGTCTAGAATATCCAGTTGATGGTAGTGAATTGCAACTGGCTTGCTTAAAGCAGCTTCAATCTGTGATTTAACAAAACTTGTTAATCTATTAAAGGCCCAAGGGACAAAAGACAAAAGCAGTAAAATACCCATGAAAGGTCCCAAAAGGCTGGGAAGTAGGGTAGTGAGCCAAGTAGAAGTAGAAAACCAATTTTGATACCAATATTCTTGTTTCTCTCTGTTGCGTTTTCTCTCTTCTAAACTAATTCTAACGTTGTCTGTGCTATCTTAAACTAAGCCAGTATTATCAGAATAAAAACAACATTCTTCTAATATCTGAAATTTCTGTCTTTGTAGCCTTAATATTTGTTATACCCTGCCTTATTTTTGAGACCACTACTTCTAAGACATTAACCTTTGCTTCCAAATTTATCTATAATAAATTGCTCTGACAAAGTCATGGAAATATTCTTATGCATATCATTAACAAAATGAGCAGTATGTAGCTGCTGATCTAAAGCTGTGGTAGATATTGAAGTTAAAATTGCAATTAAAGCAGTAAATCTTAAAATGAGACCTTTTCCAAGTATGCATTCCCGGATTTTTAAACCAAGGATCATTTCCTAACTCTAACAGGCAGCAAAACATAAGCAGGTCTCTTTAACAAAATCATAACATCAGATTCCTTATCTAAATTAGGATCTACACAATTAATTAATTGACAAGAATTACAATGAATATAAAAAGACTTGTCAAGATTGGTGATCTTAACTCTTAAAATTATCTAACAACATAGCATATAGGCAAGGTACAAAAACTTTAACAGCTATAAGGGAGTTGGTCTGAATGGCCAAAACCAGTGTCTCTGATGAAATCATGCTAAACACACTGTAGCAGTTCCTCTGGCTAACGAGTCATCATTTTTAGTTGTCCCCAAGTTGACACCAGGTCAGCTCTCCCTGATGTAGCTCATGACAGAGATATGAAGCCTCTCCATCCGGTCTGCAAGGGGCTGCTCTCCCTGACTCCTCCCTCCCTGTGCGCTCAACACAGCTCTTCCGTCACCACCATCAGTGCACTCAGGAACCCACAGGTCAGTCCATCACACAAAACATTCTGGAAGCTAGCATGCTTCTACAGCATTCTGTGGAAAAAACAGAGACACCTCCTCTCTCCCCCATATTACCTTTCTGTTCAGACTCATGTCATGTGTCAATAAGTGGATCCTTTTCATTTCACCTAGACATAATTATGCCTAGTTTTAGGATACTATGAGGCATTTATTAAGTTCTTTGACATCCAAATTTCAAAATCTTTAAAAATAAAAGAATAATTTAAATAATGTGCATGGGGGTATAATTTCTCCCCTTCTTTGTTTTTAAGAAGATAGAGTTTTTAAAGTTCTACAATACCTTGTCTTTGAGAATTATTAAATTGTTGACAAAACATCTTAAGTACTTGACTGTTATAGTCAGTTTTTATATAACATGGGTAGTGACTAATTACACTTTCAATTGTTTCTCTTGAAGAGTGGTTGTAACTAGAATGCTTGAAAAGTTATTATAGTCACATGTGTATAATTTATTTATTTATTAATCAGAAATACGAGCATTCATTTGTAGCAATTGATTAAGTATAGGTCCTCAAGAATTAATACCATTGTGTGGAAACAGGTAGGAACTGAGGACACCAATATCAAATTTTTTACAATTTGACATGCACATTCTTTAAAAATACCAAAATATTATCTTAAACCATTATTATTTTGAATATATGAAGAACGGGATTATATAGCCAATTTTTAAAAGTATGATGAGCAGATTCAACTATTCCTTGTCCCATGGGGTGACAAGGAATTTCAGTTTTATGTTTGATGCCAAATTCTTTACAAAATGAAGCAAAATTCTTGCTAGAATAGGATGTCCTGTTATCTGTCTTAATAAGTTTAGGCAATCCCATGGCATGAAAGGCTTGTAGGTGGCCAGCACCGGGGCACCTTTGGCATGGAGACAGTGGACACCCCCAAGGTCCTCAGGGGACTCTCCATGAAATCTTAGGACCTCTGGTGAATGGAACACAACTTCTGCTACAATCCAATTGCACTGGACCTGAGACAGCATTAATTAGGGAAGGAGAAAACCTGGCCTGACCAGGGTCAAAAGACACTTCTGGTCGGCACCAGCACTGGCACACCTTGGGCACAGAGTCTGCAAACACCCCCAAGGTCCCTAGAGGAGTCTCCAAGCGATCTTAGGAACTCTGGTGAGTGGAACACAACTTCTGCCAGGAGGCAGGTTCGAATGCCAGATATCTGGGCACCGTCCCTGCAAGAGGAGAGCTTACATGCAGAGAATACTCTGAACACTGAAACTCAGGAATAAACTAGTCTCCCAGGTCTGCTGAGAGAGGCAAACATAATCACGGGAGGAACAAGCTCTAACCAGAGACAACTATAACAACTAACTCCAGAGATTACCAGATGGTGAAAGGCAAATGTAAGAATCTTACTAACAGAAACAAAGACCACTCACCACCATCAGAAAGCAGCACTCCCACCCCACCCAGTCCTGGGCATCCCAAAACACCCGAAAAACTAACCCAGATTTAAAAGCTTATCTCATGATGATGGTAGAGGATATTTACAAGGACTTTAATAACTCACTTGAGAAATACAGGAGAACACTGCTAAAGAGTTACAAGTCCTTAAAGAAAAACATAAAAACAGATCCAAACAGGTGATGGAAATGAACAAAACCATACTAGACCTAAAAAGGGAAGTAGACACAATAAAGAAAACCCAAAGTGAGGCAACACTGGAGATAGAAACCCTAGGAAAGAAATCGGGAACCATAGATGTGAGCATCAGCAAAAGAATACAAGAGATGGAAGAGAGAATCTCAGGTGCAGAAGATTCCATAGAGAACATTGGCACAATAATCAAAGAAAATGCAAAATACAAAAAGATCCTAACTCAAATAATCCAGGAAATCCAGGACACAATGAGAAGACCAAACCTACAGATAATAGGAGTAGATGAGAATGAAGATATTCAACTCAAAAGGCCAGCAAATATGTTCAACAAAATTATAGAAGAAAACTTCCCAAACCTAACGAAAGAGATGCCTATGAACATACAAGAAGCCCACAGAGCTCCAAATAGACTGGACCAAAAAGAAATTCCTCCCGACACATAATAATCAGAACAACAAATGCACTAAATAAAGATAGAATATTAAAAGCAGCAAGGGAAAATATCAAGTAACATATAAAGGCAGACCTATCAGAATTACACCATACTTTTCACCAGAGATAATGAAAACCAGAAGATCCTGGACAGGTGTTACAGACACACTAAGAGAACACAAATGCCAGCCCAGGCTACTATACCCAGCCAAACTCTCAATTACCATAGATGGAGAAACCAAAGCATTCAATGACAAAACGAAATTCACACAGTATCTTTCCATGAATCCAGACCTTCAAAGAATAATAACAGAAAAAATCCAATACAAGGACAGAAAACATGCCCTAGAAAAAGCAAGAAGGTAATCCTTCAACAAACCAAAAAGAAGACAGCCAAAAGAACAGAATGCCAACTCTAACAAAAAAAAAATAGGAAGCAACAATTACTTTTCCTTAATATCTCTTAATATCAATGGACTCAACTCCTCAATAAAAAGACATAGACTAACAGACTGGCTACACAAACAGGACCCAATATTTTGCTGCTTACAGGAAACCCATCTCAGGGAAAAGACAGACACTACCTCAGAGTGAAAGGCTGGAAAACAATGTTCCAAGCAATGGTCTGAAGAAACAAACTGGAGTAGCCATTCTAATATGGAATAAAATCGACTTCCAACACGAAGTTATCAAAAAAGACAAGGAGGGACACTCCATACTCATCGAAGGTAAAATCCTCCAAGAGGAACTCTCAATTCTGAATATCTATGCTCCAAATGCAAGGGAAGCCACATTCATTAAAGAAACTTTAGTGAAGCTCAAAGCACACAATGTACCTCACACAATAATAGTGGGAGACTTCAACACACCACTTTCATCAATGGACAGATCATGGAAACAAAAATAACCAGGGACACAGTGAAACTAACAGAAGTGATGAAACAAATGGACTTAACTGATATCTACAGAACATTTTATCACAAAACAAAAGGATATACCTTCTTCTCAGCACCTCATGGTACCTTCTCCAAAATTGACCATATAATTGGTCACAAAACAGGCCTCAACAGATACAAAAATATTGAAATTGTCCCACTCATCCTATCAGATCACCATGGACTAATTCACGTGGAAATTGAACAACACTCTTCTCAATGATACCTTCGTCAAGGAAGCCTAAAGAAAGAAATTAAAGACATTTTAGAGTTTAATGAAAATGAAACCACAACATATCCAAACTTATGGGACACAATGAAAGCATTTCTAAGAGGGAAACTCATAGCTCTGAGTGCCTCCAAAAAGAAACTAAAGAGAGTGCACACTGGCAGCTTGACAACACACTTAAAAGCTCTAGAAAAAAAGGAAGCAAATTCACCCAAGAGGAGTAGACAGCAGGAAATAATCAAACTCAGGGGCAAAATCAACCAAGTGGAAACAAGAAGAACTATTCAAAGAATCAACCAAAGGAGGAGCTGGTTCTTTGAGAAAATCAACAAGATAGATAAACCCTTAGCCAGACTCACTAGAAGGCACAGGGACAGCATCCTAATTAACAAAATCAGAAATGTAAAGGGAGACATAACAAGAGATCCTGAAGAAATCCAAAGCATCATCAGATCCTTCTACAAAAGGCTATACTCAACAAAACTGGAAAACCTGGATGAAATGGACAAATTTCTAGACAGATACCATGTACCAAAGTTAAATCAGGATCAAGTTAACGATCTAAACAGTCCAATATCCCCTAAAGAAATAGAAGCAGTCATTAATAGTCTCTCAACCAAAAAAACGCCCAGGACCAGATGGGTTCAGTGCAGAGTTCTATCAGACCTTCAAAGAAGATCTAATTCCAGTTCTGCACAAACTATTCCACAAAATAGAAGCAGAAGGTACTCTACCCAACTCATTCTATGAAGCCACAATTACTCTGATACTTCAACCACAGAAAGATCCAACAAAGATAGATAACTTCAGACCAATTTCCCGTATGAATATAGATGCAAAATTACACAATAAAATTCTCCCTAACCGAATCCAAGAACACATTAAAACAATCATCCATCCTAACCAAGTAGGTTTTATTGCAAGGATGCAGGGATGGTTTAATATATTGAAATCCATCATTGTAATTCATTATATAAACAAACTCAAAGACAAAACCCACATGATCATCTCATTAGACGAGGAGAAAGCATTTGACAAAATCCAGTACCTGTTCATGATAAAAGTCTTGGAAAGATCAGGAATTCAAGGCCCATACATAAACATGATAAAAGCAATCTACAGCAAACCATTAGCCAACATCAAATTAAATGGAGAGAAGCTGGAAGCAATCCCACTAAAATCAGGGACTAGACTAGGCTGCCCACTTTCTCCCTACCTATTCAATATTGTACTTGAAGTCCTAGCCAGAGCAATTCGACAACAAAAAGAGATCAAGGGGATACAAATTGGAAAGGAAGAAGTCAAAATATCACTTTTTGCAGATGATATGATAGTATATATAAGAAATCCTAAAGATTCCACCAGAGAACTCCTAAACCTGATGAACAGCTTCGGTGCAGTAGATGGATATAAAATTAACTCAAACAAGTCAATGGCCTTTCTCTACACAAAGGATAAACAGGCTGAGAAAGAAATTAGGGAAACAACACTCTTCTCAATAGTCACAAATAACATAAGATACCTTGGCGTGACTCTACAAAGAAGTGAAAGATCTGTATGATAAGAATTTCAAGTCTCTGAAGACAGAAATTAAAGAAGATCTCAGAAGATGGAAAGATCTCCCATGCTCAAGGATTGGCAGGATCAATATAGTAAAAATGGCTATCTTGCCAAAAGCAATCTACACATTCAATGCAATCCCCATCAAAATTCCAACTCAATTCTTCACTGAATTAGAAAGGTCAATCTGTAAATTCATCTGGAAGAACAAAAACCCTAGGATAGCAAAAAATCTTCTCAAGGATAAAAGAACGTCTGGTGGAATCACCATGCCTGACTTAAAGCTGTACTGCAGAGCAATTGTGATAAAAACTGCATGGTACTTGTATAGCAACAAACAAGTAGACCAATGGAATAGAATTGAAGACCAAGAAATGAACCCAAACAACTATGGTCACTTGATCTTTCACAGGGAACCTAAAACCATCCAGTGGAAAAAAAGACAGCATTTCCAACAATTGGTGCTGGCACAACTGGTGGTTATCATGTAGAAGAGTGCGAATTGATCCATTCCTATCTCCTTGTACTAAGGTGAAATCTAAGTGGATCAAGGAACTCCACATAAAACTAGGGACACTGAAACTTATAGAGGAGAATGTGGGGAAAAGCCTAGAAGATATGGGCAGACGGGAAAAATTCCTGAATAGAAGAGCACTGGCTTGTGCTGTAAGATTGAGAATTGACAAATGGCACCTCATAAAATTGCAAAGCTTCTGTAAGGCAAAAGATACCATCAATAAGACAAAAAGGACACTAAAAGATTGGGAAAGTATCTGTACCTATCCTAAATCAGATATGGGATGCATATCCAATATATATAAAAACTCAAGAAGGTGGACTTCAGAAACACAAATAACCCCAGTAAACAATGGGGCTCAGAGGTAAACAAAGAATTCTCACCTGAGGTATACTGAATGGCAGAGTAGCACCTGAAAAAATGTTCAACATCCTTAATCATCAGGGAAATGCAAATCAAAACAACCCTGAGAATCCACCTCACTCCAGTCAGAATGGCTAAGATAAAGAATTCAGGTGACAGCAGATGCTGGTGAGGATGTGTAGAAAGAGGAACACTCCTCCATTGTTGGTGGGATCCAAGCTTGTACAACTACTCTGGAAATCAGTCTGGCAGTTCCTCAGAAAATTGGACATAGTACTATGGGAGGATCCTGCAATACCTCTCCTGGGCATATATCCAGAAGATGTTCCAACTGTTAAGAAAGACACATGCTCAACTATGTTCATAGCAGCCTTATTTGTAATAGCCAGAAGCAGGAAGGAACCCAGACGCCTGTCAACTTAGGAATGGATACAGAAAACATGGTACATTTACACAATGGAGTACTACTCAGCTATTAAAAAGAATGAATTTATGAAATTCCTAGGCAAATGGATGGACCTGCAGGGCATCATCCTGAGTGAGGCAACCCAATCACAAAAGTACTCAAATGATATGTACTCACTGATAAGTGGATATTAGCCCAGAAACTTAGAATACCCAAGATATAAGATACAATTTGTGAAACACATGAAACTGAAGAAGAATGAAGACCTAAGTGTGAACACTTTTCCCCTTCTTAGAATTGGAAACAAAACAGCCATGGAAGGAGTTACAGAGACAAAGTTTGGAGCTGAGACAAAAGGATGGACCATCTAGACACTGCCATATCCAGGAATCCATCCCATAGTCGGCCTCCAAATGCTGACACCATTACATACACTAGCAAGATTCTCCTGAAAGGACCCTGATATAGCTGTCTCTTGTAAGACTATGCTGGGACCTAGCAAACACATAAGTGAATGCTCACAGTTAGCTATTTGATGGATCATAGAGCCCCCAGTGGAGGAGCTAGAGAAAGTACCCCAGGAGCTAAAGGGATCTGCAACCCTATACGTGGAACAACAATATGAACTAACCAGTACCCCCAAATCTCATGTCTCTAGCTGCATATGTATCAAAAGATGGCCTAGTTGGCAATCAGTGGAAAGAGTGGCCCATTGGTCGTGCAAACTTTATATTCCTCAGTACAGGGGAACTCCAGTGCCAAGAAGTGGGAGTAGGTGGTTAGGGGGGTGAGGGGTGGTATGGGGAACTTTTGGGATAGCATTGGAAATGTAAATGAGGAAAATACTTAATAAAAAAATTAAAAAAGAAAGTCTTGTAGGCAATGATCAATTACATTTTTAGAGGCCTCTCCTGTATGCATGAAGCAAAAGGAAATCCTGAACAAGTGTCAATACAAATATGTATATATTTTAATTTTCCAGATTCTACATAATGAGTTACATCCATTTGCCAAGTATGATTAGGCATAAGACCTCATGGATTAACTCCTACATGTGGCACTGGAAATAATGTAATGCATTTAGGACATTGTTTTACAATATCTGGCTCTTTGCCAAAATGAGTAAGTGCCCGTGTCTTTCCAAGGATAACCATCTGTGCTACTGCTTCATAATATGGCAAGATATTACGTTTAGGAGAAATTCTCAAATGTATCTACATTAGAAGAGACTTTTGCCTTAACAATTCTGTAGGCATATGAATCTCATTAAAGATTAATAGGTGTAAAGGCAAAGAGTAATCTATATAAGTGACAAATTGCTCTTCAATAGCTTTGTCCACTTGTTGTAAGGCCAGCAATCCTTCTGAGGTTAAAGATCTAGGGGAGGTTGGATCAGAACTCCCTTTAAGACTATCAAACAAAGGTTTCAACTCCCTTGTAGTAAGCTTTAAATAGGGATGGAGCCAAGTAATATCACCTAACAATTTTTGAAAATCATCAAAGTCCTTAAGTTGTCTCTGTGAATAACTATTTTCTAGGGAAAAACAGCTTGATTAGTAAGTCTAAAACCCAAATAATTATAAGGATCCTGAGTTTGTATCCTTTCAGGAGCTATCTGTAATCTTTATCAGTTAAAGCTTTATGCAAACCTCTATAATACACAAGCAAATCCTGGGGGTCTTTTCCAGGCAAACCAGGACAATTTCTTAACTGTCCAAAACAGTCTTCTTAAAGGAACAGTATTTTTTTTATAAGTTGCATAAGCGATTTCAAGCTTGAGAATTAAAGCATCTGAGGGATGAACAATTTTAAGCATTGTAAGCTCTAAGATATAATATTGACTATTAATATACAACTTAAAGTTTGACCGTTCAACATTTTAAAACACCATCTACAGCACACAATTTATCTATCTGTGCTGAAGCAGGAGAAAACTCAAAAGAATAAGCGTGTGATCCAATTCACATATACTTTTCTCCCATAGAAAGGCTGTTTTTAAACACAATAAATGGGATGCATGCATGCATGAATTTATAAAAGGTACAGAAGCATGGATAAAACGATTTTTTAAACTTATCTTAGGATATTATCAACTTTACTTAATATGATGGTACGCAATAGATCAAATAATAATATTCTCTAATAACCAAATTAATGGCTGTTTGGAACAAGGGACAGACACTTAGTCAGGTTCTTAATACCCAATTTTTGTTATAGTTTTTCTAAAATATATGAATTTACCTTACAATTCTTTATTAGCACCACAGTGGCTTTATAGGGTGCTAAAACTTTACTTTGAGGTGAAGAAGAATGATTTTACAACAATGTTTTCTCCTGCCAAAGATTTGTTGTGGACACAAAAATAAAATGAGCAGGTAATATTTAATTACCATTGATTATAATTGATAACAATTGATCACAGAAGTTTCCTCTGCTTTCTGTGAAAACTTTTTGTTTCTCACCAGTAATTTTGAATCTCACTAGATAGCACCTAACAAAGGTTTAAGTTGCTTTAAGGCCTCAAGGTGAGGTCTTAGCCAACTAACATCTCCTGAAAGCGTTTGAAAATAAAATTTTGAAGCAAATCATTTTTTTCCTTCTTAGATTTTCTGTACCACTATTTTCTAATATATAACTAAAAAACCCTAAGTATTAAAAGTTATCGCCTCTGAATCTTATCTGGAGTTACACCTACTCCCCAGAACTTAAAAGCTCATTGTGTGAGAGCAAGGATTTAAAGTTAACTTTATTTAGAACAACATCTGGCTAGGTCTGCAACAAGGCTTTTTTAGCTAAAAGGAAGGGAGGGAGAGCTGAAGTCCCAGGAATTTCCCTAGTCATGGTTTGTGAGACAAAAGTGCCACATGAGCCTCACTGAGGCTGCTCCCCTCCGAGCTCAGCTCAACCCAAAAGCAAACATTTCTCAATCTGAGCACTCTGCTAGAGCCCTGGCCCAAAGATTATCCCTATTTTGAAGTATCTTTAAAGACCTGTTTTCTTGGGTTCATGACTCCAATCCTGAGTTACCAATTTTAAACTAACTTTCTGTTACAAGCAAAAGGCTGCCAGCCCCTTTAAGAGCTCCTATGTAGATAATCAACCTCTACCAGGGCTTTTCCAGCTGTACTTGACTCCCAGCCGCAGTGCAGTGCAACTTATCAGTTTCTGTTATGCAAATTGAGACTGCCTTTTAAACAAGTTAAACTAAATCAAAGGATGGACAGCCAGCAGATAGTTTTAACCATTTTTTTTCACATGAAACACAGAACAACAAACATTCAAACAACAAAACAAAAACAAACATAAATAGACAGACATTTGGACAAATGGTGCACCAAGGACAGACAATAGACAGAGAGGAAATAGAACTTAATGTCTCAAAGGGACCCAGATATCCTAACCAGAACTAAGAATATCTCCATAGGAGCCAGAGAGGAAGCAGGATGTCTCCCAATTTTCTTCTGTCCCTAGGAGAGCTCTGAAATAGCTTATTTTCATTTTCTTTCTTTTTTGCTAAAAGATCCCAAACAGTTGATAACTGCTTTTCTAAAACTTATTCTCTTTCTCTCTCATGCTCAAATTCTAATTCTTTATCTCCTTCTTCTGAGAATTCTGTCAGAGAAGGGAGAGGAGGCACAGTGGTAGCTTCTGATAGTTACTCCCCAATAAGAAAAGGTGGTTGCAGGGACCACATTGGGATCCTCATTAGCTAGTTTATCATTTAAATCTCTGCCTACCTTTCACCATTTTTTACAGTGTATCTCTGCCCCATCTATAATAAACCATGGACATGCCTGGTCTATGTAAATAAAAAAGTTTATCAAATCTTTCTTTTTAACTCTAACTCCCTTTTCCCTGAGAGACATCTTTAAGCCTTTAATGAAGGCGGCCTCTTTAGTTTACTTCCCATTTCTCAGTGGTGGTGAATCACTTACTGAGGGCTACTTTCTCACATGAGCCCTGAGAGTGGTCCTACACTACTTATTTTTTCTTGAGGTCGCGACGAACTTCTCTGGAGGAGTAAAACTCCGTAATCTCCACCTAAGGTAAAGGCCCGTACCTCGGCCGCACATTGAGGTGCTACTTGTCCCGTATAGCAGGACTCAGTTATTCATGGGTGCAAAGGGGACCTCAAACCTGAAGAGAAATGAGCAAGAAAGAAAAGCAAGACCAAGCAAAGAGTTGTCAAGCTCTCAGTTTATTAGGCTGAAATGCCAGGTTATAAGCACACAGTGAGGGGAAATAGGAAGGGGCTGAGGGGGAAATAATAAGGAACAAAGAAGTGGGCATCTGGGGACATGAAGGCTGCTGCAGACCCTCTGGTACCCTTTGTCTGCGTGGAACGGGTCTATAGTCGCGGGTGGGCAAAGTGTCGGATGGAATGACAGACAGATGCACACAGGAGAGGTTGTGTAGAATCTTAATGTAATTTGTCAAATCGAGCATCAAACTTTTTTTATTATATTTTTTTTATTATGTATTTTCCTCAATTACATTTCCAATGCTATCCCAAAAGTCCCCCATACCCTCCCCCCCCTCCCCTACCCACCCATTCCCACTTTTTGGCCCTGGCGTTCCCCTGTACTGGGGCATATAAAGTTTGCATGTCCAATGGGCCTCTCTTTCCAGTGATGGCTTACTAGGCCATCTTTTGATACATATGCAGCTAGAGTCAAGAGCTCCAGGGTACTGGTTAGTTCATAATGTTGTTGCACCTACAGGGTTGCAGATCTCTTTAGCTCCTTGGTTACTTTCTCTAGCTCCTCCATTGGGAGCCCTGTGATCCATCCAATAGCTGACTGTGAGCATCCACTTATGTTTTTGCTAGGCCCCGCCCTAGTCTCACAAGAGACAGCTATATCAGGGTCCTTTTGATAAAATCTTGCTAGTGTATGCAATGGTGACATCGTTTGGAGGCTTTATACAGAAGAAAATAAGGAAGTTGGGTGACACACCCACAAGGTACAAAGAGGTTACTGGATTCTTACACAAAAAAGAGGACTACAAACATAGAAGGTCTAACAGGAACCACCTGGGATAGAATTCATTGTTAACAACTGGGATCAACAAGAGCTCCACCTAAGATTCACTTAATCTTAGAAGCCAGGGTCAAGGGCTTTGTGCCCTTGCCATAGTTCCTATTTTAGTCTATTGTATAGTCCACCTTTCCCCTAGGCCATTTTAAATATGTGCGTATGGGTGTAACTCAGCTATCTATAGTTCTAAGCATCTATTCTGGTTTCTCTTTAGGTCTCAAACTTCCTTCTTCCTAGATGATGGTAAATTCCTGTGTAGGACAGTGACTTAGCTTTTATTCAAAGTGATAGTGTAATACAAGAGGCAATTCTGAATGTCACTGAATAGCAACATTCTTACTGAATCCCAAGCCCATGGTCTGCTCAAGGACTTTCCAAGACTGTTGGAACACTGGTGAAGGCTTAGCTATGTCAAAATTCAATCTTAAAAGGCACTTATAATAAGATAATACTAAAAGAGAGCACGTGGATTCATACACCAGACTAATGCGGGAATGGAATATGAATGTATGGGTTAGAAAGAACACCAGACTCCAGGAGGTGAGTTTCTGAGAAACTCTCTGCCTCGTGAGTGGCTTCCAGGCCTCTCGGCCTGTCAAGCTGACTCAACCAGAGTGCGTGGCAGAAGGCGGAATTCAGACTGCAGGTGGGAGGCACTCTGAGTCTTATCTCCCTCCGGAATGTAGATTCCTCCTTAACAGTCCTGGGTGTCAGGCTGGGCTCAGCACATAACTCATGTCCTTAGTAGTCTTGGGAGTCAGGAAGAGATAAGGAAGAGAGGACTATAATTCAAACTTTTAGGGTCTTTGGTGTTAGCAAGAGATAGGGACGAGGAGGTGACCAGCTCCTTAACACATGGCCATTTGGCTTATTAGGTGGGAAGCTGCGAAAGGCTTACTTTGTCACCGTATGGTCTCCAACAAAAATCTGTATGACAAGAACTTCAAGTCTCTGAAGAAAGAAATCAAAGAAGATCTCTGAAGATGGAAAGATCTTTCATGCTCATGGGTTGGCAGTATTAACATAGTCAAAATGTCTATCTTACTGAAAGCAATCCACAGATTCAATGCAATCCCCATCAAACCTTTAACTCAATTCTTTACAGAGTTAGAAAGGGCAATTTGCAAATTCATCTAGAACAACAAAAAACCTAGGATAGCAAAAACTATTCTAAAAAACAAAAACAAACAAACAAACAAACAAACAAACAAAAAACAAACCTCTGGTGGAATCACCAATCCTGACTTCAAGCTGTATTATAGAGCAGTTGTGATAAAAATTGCATGGTACTGGTAGAGTGACAGACAGGCAGATAAATGGAATAGAATTGAAGACCCATAAATGAACCCACATACCTATGGTCACTTGATCTTTGACAAAAGAGCTAAAACCATCCAATGGAAAGAAGACAGCATTCTCAACAAATGGTGCTTTGATCACCTGGTGGTTAGCATGTTGAAGAATGAGAATTGATCCATTCTTACCTCCTTGTACAAAACTCAAGTCTAAGTGGATCCACATAAAATCAGTGACACTGAAACTTATAGAGGAGAAAGTGGTGGAAGAGCCTCAAAGATGTGGGCACAGGGGGGAAATTCCTGAACAGAACGCCAATGACATGTGCTGTAGGATCAAGAATTGAGAAATGGGACCTCATATACTTTCAAACTTCTTTAAGGCAAAGGACACTGTCAATAAGAGAAAATGGCAACCAAGAGATTGGGGAAAGATCTTTACCAATCCTAAATCCAATATGTGGCTAATATCCAATATTCATAAACAAATCAAGAAGATAGAATCCAGAAAACCAAATAACCCTATTATAAATGGGGTACTGTGCTGTACAAAGAATTCTCAACTGAGGAATACCGAATGGCTGAAAAGCACCTAAAAAAATGTTTAATGTCTTTAATCATCAGGAAAATGAAAATCAAAACAACCCTAAGATTACACCTCACACAAGTCAGAATGCCTAAGATCAAAAATGCAGGTGACAGCAGATGCTGGCAAGGATGTTGAGAAAGAGCAACATTCCTCCATTGCTTGTGGGATTGCAAGTTGATACAACCACTTTAGAAATTAGTTTGGTGGTTCCTCACTAAATTGGACATAGTTCTACTAGAAGATCCAGCAATAGCACTCCTGGGCATATACCCAGAAAATGTTCCAACTTGTGATAAGGATACATGCTCCACTATGTTGTTAGCATCCTTATTTATGATAGCAAGAAGCTGGAAAGAACCCAGATATCCATCAACAGAGGATTGGATACAGAAAATATGGTACATTTACACAATGGAGTACTACTCAGCTATTAAAAGCAATGAATTTATGATATTCTTAGGCAAATGGATGGAACTAGAAAATATCATCCTGAGTGAGTTAACCCAATTACAAAAGACGATGCATGGTATGCATGCACTGATAAGTGGATATTAACCCAGAAGCTCGGAATACTCAAGATACAATTTGCAAAAAAACATGAAACTCAAGAAGAAGGAAGACCAAAGTGTGGATACTTTGATCCTTCTTATAAGGGGGAACAAAACACCTATGGAAGGAGTTACAGAGACAAAGTTTGGAGCAGAGACTGAAGGAATGACAATTCTGAAACTGCCCCACTTGGTAATCCACCCCATAAACAACCACCAAACCCAGACACTATTGCAGATGCCAACAAGAGCTTGCTGACAGGAGTTTGATATTCCTGTCTCTGGAGAGCCTCTGCCATTTCATGACAAATACAGAAGTGGATGCCCACAGGCATCCATTAGAAGGAGCACAGGGTCCCCAATGAAGGAGCTAAAGAAAGTACCCAAGGAGCTGAAGGGGTTTGCAACAATGTGAACTAACCAGTAATCCCAGAGCTCCCTGGGACTAAACCACCAATCAAACACACACACACACACACACACACACACACACACACACACACACACACACACACATACACACACACACACACACACATATAGAGGGACTCATGGCTCTAGCTGCATATATAGCAGAGGATGGCCTAGTTGGTCATCAATGGCAGGAGAGTTCCTTGGTCCTGTGAAGGTTCTATGATGCAGTATAGGGGAATGCCTGGGCTAGGAATCTGGAGTGGGTGGGTTGTGGGACAGGGGTAAGGGGAGAGGTTATGGGATTTTCAGAGGGGAAACTAGGAAAGGGAATAAGATTTAAAATATGAATAAAGAAAATATCTAATAAAAAAGAAGAGTTCAAGCTCCAATTTTTGGGGACACACATGAGGATCAAGCTGTATATCTACTACATATGTGCGTGAGCCTAGCTCCACCCCATATATGGTCTTTGATTAGTGGTACTGTCTCTGAGAGCACCAAGGTTCCAGGTTAGTTGACTCTTATTAGTTGGTCTTCTTGTGGATTTCCAGTGCCCGTCAAAACTGCAGACCTTCCCCCAACTCTTCACAAGAGTCCCTAAACTCCTTCCAATGTTTTGTTGTGGGTCTCTGCATCTGTCTGATGATTCAGTCTCTCAGAGAAAGCCATGCTAAGCTCCTGTCTGTAAGCATTGTACAGAGTATATAAGATACAGAGTATCGCTAGTATTTCAGGAACAGGTACTTGCTCTCTGCATATCTTTTAGATAAGATAACTTTGGGGTCATAAATTTTGTGTGTGGTTGGTGTCCCTAAACCTCCCTTGTGGGTACTGCCTATCTAAAAGTTGTGGCCTTTTCATGTTCAATATCCCCAGTGCTGTGAGTCAGAGCTAAGGTCACCCCATTGATTCTTGTGTGCCACCTCTATTCCAGGTTTCTGCCACATCCTCCAGATATGCTCCCACTCACCCCTGGTAAGTTGCAGATTTCCATCCATTTTCATCACAATCTCATCAGGACTTTGGTATTTTCAATATATTAAATTCAGCCACAAAGGGGGAAATAATCCCTTCACTTGCATTTCTTCAAACAGATGATGTACAACAGATTTCTTTCTTTTTCAGTTAGCCATTGTGCCTCTTCTATGAAAAAAGTCTATTTTAGACATTTACTCCTTTGCAAAATCAAATTAATTATTTTATTTTTGGGTTGATTATATTTTGTACCTTTTGGGCACTAACTGCATCTGAAATAAGCTTTCTGTTCACTGATTCTAGACTTGTGCATCTCCCGTGAGACTGAAGGTCTATTCACAAAATCAATTGCAGGAAGCTGACAAGTCACAAGGGAGTCAGTACTCTTAACTCAAGGGAGCCTGTAAGATTCAAGCCACAACTTTACATGCCTACTTGCAGTGTAGGTGAAGGACTCCATAAAGCAACCTTCCATGTTATTCTCTGAGAAACACATGTTATGACCCTAAGCACTGAAGGACCTGACACTTATAAAGAGGACCACAAAAAAGCTGGCCTTGCTTCAACCAGCTATTTGCATCTCAAGATGTTTCATCCCAGGACATTTTGAAGTTATGATTGAGAATTTCAACTAAGCAAGATGAGGGTAGCTGTGCTTGTAGCTTAGTGGTACATTGCCTGGTTTCTATGAAGTGCTAGAGTCAATTTGCAGTATCACAATAAAGTATAAGTATGCACATGTACATACATACATACATACATACATACATACACACACATATAAACATACCTGATGTGGGGAACAAAAGTGAGTCATATGAAAATGGACAACTGTTGTGTAGTATATCCTTTTTCATATGTCCAATTCTTCCATGATTCATGTATGAAAGATTGACTGATTAGTTTGGTATAACTCTTGAACTAGAACAATACCCTTGAAACATCATTGAACTAAAATCAAAGTATATTTCAACAAACCAGAAACACTTATTGTTGTAAGAATGCTAATCAGACTTTCCTGTGGCAGTAACTTCATCCAGGATCCCAGAAACCTATGTAAGTCATTGCCGGAAAGGTCAGAGTAGCTTCCTTAGATAGTTTCACTGTGCAGCTGGTGGGGCTGCCTCCAGATTACCTCTCCGACAGTTTCCAAAATACTCTGTGTGCTTATACAAGGACATCAGGAGATTTAGCAACAACAAAGGCACTCATTGATGAAAACAATGTTGAACAATTCTCCTTTTCAAAATAGCATCTATGTGAGTCACAAGAACTGTATATGGGGTCCCAAAGTAGTACAAATTATGCAAGCAGCATCTGTCTTAGCCAAGTGTGGGTTTCTTAATATTTTTCACAAATATTGATTCCCCTGTATGGAGTCAGAGATTTGGAAGGATTCAAACTCCACATCAATTTTACCTCTAGAGGAGCCTAATGAGCCTAGTAATCAGCTTTAGGCTACTAACCCAAGGAACTGTCCTTATCCCCAGGGCTGATACCCTGGGCCTCCTACATGCACATCTTTCCAACATCACCTTGTCAGTCTTGTATCAGAGTTGTTTCCAGACACAGGTGAAGATGTAGCTTCTAGATCACTCCTGTGTAGCTTCTTCAATTTGTTTTTTAATGATGATATCATTATTTTTATGGTATTGGTAATTGACAGCTATAATTCAAATCCATTAAATGACATTGGTATTCCTCCCACAATATTGTTTGTTAGTGTGATATTATGCTGACAAGTTCTTTTTGTTATCATTGTTGCTTGAAAAATTCACCAATATATTTTATGGGTTTTGTTTCAACATACAAGACCATCAAGTTTTCTGTTTGTTTGTTTCTGGCTTTATCATATTTTATATTAGTTGATTAAATTAGACATATTCCTTTGAGGTATCTCCTATGAAGTCACTGACAGATCCTCTTGGTAATCCAAATCTCTCTATCTGTTATTTAATATCTTTCATTCCTTCCTCTGTCAGAATTCCAGTAGGGGAAAAGGTAGAATCATCATCAGCATGTTTATCATAATCAGGTGCAGATTAGATATGACTCATGACCAGGAAGTATAAAAAATATATATTAGGTGTACTGGCTAGTTTTGTGTCAACTTGATACAGCTGGAGTTATCACAGAAAAAGGAGCATCAGTTGAGGAAATGCCTCCATGAGATCCAACTGTAAGGCATTTTCTCAATTAGTGACAAAGGGAGAAAGGCCCCTTGTGGGTGGGACCATCCCTGCGCTGGTAGTCTTGGGTTCTATAAGAGAGCAGGCTGAGCAAGGCAGTGGAGGCAAGCCAGTAAAGAACATCCCTCCATTGCCTCTGCATCAGCTCCTGCTTCCTGACCTCCTTGAGTTCCAGTCCTGACTTCCTTTGGTGATGAACAGCAGTATGGAAGTGTAAGCCGAATAAACCCTTTCCTCCCCAATTTGCTTCTTGGTTATGATGTTTGTTCAGGAATAGAGACCCTGACTAAGACATTTGGGAAACTGAGATTGGAATTTATAAGCACACCTAATTTAGGTGGCCCTTTATTCCACTTGCACCACCAATTCAGAGTTCCTCTTCCATTCCTTATTTTCCTTTGATTTGAGTTGTGGAAATAGACTGATGTGAGTGCCATACCAGTTCTGTCTTGTTCTTCTACATTTTGTGTGTGTGTGTGTGTAAGTCAACTGTTCCAATCTTGTGCAACTGATTCCTCAGGGTGTGGCCATGCTCACTGGCACTTCTAACAAACAGCTATGATAACACCTGTGAGAAATTCACAAGATAGAGCCTATTATCATTCATTGTAGAGGGTCCAAAATGTTCAGAGTTCATTATTAACACATTGACAGTACATCAGGATTCTGGTGCATGCTTGAAGTCCCTCCACTCCCCTAGTATGTATAAATAGTTATTTCTGGGGATAGAGAATTTTCTTAGTTGGTGTTGCTTCCCATCTCTCTTTACCATGCTCCAGTAAATAACCAACATTAAGCTAATTGGCTCAACAAGTTAGACTTTGATGGAATCATCTCATTGATATATTGTAAGTGTCCTATCTGGAGTAAAGAGTTGCTTGTTCAAAACCCTACAGACTTAGAAAACTATCAAACGTTCACTATGGTAAATCCATGCTGTAGGTAAAGTGCTTGAGTAGAATCATTAGGACCTAAGTTTAGATCCTCAGTAAACATTTAAACTCAAAAAGTAATGGCATGTTGGTAACCATATCACTGATGAGACAGAGACAGGCATATGTCTGTGGCTTCATGGACAGTCAGTCAAGCCTAGATGGAAAAACCCAGGCATACTGAGAGATCCTCTCTCAAAAACTAAGGGAGAGAAGACAGAAAAATTCAACATATTAGCTGCCTGCCTGCATAGTCAAATATATATATATGTATGTATGTATAGATAGATAGATAGATAGATAGATAGATAGATAGATAGTACTTGTATTTGGCTGAGGGGGCTTAATTTTGCCCAGTGTTTAAGAAGGCACTTGTGTAGCACTTTTCAGGAATCTTGGAACAAGTTTATACTATTTTGAAGAAAGGCAGAGGAAAGAGAAGTGTTGGATTCTGATTGCCCTGTCCCTACCCAATCTCTTTACATTACCTGGAGGAACATTTACAACTTGTCACTTAGTGAGAACTGGGACACACTATTCTGTGTTATGAGAGGCCAGAACAAGTAGTGGGGTTTTCTCATTTGTCATTGGATTCAATCATCTTCCATTTTCCAGTGTCCTCCTTTGGTTTTTCTTAGGTCATTTCATCTTTATACCCTTCCATGCAGGAACTCAGCCCCGTTTCCCATAGCTCTATTTGCATTCAAGATATGTAATGCTATTGCCCTCAAAACACTTGATTTATTCTCTGATTCATCAATATAGAGGTTGTAGATTCCAAAGAGAAGTGGTGTAAAGCTATACCTGGCATAGCAGAGGGTATCTAATTGAGAGGAAAAGTTATAGATTAGGAAACCATGAAGATAGAAGGGTCCCTGGCACAACTGGTGGATAATGTATAAAAACATTCTTTTCCAAGACAACAATATACCCAAGCCTTCAGAGATCCCTGTTTCAGTAGGGACAAGATAAGAGTCAGGGTAATGGAGACACTGTCTAAAGTAGATAACTGGACTCCAGTTTAGAGCATGTAGTGGAACTAGATGCTACACTTGCCTTAGTTATGGGAAGTATGAACCAGGGAGAAGAAACAACAACAACAAAAACCCATACAATTTGACTCCAGGACCACAGTGTGTGACCCTTTTTATTCCACTGTGTAGGAGTGGGTGGTTTGTACTATACCTAATGTATTCTTCCGTGTGTCTAGAGAATTTCCTGAAACTGCATTCTTCACTAATATCTGTCAGATAATGCTAAGTTTTGGGAAACACAGAGGCCTGCAACAGGGTCATAATCTTCACAGAGCTTGAAAAGAGTCCAGCTACCTCTCAACCCATGCCAGGATCTCCTCACAGCTATAGAAATCTTAGCTATGATTTGTTTTCCAGAGCTAGTGATAGAAACCAGGGCCTCTGATATGTCAAGCAAACTCTTGACCTCTGAATCCCATCCCTGCCATATAGTTAGTGTTTATGCTATTCCTATCACCCCAGAACCTTCTCTCACAACTCAGATATCACATAACTCAAGCAGTCCATGGTAAGTTGAGATGCAGGGCGAATGAGAACTTTGTTGGTAAAGTCTTAGGGCAGGACACTCATACCTCTTTATTAAAGCCTCTTAGGGAGTGCGAGGCCAAGCCTGTTGTAGCCATGTGAGTTCCAGATAAACAGTTAAAACCAAGCCTGCCCTGGAATACAAGCACCCTGTGAACTCTTCTACCTACAGAACTTCTCCTCTCTCTCACTCATAGCCATCTGCCTTTGAATTTCAGACACTCCTCAAATCAAACTAAATGAAAGTTCTGAATGATTCTCATGACTCTACTTGAGGAAACTTCAGGGTAGATTTAAGTATTGCTCCATTAATAGAATGGCTCAAGAAACAGAGAGGAAGCCTAGAAACTCTCCATTTATACTAGCAAGCCTACCATGTAATAACTATGCTTAGCTGTGTCACAGGGCAAAGGTCCAAGAGCTAAGCATGAGGTTAGTGATAAAACATAGAGGGGACCCTTCCATTGGGTCTTTGCCATCCATGCTGAACAAGGACTCTGCCCTTTCCTACCTTTCTTCCCTGGATGATAACTGGTATACTGGTATTCAGTTTGCAGTGCTGCTTGGCTGAAAAGTGACTATAAAGCCCTGTTCATGGTCTTCAGGAGAGTTCCTCACTTACCATTAGAATCAAAGCCCATCATGACATCATCTCCAGTCTGCTATTCTCCTTTCCCCTGGTAGAGATGAAGTGTATGAACATGGTACTAAAGTTTGGGGTGAATGAGTCACCCTAGGAGTACCAGACTACTCTAGCCATTTCTGATTCCTTCTCAGCAATTTGCAGTTAGGTATACCAATCCAGAGTAGAGTTCTTCTCAAATCCTGACTGAAACTCTAATACTGTACTAATGGTGCATGTGGTTTCTAGGGAATTTCCAAAACCCATTCCATGTAAAGAACAAAGAGTTGAACATCCAGGAATGACATAACACCAAGCCACGGAGAAAGAGAAGTAAGATATTTAGTTCAAACACACCTCTTCTCTCCCTAAGTGGGAAGACTGCCAATGAGGTTCTGTGTTGATGGTTTATAGGACTCTGGGTCCTCATCTTTCTTTTATTGGTTATGTTTAAATACTCTCTTCTGGCCCTCTCCAAATATCTTCCTCAAATATGTTCTGGAACAAAAACTGTCAACTGAGGAACCCACATCCCCTTACCATATCTTCCTATATCCTTCTAATTATTCCTCAATTTGTGATCAATACTTCCTGAAGACAACCAATTTTCATCAAGTGTGGTTTGATATCATGACAATATTCTTCCTCATTCACAAATGAAACAAGCAGAGTAATGTTACATACCATGTTATAGCTTCACAACCAACAGCAAAGAAATCTTCTAGTCAACCTTTTCTTCATGTTCTTAACACAGCTTAGTATCTGTATGGCAAGGAAAAGGCTCACATGGAGAAATCTAAGACACCAATGAAGTAATCATACCCAAGATGAAAAAAACAGCTCTAGCTGCAGAAAAACATTAATGAAAATATATTTGGAGATGAGGATTAGATTATGAACTAAACTCACAAGACACACTTAATTCCCTTGTACAAAGTTTATACAGCATTAGGAAAAAAGCACCAAACATGTCCAACAATCATACACAAGCAGGAGATTCACCAGGACATAAGAGAATTAGTATTGATTTTAAAGCATCCAAGTTGATTGGTACTTAAAGGAATATGTGTTCTATCATTACAGGGAAGCAAACATGTATGGAGATCATCAACTCACATAACTCTCTGAATATACAGTCTCTGCATACATAATGTTTCATTAAAAATTCAAAAGAATACTATAAATATTTCTACTTACAATTTATAGTTGGTTAGATACCATCATGCATTAAGAGGCATTGTTCCACAATAAATAAAATCTACATAGGTTTCCATCAGTTTGATCTTATAAGAGTTTAAGGCATAAATGTTCAATCTTTAGGAACAACTCATGATCAAGTTAACTTCCTGCAAAATACAAAGTGTTCCTATAAAAAGCAGAATATAAATTTTATGAGGAGTGAGTGAAAACAAATAACTTAATTCACCTAGAGCAGATTATGCTAATGGATAGAGAGCACATGGTTGGAAAACACAGCACATTATAATACTCAAGCCATACAAATACCATTACAATTGTACCTATCACATTTTCTCCTCATTCATGGTTGTTTTTCTTTACTCCTCTTTTTATTCCTTTTTTAAAAATAATATGTCACTAAACAGCTTTGGCTGTCCTAGAACTAGCTGCATAAATCAACCTAGTCTTAAACTCACAAAGATCTGTCTACCTGACTGCCTCTCTGCAACTGGGCTCCTGGAGAGTAATGTGCCAACCCATCCAGTCCTCATGATTCCATTCCATTTTTACTGGGAATGGTTTTCTTCATGTAATACATTCCAAATTTGTCTGCCATGAAACATCTAAAAAGGGTTGGCATGTAAACAAACAGTTTTTTTCAATTCTTCTGACATTCTTAACTACTCAAAGTACATTTTTCACCACAAATAGAAATTAATATGAATAATGAAGTATTCTCACTTTAACAGTATTTCTAAGATCAAGTAAGTGAAGTCACTTTCTCAATATACATATACAGTAACCTTTACCCAATTTGAAAGGAAGCTTTATCCACAAGTCAGTTAATTTTGTGCCCATTTGTCATACAATTTTTCAAAATATAACTGTCACATTTCTTTATTGATTACCCAGCTACATGCTTTATTGACTTATAAATTTTCTTCTAACCAATTAATATACTTATCTCTTATTTTTAATCCTAAATTTAAAAATACTGGAGCTTTGGTGAATGATAGGGCTCCATGTATTCCTTTCTCTATATGCTCATGAGTAACTTTCACTCCAACATTTCTAAGCCGTGAAACGTAAATAAGACTATCATCTCTTAAGAGATCATGTTCACAAGTGACAATGTATGTTAAAGGCAAACTCTGTAACTGGGTGTCATTGACTAGCAAAGGGCACAACCTGCTATCCACAAGTACTGGATAGGAAGCATTCAATTTTCCAAGAACTGGTTCAGTATAAACGTAGTTCTTTTTGTACTTCTCAGGAAGGAAGTCACTCCAGTTAACAAACTTGAACAGGTGTCTTGACTCTGTTGGCATATGCTCATTTCTCAGTGCAGCCTGGAGTAGAACTTTGTCTTCAGTCACATATAGGCATGCCAACTTAATTATCATCTCCCTGGTCAGAATTGGACCATGTTGATACTCTTGATGAGAAGGTAGCAAAGTATCAAGCAGCTGAAGTCCAGGATACATCAAGGCTTGTGCTTTAATTCTGCCTTTAAAACTTGGATCATTCTGTAGCTAGAAATGGAATGAAATCTAATGAATCAATAGCTTTCAAACAGAAGGACTTGCAACTTCATTTTAGTACCCAGAGGTAAATAAGTTCATCTGAAACTCTAGTGAATTTTTTGATGACATTCAGTATTATAGACATGAGAGTGCCATTCTACTTTTATCCATATAGAAATAATATACACTCTTTCGCTCACACTTGTCTTCACATATGCTAACCAAACTGGAAGATGATCAGAAACATTTTAGTGAGGATGACAAGATTTTTATTTATGATATTGGATTTTTTTCATATTTTTTGTTTTTAGAAATTCAGCTAGTGTGTGTGTGTGTGTGTGTGTGTGTGTGTGTTTAGTAAATTTATTGAACATCTCAAGGTTATTCTTGAACACAGTATCCCCTTGTTTCAGTCTCCCAGTTGCTGTAATAATAATCATGTATTACCATGTCTAGTTTCCTTAAAATAATTTTTGACTTGAGTAACATAATGAGCAAAATCTGCTAATGAAATGAGATATAATTGCCAATAGTTACACGTAAAGTGTAAAGGAACTTGGCATGCTCTAGAAAGCATTTAACATTTATGTAAGTAGCATGGTGTGATAGACAACACAGAGAGTAATTTATGATAATCAGAAGATCAGAGAAGGATATGAAACCTGTTTCTTATCAGGAATAAGAGGAGTCATGAGTCTGCAGCTATATTCTTTTCGTCTTGTATACTTCGCAGCAGTGAACCTAAATGTCACCTGTGCGCATGAGTACTGCAATAGCACCTTCCTCTACAGCAGTTCAGCAACAGTGACGGCGTCTGCTGCCAATCCTTGGGAAATTCCAAGCTATGAAAAGTGCTCTCAAGGACATGGCCTCATAAAGGCAAAGGACTTACACAAAATGAGAGAATTACATGAAATCCCATTTGCTTAACACAAGGCTAACCATCTGACCAAATCCAAATTGCAGCACAATAGAAGTGAGGTCATGCAAGTTCAGGAAGAAGGAAAAAAAAAAAAAAAAAAAAAAAACTCTGTAAGAATGTTTTTCCCATGGTCCTTATTCTTCACAATGACTTTGGAATGGGAATTTTATAAATAAAGGCAGCCTCTCAGACTAGTAGAAAATGCATTGGCAAGTATAACAAAGAAAAAAAAAAGAGGTAAATCCATGTGAAAATTCCTTCATCTATATCAGAAGTGCTGTCCCCAAGTATGTTAGCACACATGATTATACTTGATAAACAACATGGTTAAATTTCAATTTAACCTTTTTATTTTATATTGAAATACATAAAAAAATGAGACAATAATAAGAGCAGAGACTGAGATGTTAGTTTAGTCAGTAAAGTATTTGCTAACCTGAGTACAGCGGGCCAAACAAGGAAAACTGGGCATGCAGACTATACCTGCACCCCAGCACTGTGTGATTAAGGTTGACACATGGGAATCCTTTAAATTAACTGGGCATTACTTAGCTTAATGTTTTCTAGGCTCTCATAGGAGAGACCCAGTTTCAAAACTCAGGCAAGGAAATTAAAATCATAGCTGCTTCCCCTCATGGTGTTATAACTGTACCTGCTAGTCAGAGAATTGCTCAACTTGCTTTAATCCCTTTATGTCAGTCACCATATAGATTCTTTAAAAATGAGAGAGGACAAGGTGGCTTTGACTCCTCTGGTGTGAATTGGGTTCAATCTATTACTAATCAGAGACCTAACCTCAAATTGACATTTGATGGAAAAAGCTTTGAAGGATTAATAGATACTGAAGCCTATATGATTATAAGAGGGCAGGACTGGCGCTCAAACTGCCCCTTGACTGATTCCTTAACTCACCTTCAAGGAATTGGGTACGCTAGTAACCCAAATCATAGTTCCAAATTGCTAACCTGGAGAGACAGGGATGGAAAATCAGGAAAAATTCAGCTGTATGTTATGTCAAATTTGCCTGTAACTCTATGGGGAAGAGATCTCTTGTCACAGATGGGTGTTATAATGTACAGTCCTAATGAGGTAATGATTAAGCAGATGTTCAGGCAGAAACCTCTGCCTGGTCATGGACTATAAAAGAAGGGACAAGGAATTAAGACTTTTGAGGATCCTAAACCTCACTCTAATACAAGAGGTTTAAAGTATTTTCAGTAGTGCCCACTATCTTGCCTGCATCCCACGTGGATAAAATCCAATGGCTTAATGATATTCCGGTGTGGGTGGATCAGTGGTCCTTACCTAAAGAAAAAATAGAAGCCGCCTCTTCGCTAGTGCAGGAGCAGTTAGAAGCAGGACATTTAGTTGAATCTCAGTCTCCTTGGAATACACCAATTTTCATTATCAAGAAAAAATCTGGTAAATGGAGACTGTTACAATATTTTAAAAAAGTTAATGAGACTATGGTACCTATGGGACCTTTACAACCTGTGCTTCCCTCGCCAGAAGCTATTCCTAAGGGATACTATAAAATTGTGATAGATCTGAAAGATTGTTTCGTTACAATTCCTTTGCATCCAAAGGATTGTGAAAGATTTGCTTTTAGTGTTCCTTCTATAAATTTTAAGGAACCTATGAAGAGATATCATTGGACAGTTCTCCCACAGGGCATGGCTAATAGCCCTACCTTATGCCAAAGGTTTGTGGCACAGGCCATTCAGCCTGTGAGACAACAATGGCCAATGATTTACATCATTCATTTCACAGATGATGTTTTGATGGAGGGAAAATACCCCCAGGATTTGCTTTTGTGTTATAGAGATTTACAAAAAGCTTTAGCTGAAAAAGGATTGCAAATAGCTTCTGAAACAAACTCAAGATCCTTATAATTATTTGTGCTTTAGACTCACTGATCAAGAAGATAGTTATTCGCAGAGACAACTTAAGGACTTTGAATGATTTTCAAAAATTGTTAGGTGATATTAATTGGCTTCGCCCCTATTTAAAGCTTACTACAGGGGAGTTGAAACCTTTATTTGATATTCTTAAAGGGAGTTCTGATCCTACCTCCCCTAGATCCCTAACCTCAGAAGGATTGCTGGCCTTACAGCTAGTGGAAAAAGCTATTAAAGAGCAATTTGTCATTTATATAGATTACTCCTTGCCGTTGCATCTGTTAATTTTTAATACGACTCATGTGCCTACAGGATTGCTATGGCAAATTTCCCTATAATGTGGATACATTCGAGGATTTCTCCTAAACGTAATATCTTGCCATATCATGAAGCAGTGGCCCAGATGATTATCACTGGAAGGAAGCAGGCACTAACTCATTTTGGCAAAGAGCCAGATATTATTGTTCAGCCTTACAGTGTAAGTCAAGACACTTGGCTGAAGCAGCATAGTATGGATTGGTTGCTTGCACAAATAGGGTTTAACGGAACTATAGACAGCCACTACCCCCAAGATAGGTTGATAAAAATTTTAAATGTACATGAGGTGATATTTCCTAAAATGACTTCCTTACAGCCTTTATATAATGCTCTATTGATTTTTACTGATGGCTCCTCTAAAGGGTGAGCTGGATATCTTATTAATAACCAACAAGTTAGCATAGAGACTCCTGGCCTTTCGGCTCAGTTAGCCGAATTAACAGCAGTCTGTGCATGAGGCTTTTAATATCTTTATTGATACTTTATATGTTGCAAAATCAGTACCCTTATTGGAGACCTGTGGTACATTTAACTTTAATAAGCCATCAGGATCCTTGTTTTCAAATTTGCAAAACATCATTCTTGCCTGGAAAAAATCCGTTTTATATTGGCCACATACAAGCCCTTTCTGGTCTTTCTGGACCTTTAGCTGAAGGCAATGATTGTGTCGACTAATAGGAGAAGGCTTAATTTCGGATCCTGTTGCTTTGGCCAAACATGATCATGAAAACTTTCATCTCTCTAGCCATACCTTAAGGCTCTGACATAAGATCATTAAGGAGCAGCAAGAATGATTGTAAAACAATGTCCTAAATGTATTACATTATCTCCAGTGCCACATTTAGGAGTCAATCCTAGAGGTCTTATGCCTAATCATATTTAGCAAATGGATATAACTCATTATGTGGAATTTGGAAAATTAAAATATATACCTGTTTGTATCAATACATATTCAGGATTTCTTTTTTTCTTCTCTGCATACAGAAGAGGTTCTAAAAATGTAATTGACCATTGCCTACAAGCCTTTAATGCCATGGGATTGCTTAAACTTATTAAGACAGATAACGGGCCATCCTATTCTAGTAAAAATTTTACTTCATTTTGTAAAGAATTTGGCATTAAACACAAAACTGGAATTCCTTATAACCCCATAGGACAAGGAATAGCTGAACGTGCTCATCGCACCTTAAAAAAAATTGGCTTTTTAAGACAAAACAGGGGCAGTTATATCCCCCAAAGTCACCAAAGGCACATCTTGCCTTTGCTTTATTTGTTCTAAATATTTTGCATACTGATATTAAAGGTCAGTCTGCAGCAGATCGCCACTGGCATCCAGTTACTTCGAAGTCTCATGCCATGGTAAAGTGGAGGGACCCACTAACTAATGATTGGAAGGATCCAGATCCGGTTCTAATCTGGGGAAGGGGTTCGGTCTGTGTTTTTTCACAAGAAGAAGATGGAGCGCTATGGCTGCCCAAGAGATTAATTCATCAACTGAACACAGATTCTGAATCTTCTAATAAGTATTACTCTGATGGTGGCTAAAAATCCTCTTTAACCAAGAAGTCATTTGGGAGCACAGGCTCCCAGAGAAGCTGCAGTTTTCCTGCAATTCTCAGAGCCAGGCAGCCCACTAGGAGGCCAGAGACTGAACTTGAGCCTTGATAATTTGCAGTTGAATAAAGTACCTGGACTTCCCCAAAAGAAGCTTTGTATTGTTACTTTTCACTGTATGGACTTTGTTTTTCAAGCAGGTCAATCAATACCCTTCAGCCTGACTGCTGTGGTGCATCCCTGCCCTCAAGAGCTTGCAGGTGGCAGCTACTAATTTTTATTCTAAAGGCATTCCAGCACATATTGTGGTTTTTGGTTTAAGTTGGGACTAAAGTTTGCTATTAGGGCCAGAAAAGCAGAAATTTCAGATATTAGAAGAATGTTGTTTTTATTCTGATAAGACGGGCTTAGTCTCTTAGCTGGCCTCCAGTTTTCCACCCTTGCTGCTATTGCAAGGTCCCCTTGGTTCCTCAGGCTGTGGAAATATTAGGAATGAGGAGGGTGACCTCTAGCTCTTACTATAGCCTACGAGCCACAAATCGTGGTGTTGCAAGTGACATAATTCTTGTAGAGGCCTTACTGAATCTGAGGTTGACAATTCTCCTTTGGGAGCTGCACAGTACTCAGAAATGTGCATGCTGGTTCATGATAATATGAATCCAGTATGGGCACCAGCATGGGTATAAGGCTAAACACTGCAGGGGATGGTCCAACTTGACCATTTCTAAGTTCCCCGAGAGACACACCTGGTTTGGATGGAGGTTGGTATCGAGTTCCAGTTATAACCAAAAGTATCTTTCTAAGGCTCTGCCTCCCCTCCCCAAAAGATACCAACAGCCATGATTGTGGGTTGTGACAGCATCCATAGGAGGAATTGGGTCAATGCTCCCACAGCCATGGTTAATGCCCGCTCATCCAAAGATGAGAAGATCATTTGATCACCTCAGTTAAGTGTGACCTTATTAAGTTTAATTCAAAGGGGGGAGAAAGGTTGGAGACCACACCGTGAAAAGGCAAGCCCTTCACAGCCTCCCACCCTAACAAGCCAAATGGCCTTGTGCTAAGGAGCCGGTCATCACCCCCTCCTCTCTGTTCTCTGCCTGTCACCCAAGGCATTATATATTTATATTATATATTTATATATTTTATGTAATATATTTATAACATAATTATATCATTATATATAGTTAATTGTGTATATTATTTTCTGATATAATATTTTATAATAATAAATAATAATTTATTACTATTAAATTAACTTATTAATTGTTAATATATATATGATTAGAGAGAGAGTGTTTCTTTATGTAGTTTGGTCTGTCCTGGACTTTGTTCTGCAGTTCAGGCTTGTCTTGAACTAAAAGCTTGCCTTATTTATAATAGCCAGAAGGTGGAAAAAACCCAGATGTCCCTCAACAGAGGAACAGATACAGAATATGTGCTACATTTACACAATGGATTACTACTCAGCTATTAAAACCAATGAATTTATGAAATTCTTATGCAGATGTATGGATCTGGAGGATATCATCCTAAGTGAGGTAACCCAATCACAAATGAACTCACATGATATGCACTCACTGATAAGTGGATATTAGCCCAGAAACTTAGAATACCCAAGATACAATTTGCAAAACATATGAAACTCAAGATGAAGAAAGACCAAAGTGTGGATACTTCATTCCTTCATAGAATGGGGAACAAAATACCCATGGAAGGAGTTACAGAGACAAAGTTCAGAGCTGAGATGGAAGGAAGGACCATGCAGAGACTGCCCCACCCGGGGATCCATCCCATAAACAACCACCAAACCCAGACACTATTGCATATGCCAGCAAGATTTTCCTGACAGGACCCTGATATAGCTATCTCTTGTGAGGCTATGCCAGTGTCTGACAAATACAGAAGAGGATGCTCACAGTCATCTATTGGATGGAACTCAGGGCCCCCAATGGAGGAGCTAGAGAAAGTATCCAAGGAGCTGAAGGGTTCTGCAACAATAGGAGGAACAGCAATATGAAATAACCAGTACCCCCTGAGATTGTGTCTCTAGCTGCATATGTAGTAGAAGATGGCCTAGTCAGCCATCATTGGGAGAAGAGGCTCTTGGTCTTGCAAAAATTATATGCCCCAGTACAGGGGAATGCCAGTGCCAGGAAGTGGGAGTGGGTGGGTTGGGGACTTTCTGGATAGCATTTGAAAAGTAAGTGAAGAAAATATCTAATAATAAATTGTTTAAATAAATAAAATTAACTCAAGCAAATCAGTAGTCTTCCTCTACTCAAAGGATAAACCTCTCTTTTCTGAGAAAGAAATTCGGGAAACAACACCCTTCACAATAGTCACAAATTATAAAAAATACTTTGGTAACTCTAGCCAACCAAGTGAAAGATCTGTATGAGAAGAACTTCAAGTCTCTGAAGAAAGAAATCTAAGATCTCAGAAGATGGAAAGATCTCCCATGCTCATGGATTGTCAGAATTAATATAGTAAAAATGCCCAGCTTGCTGAAAGCAATCTACAGATTCAATGCAATTTCTGACAAAATTCCAATTCAATTCTTCATAGAGTTAGAAAGAGCAATTTGCAAATTCATTTGGACTAACAAAAAAATCCAGGATAGTAAAAACTATTCTCAACTGTGGAGCATTGGGCTATGCACAGATAGGCTGGTATCTAGTCGAGCTGGCGTCTGAACCCTAGAATGGTGATAATTCACCTACATGACATGGTAGGTGTTCCTTCATGCTTCTGGATCTCTGGCTCCTGTCTAAGTTACTGCCTTCCTCAACCCCCACAAGAGAAGCATGGTTAAAAGTCAGGTAGGCAATGTCCCAAGCTTCTGACCTTCAGGCTAAACTCCTCCCCAGTTACCTAGCAACAGAAAAAGCACACTTTAAAAGGGGCTGTTTGGCCCCCTCCTTTCTCTTTCACTCCTTTTTTTCTCTTACTCCTCACTCTCACCCTCTCACTCCTCTCTCTTTTTCTTCTCCTCTCCTCTCTCTTCTTCTTATTCTCTAGCCCCCCCTTCTCACTCTTTCTACCTTCTCTCTTTCCCCCCTGCATTTCTACAATAAAGCTCTAAAGTCATAGACTGTCTCTCAGCTGTGCAGACTCTCGCCTGTGTGGGAACTTCTTCCCTCAGCCCTCTCTCCCTTAACCCCGGGGCTACAGAGTGAAACCCCAGAGCCCATTTTAGTTTCAGGGGCTGTCCCTTGTTCACCCCTCATCGAGTGGGTCAGAGGCTTGGATGCCCACCCGGGGCTGAGTGGAAAGTGTCTGGCAGCCCTCCCACATCTGCCTGTCCAGAACATAGGTGGAACTCTGGACAGATGTGGGCTATCCTCTTTCCCCAGGCCCCTTTTTAGTTGCCACACTCAGCAATAAAAGAACTTCTAGGAGGAGACCACCATCCCTGACTTCAAGCTGTATTACAGAGCAATAGTGACAAAAATTGCATGGTATTGGTACAGAGACAGGCAGATAGATCAATGGAATAGAATTGAAGACCCAGAAATGAACCCACACACCTATGGTCTCTTGATCTTTGACAAAGAAGCTAAAACCATTCAGTGGAGAAAAGACAGTATTTTCAACAAATGGTCCTGGCAGTCAACATATAGAAGAATGAAAATTGCTCCATTCTTATCTCCTTGTACAAAGCTCAAGTCCAAGTGAATCAAGGGCATCCACATAAAACCAGATACACTGAACCTAATATAAGAGAAAGTGGGGAAGAGCCTGGAACACATGGGTACAGGGGAAATTTTCCTGAACAAAACACAAATGCCTTTTGCTCTAAGATCAAGAATTGACAAATGGACCTCATGAAATTGCAATGGTTCTGTAAAAGATTGGGAAAAGACCTTTACTAATCCTACATCTGATAGAGGGCTAATATGCAATATGTATAGAAAGAACACAGTGTTCAATTTTTAACCTCTGTCATTATATTAGTTTTCAACCACCCATTCTATTCTTATTGTACATTACAGAATATTGTATAAGCAATGGCCAAGATCTTGTTTCAAGTTCAGCTTCCAGTGCGACCTCCAGCTTAGTTACAGTTTCGGTTACTGCAATGTTAGTAATTTCTCTGTTATCTGTCACTGTGAAATGGAGTCTAATAGAATAGTGGATCATGCTACTGAGAAGAGTAGAAGGCATATGTGTTTCAGTCATGTTGCTAAGTAAAAGTCACAATAGCTTTCATGAGTTAAACATTTTCTTATAAAAGATGACAGAGAACTTGAAAATGAGATATATATTTTTTTTCATTGAGAATATAAACAGTGTCTTGATATCCCAGCAGAGAAAGAGCTCAGTATGAATGTTAAAAAATAATAATTATGAGTGGGAAAATGGGAAAGGAAAATATTCTCAGAAAAATAGATACCCAAGATACAACATTGCATGCATTTTATATTTATGCAGCAAAATATCACAATTTATGATTAATGAAAAACATATCATCCGTATGCAAAATAAGATCATTGTCAATATGGCTATGAAATGGAATATATATATATATACATACATATACTATATATATGTAGTGTCTATGAACAGTGTTAAATAATGTTTCTCTGTACTATAACATCATTGGTTTCCACTTGTCAAAAAATTATGTTTATATAGTAAGACTGAATGTGAAAGGAATTGGATTCCCAAGAAATGTATTGCACTTAATAAATTAAATAGTTTTGTTATGTTTACTTACAGCACAAAACATATATCTTCATATATCTTATGTATTCAAGTACAGCTACTTGCGTTTTTCTATTGGAGGGCCACAACCTACTTCAGAGCCTTTTTATACACTGTTGGACCCACCAAACAACACACTAAAATGATTTAAGAATATTTTTGAGTGATTTTAGGTTACAGAAGATGGCATTTCATTGGGATTTGTATAATAGTTTGATAAAGGGATAGTTTTCATAAAATAAATTAATTAGTCTTGAAGAAGGAGAACTATTACTGGTTGGATAGTAAGATTAAGTAAAAAAAAACAAAACAAAATATTCAGTAAATTTCAACAAATACAAAATTGGAGACTACATCTACTTTATAAAAAGAAGCCAGTCTGTATAACAAAAAGGGTACAGAATATTCATTTTCTTCTACAAAAGCATTTGTGGGATTTTGAATTATCTATTGGATTTAGATTGCCTTTCAACATATTCCCTATTTGATAGTGACGATTTAGCTATAATGACCAAGAATTCAAATATGTGGTGATTTAACTTTATTACAGTAGAAATTCTTCTAAGCAAGGTATATTGGCTGATGTTATCTATGACAATCCACGTGTTCACCACATTGTCATGGTTACTCATCAATATCAACTGACCTAGATTTAGAATCATGCAGGAGATGGAGATTGAAGCTCATATCTGGGAGTGTCTATGGTGTTATTTCATATAGAATAAAGGTGTAAATATTCATATTTAATGTGGGGGTACCACTATATTATTTGAGGCTTCATAAGAAGAAAAGAGGAATACATAGAAATGAAGGTAGGTACCAGAAATCATGTCCCCAGACTTCTTGTCTTGGGAGCTAGGAGCAAGCAGACTCACACTCCTAGAGCTACAGCTATAATCAACTACCACTGCCATGCATTTGCTGCTCTGGTGCACTTAATATTCCAGGGGCCAGTATAAGTTATTCCCTGCATTTGCTTCTTGTTGATTGTTTAGTTTCAGAGGAGAAATTCTCTAACACATTCTTTACCTATAATTATACAAAAAAATTAAGAAATTCTTTATAGATTTTCTAATTAAATTCAGTAAGTATGAAAAATGACAATAAAAACAAAAATTAAATATTGAAATGAATAGAGCAGTTCAAAAAAATTGGTGAACTTTTGTCTAACATTGTAAGGTAAGCCAGGGTTATCATTACAGTTTTCTAATACTTGGTTCTTGATTTTCTGGTTTGGGAGGCTCACAAAGTCAAGGCCTTCACAAACTACAGAGCAGTTCATGAAATCTTATCAAAAGCCTGTTTTGAAACAATAACTTTAAAAGAGAAAGTTGCACAGTCCTTGGTATAGTATTTAGCTGGCAAACACACAGCCATTTGTTCAATGCCTTAAACCTTTCTCCAACCCTCTAAAAGTGTAGGATTTTAAAAGCTGTCCTTAGCATTAGGCAATTAAGCCACATCTAAAGTGATATCATGCAAAATGGATAATCATACTTGTTTAATTTAAGCTTCAGAGATAACAGTATAAGAATAATGTAAACACTGCTTCCTTTGCTTTAGGATTAAAAGATATATAACACATACAACATACCAGTTGAGTCACTGTTGCTGCCAAGGCACCCCCAGAACTGTCTCCCATAATGCAGATGCGTGTGGGATCCACTCTGTATTTTGCAAGAATATTTTCCTGGAGAAAGAACTTGATCACATGAACACAGTCTTCAAGGGCAGCTGGGAATGGATACTGAGGAGCAAGCCTGTAGCTTTACATGTAGATCAAGCAAAAACACAACAAAACCCTTGTTAAAGTTATGCAAGGAAATATCTCAGACTCACCAACAGATAACCTGCTATATTGGCTCTATTTTGAATCCTTTGTCTTACCAATTAACCTGAACTTACTGGTAATGTCTGTCTTAAAGTAAGGAGTAGATTTTAGTTAAGGGTTTCAGATATTGGTTCTAAGTCTAGTTTTGCATTATGGAACTGGTGAGATACACAGAAGATATTAAGCTCTAAAATAATATGTATTTGCTCATGTTTTAGTATATTATTGTAAGTGTTGGCAAAAGTTTGTTGTGAATATTAATTCTTATTATCTTTATAATATCTTGAAATGTTCAAGTTATTCAAATATTTTTACCTAAAAGGGTTAGTTAGAAATAAGAACAACTCTAAATCCACATAGTGTTTAGGAACAGGTCAAATAAAATCTAATATCTCAAGGATATAATGAGTATACATTTTTGTACATAAAGTAAAACTTTTAATTTTACTTGCAGATAAAATGAGATGCTTAAGAATACTGGAGTTAAGATTCCAAGAGATGTCATAACTCTAATAAAAATATGCTTATTATTCTGGCCTCACTCTAGTATATAAAATGGCAGAAATCAAAAGAAATACTGATAACTTTGAGGACACATTGACATAAAAATTATAAGAAAGAATAATATCAACAAAACCCCCCCCCCCCCGTAGGATATGTGTATTTGTTGGTTGGGTGACAGCTCTGAATAGACCAAGGTTTGTTGTAAGTGCCTGGACTGTGGTTAGAAGTATCCGGGGATCCATCCCATAATCAGCTTCCAAAAGCTGACACCATTGCACACACTAGCAAGATTTTGCTGAAAGGACCCAGATAGAGCTCTCTCTTGTGAGACTATGCTGGGGCCTAGCAAACACAGAAGTGGATGCTCACAGTCAGCTATTGGATGGATCACAGGGCCCCCAATGGAGGAGCTAGAAAAAGTACCCAAGGAGCTAAAGGGATCTGCACCCCTATAGGTGGAACAACATTATGAACTAACCAGTACCTCTGAGCTCTTGACTCTAGCTGCATATGTATCAAAAGATGGCCTAGTTGTCCATCACTAGAAAGAGAGGCCCATTTGGACTTGCAAACTTTATATGCCCCAGTACAGGGGAATGCCAGGGCCAAAAAGTGGGAGTGGGTGGGTAGGGGAGTGGGGGGGGAGGGTATGGGGGACTTTTGGGATAGCATTGGAAATATAAATGAGGAAAATACCTAATAAAATTATTTTAAAAAAAGAAGTATTGTCTTTCTCTTACTCTATTCCCACAACAACAGCATCAAGCTTGTTTGCTGTCCATCTGTTCAGATCATCATAGGCTGATATCTCTGAAATGAAAGGAATAAATAAAAAGTGGTTCACTGTAAATAGCAAACAATGGAAACACAGAAACAGTCATGAATATGCTAGAAGTGTGAAATGTGTTTGGTGAGTTGACTGACTAATTGACTGATGACTGATTGATCCATTGATTGGAACTCAGTAATCACTTATTGTCACAGGCAACATTCTCTCTGAGCTCATGAAGAAGATTGTCTGCAACTCATTACCAATATACTCCATAAAACTCTTGGGAGACCTATTAGAAAATATGCAATTGTGTTGAAGAAAACATTGTAGGCTCCATTATAATTTTGACAAATTTAGAGATTCACTATAATTTTTATTTATTGAAGGAAGTTCTCAATGAAACAATATAAACTTAAATGTAAGACAGGGTGTATTATTTAGTACAGTTAGAACTAATGAATTGTTTTTTGTTTTTGTTTTTTTTTTTTTGTTTTTTGTTTTTTGTTTTTGTTTTTTTTGGCCAGAGGCTTACATATTTATATAAGTTCAGGCAATTTAATAAATTTACAATTAAACTTTAGGCTGCCATTCTGTATATAATTGACAATTTTAATTTTTACTAGAATAAGAATGTGCTCTTGCACTTATTATTTCTTACAAAATTAACTGTAGCTAAATAGTTTATACACTTAAAGGAGGTAGAAAAAGAAAATACTTTCCTGAAATTTTAACAGAATTTATTGTTGAATGTCAATTATTCTCTTAATTAGCAACATATACTCATTTACCTGCAAAGCATAAATTGACATCCATCACATTAAACATAAAAATAAAAATTGACAGAAAATGAACAAGAGGACATGATACATGACTTTAGTAAAATGCATAATAATTTACTGAGAATTCTGAACATTTGGAGAAACATATATAGATAGGTCAATATGTTAGAGGTAGCACGGACAGTAAGAGGACAAGATAACAAAAAGTGAATAAGAAGTTTACACTTCAAAATTTGACATAGATTCATCAACAAATTGGTGCTATTTCTGAGATGTTTATTAATAATCAGTGTGGCCATATTTTCACATCATGATAGGCTGAAAAAGAAGGTAATATAAATGACAAAATGGTGATGAGCCACCTATCAAGAAATAATAGGGATAAATCTAAATGATAGTCTACACAGTGTGGGGTAGAACAAGACGATGCTCAGAATTTATGCCCAGAACATCTTATAAAATGTAGAAGGCTGAAAGACTGTAATAAAAGAGAGAGACAGAGAGAGAGAGAGAGAGAGAGAGAGAGAGAGAGAGAGAGAGAGAGAGAGAAAGAGAGAGAACATGATAGTCACTGTGGAGGGAAGTTTGCCATTCTTATGTTCTTGGGAGTTTTATTTATTTTTTCAGTTACTCCTTGAGAAAGTGATATGATTGTATCTGTTAAGGAATTCACGTGATACACTAATGACAAGGTATGCAAATCAGTCTGTAGCTGAATTAATTGAACTTACATCCAGCAACAAGGTTAGAGATGTGAAATAGCACAAGTCAGTAGGATGGGCATGGGGGCTAGATTGGAAGCAAATAGAGAGTAGAGAAAAACTTGCAACCAAAGACTGAAGAATAAAATACTGGAATGTGAAGAATACTAATATTGGTAAAGTACAAACAATTAACTTATTTCATCATGGTTTTAGCTTTTCTCTTGTTTTAATATTGCAGTTGCAAATGAAGGGAGAAAGTAAAGGGGGGAAGAGGAAGGACACAGGAATTTCTTTCATACAAGCTAACAGAGTAGAAAAGAGCAGTGGTTTCTTTAGATTATACTGCTTTAAGAAAGAATCAAGTGGCAAGAAAGAAAAAACATGGAAACAAATCTCAGAGAAAATGATTAGGAAATAATTTTAACAACAGCGAGCTGACCGAGGTGATGGCAGAAAAAAATAGAATATTTAGGAATCAAAAAGGGGATACAATTACAGGTCAAAGAAATCAGGTGATGATTTGAAAGAAAATATAATTCCTAGGGAGTACAGATTCATCTTGCCCAAAAAATAAGCATGTCTTACCCAGGATATAATAGAGAGGAATGAAAACTGGAGTAACTAATATGCCAGTAACTTTCAGAAAGTGCAGCCTGTTAAGGAAAGAGGTGGACTAGGAGACACCAAACATGCACTTATATCCCATAAGGAGCAGGTAAAGTTTGAAACAGTCTGGAAATTTTGAAATGTCACTGTAGCAAAACAGAGGGCCTAACTGCTTCTAAGATGTGGCAGTTTCAATCACCATTGAGAGCATGCATGGCCTCTCTGTAGAAGCCTTAATCCTCTGGATTCTGCTCAGAGGTCCTTTGCTTTCTTCTCTAACTGTGGGACTTTAAATATGTATATATACATATGATTTACATTTCAAATGTTATTGCCCTTCCCAAGTTTCCTGTCTGTTTCCCATCCCTCCTCCCTCCTGCTTCTATGACAGAGCACCCCAATCCACAACTCACTCCAGCCTCATAGCCCTAGCTTTCCCCTAACTGGGGCATGGAGCCTCCAGGGACTCCCTTACCACTGATGTGAGATGAGGCAATCCTGTGCTACATAAGCAGCTGGAGCCATGAGTGCTATTTGGTTGGTGGTTTAGACTCTGGAAAATCTGGGGAGTCTGGTTAGTTGATTTTGTTGTTCTTCCTATGAGATTGAGAACCCCTTCAGCTCCTTTAGTTATTCCCCTAATTCCTCCCTTGGCTGGAGCATAGTCTGAAGTAAAGACCATCCAGACATTGCACCACATAGGGAGCCATCCCATCTGCAGGCATCAGACCCAGACACAATTGCTGATGCAAAGAAGCACTTGCTGACAGGAGCTTGCTATGGCTGTTCCCTGAGAGGCTCTCTCAGAGCCTGACCAATACAGATGCAGATGTTCACAGCCAATCTTTGGAAAGAAAGTATTTCTTAATCTATTTGTTTCTTCACCACTAAAACGTGAAGATAATACCTATCTGAAACATGCTCATTCAGTTGGCTACCCAGCTTTCCACAGTAGCCTTTCTGCTTATCATAAAACGTTCACAGATTATGAGGACAAAATACTGGATATTATAGTTAAGCTATGGGTTCATGAAGGAAAGGAGTGCTATCACCTGTTTGATACATCTGTCAAGAGCAATACACCAAAATATTCTGTGTAGAGAATACTTAAGTCATCAAAAGTCTAAAATGGTATGTGTTTATGTTTCTGTCTGGCTCTCTGTTTCAGCTACTACACTCACTTCCAGGCAAGAGCTGACTCTTCAGCTTTATAACATTTTTATAATTTTAGTACAAAGTGATGCTTTGTCTTCTAATCCTCAATATTGTTATCACACTCTACAACTTGAAAAAACTTTTAGCTATAGTATGGCAGCAACTATATTATTTCATATTTAACAATTAATTCCTGCTTCACATCAAAACCAAATTCACACATTATCTTTCCACGAATCCATCCCTTAAAGGGTAATAACAGAAAAAAACTAATACAAGGACGGAAACCACACCCTAGAAAAAGCAAGAAAGTAATCCCTCAACAAACCAAAAAGAAGACAGCCACAAAAACAGAATGCCAACTCTAAAAACAAAAATAATAGGAAGCAACAATTACTTTTACTTAATATCTCTTAATATCAATGGACTCAATTCCCCAATAAAAAGACATAGACTAACAGAATGGCTACACAAACAGGACCCAACATTCTGCTGTTTACAGGAAACCCATCTCAGGGAAAAAGACAGACACTACCTCAGAGTGAAAGGCTGGAAAACAATTTTCCAAGCAAATGGTCTGAAGAAACAAGCTGGAGTAGCCATTCTAATATCTAATAAAATCAACTTCCAACCCAAGTTATCAAAAAAGACAAGGAGGGACACTTCATACTCATCAAAGGTAAAATCCTCCAAGAGGAACTCTCAATTCTGAATATCTATGCTCCAAATGCAAAGGCAGCCACATTCATTAAAGAAACTTTAATAAAGCTCAAAGCACATATTGCACCTCACACAATAATAGTGGGAGACTTCAACACACCACTTTCATCAATGGACAGATCATGGAAACAGAAACTAAACAGGGACACAGTGAAACTAACAGAAGTGATGAAACAAATGGACTTAACATATCTACAGAACATTTTATCCTAAAACAAAAGGATATACCTTCTTCTCAGCACTTCATGGTACCTTCTCCAAAATTGACCATATAATTGGTCACAAAACAGGCCTCAACAGATACAAAAATATTGAAATTGTCCCAATGATCCTATCATACCACCATGGAATAAGGCTGATCTTTAATAACAACATAAATAATGGAAAGCCAACATTCACGTGGAAATTGAACAACACTCTTCTCAATGATACCTTGGTCAAGGAAGGAATAAAGAAAGAAATTAAAGACTTTTTAGAGTTTAATGAAAATGAAGCCCCAACATACCCAAACTTATGGGACACAATGAAAGCATTTCTAAGAGGGAAACTCATAGCTCTGAGTGCCTCCAAAAAGAAACTGGAGAGAGCACACACAAGCAGTTTCACATCATAATAAATGTTATTTAACATATGTGATTAAGTTATTTTACTCTAAGTTACAAGTATATTAGTTGTACTTTCAAGTTTAAGATATCAATATGTTAAGATTTGAATGTCCAACAAAACCATCTTGTTTCTACTTGATTGTTTTACTACCAATTTTTATCTAAGACAGAATGTGAACCATGACCAGTACTTTCCAATGTGACTCTGTTAAGATGCATATATTATGGAGAGATGGGATCCATCCCATAATCAGCTTCCAAATGCTGACACCATTGCATACACTAGCAAGATTTCGCTGAAAGGACCCAGTTATAGCTCTCTCTTGTGAGACTATGCCGGGGCCTAGCAAACACAGAAGTGGATGATCACAGTCAGCTATTGGATGGGTCACACGGCTCCTAATGGAGGAGCTAGAGAAATTACCCAAGGAGCTATAGGGAACTGCAACCCTATAGGTGGAACAACAATATGAACTAACCAGTACCCGGGAGCTCTTGTCTTTAGCTGCATATGTATCAAAAGATGGCCTAGTCAGCCATCACTGCAAAGAGAGGCCCATTGGACTTGCAAACTTTATATGCCCCAGTACAGGGGAACGCCAGGGCCAAAAAGGAGGGGTGGGTGGGTAGGGGAATAGGGGGGTGGGTACGGGGGACCTTTGGGATAGCATTGAAAATGTGAATGAGGAAAATACCTAATTAAAAAATGCATATATTACTCAAGCAAACATTGTACTGACAAATTCCTGTCAACAAATTATTTCAATATGAATATATCAATAGCATGCATATAAAAGCATACTTACTGTAGCTTCCCAAGACAAAGGCACCACCATGAATAAAAATCACAGCTGGTCTCTGTCTTTCAGGCTTCCTCTTTGGCAAGTACAGACGAACAGGAATGTGGCTGAAGTCTGTGTCAATAACTGTAATGTTTTCATCTGAAACTGCTTTTGTAAAGTGAACTGATGCTAAAATTACTAGTACATCTTCATATTTCATGAGACCTATGTTATCACAGAATGTGGCCTATAAAAACAAGACAAAATTTTAAACATTATATATTTTTATTGTAGTAACATCAGTGTAAAAAGGAGATGACAATAAAACAAACAGTGTGATAATACGCCAGATTTTTATATTCTAATTTTATTTTGGAAGGAAGTCTCACAAGATTATGTGTGGATATTTAACAAAACTCTTTCAAAATACCACATGAATTGTATAATAATACACTCATTTTCTCAAGGCTATATTATAAAGAACTTTAGTTTTTGCTTTCACATGAGAAAAATCAAAATTTTTATTGTCTTTGCAATCTAAATTGTGATCCAGTGCTAAAATTATCTAAGTTTTTAAAATTTTCCAGGATGAACTTTAAATACAACTTTGTTTCTTCTATCATTTAAAAAATACAGGACAATAACTCATAATTTCGAATACATTGTGTATATGTTAATGATATATGCATAATGATTGGGACGATGTGAACCTAAGAAAGTAACAGCATCTTATTACAGTGGAATGTTTTAATAGATAATGTTGTATTTTTGATGAAAGGATGGATATTTCTGACCCTGGGGTTTAAATACTTGTGAAATAATCAAAAGACAACTGACATGGGATGGCTCCTGTATTCATTCTTCAACTGAGGAATCAGAACATCTGAAAAAGAGAACTGTGGGAGAACTTATAGAGACTCAGAGATGATCAGTTTTAGATCACTGCATCATAGAACTGTGCCTCTTTATTTTAAGCCCTGAAATGCCATCACTTCTGATCAGCTACTGATTTTACAGCCTTAGATTTTTCATCCTCTATCTGTTAGAGCTGTCAAAGGACATTTCTGCCACATGCATACAAGAGTACAGTTGAACCATGCAGCTTGGGGCCCAGATTTCAGCTTTTACTCTCTTTGTGCACTCCTCTGGATATCTTTTTTTCTCTCATATAAACTGATAGAGTTAGAGGACAGTGGAGAATAAGAGGGGATCTATGTATATGCAAAAATGTATATATAATATATCATCAAATGTGTAAGTTTATAACTATACAAGAAAAATTATAGCAAGTATATCCACACTGTGCATTTTAAGATAACCCCACATTTTCAACAATTTAGAATTGGAGACAGACAACAGAAGCTGTGAAGATAATAACAAATGTCCTGATTTAATATTAAACAAGTACTGTTAATAATAATTAATATATTTATACTATAATATAATTATATGAGCAGTTTTTTTCCTTAGAATGAAAGCAAAAATCAAATTAACAATATTCCTTAAAAAGTAACACTTCCCCCCAAATTATAATGTTAATAGTATTGTCAAAATAGTCTAAAGCTTTCTATCTTAATCACTGAAAATATTATTTTATTCTTACCACAAGGTTACAAGTTTTAGCAATCGCATCCAAGGCCATTACTTTCCAGGTTTCTTCAATGTTGTTGGGCACGGGTGTATAGATATAAGATAAAAAGCTAACACAAAGCAGTCCAAAACATAGAGCCTTGAATCCCATAGTATCCCAGGCTCTTTAAAGTGCAGAGATTAAAATATTTCCATAAACACTGAATAAAAAGCCACAGAATATGTACACTGGGAATCCTCTCAGTTAAGACAAGTATTCTCATGATGCAGAGCTGATTCTTAGTTCAAAAATTACAGTGCCAGTTCTAACTTGTTGAGCCGTACACTCTGAAGTAGATGTTGAAATTCATCAGCTGATGTACTTATTACCAAAATGTAATTTAAATTCCCTGTAGTGTTTCTTCACTCTGTGATATTGATGTCAGCATGAAATAGTTTTAGGAAATCAGGGCTCAAATACAAGCATTGGACTTTTCTTGAATAATCTTTTGTAGTTTTAATATTTTCTAACAGGTTTATAGAAATTTAGTTGATATCCAGTCCAAATATATGCTAATATCATCGCTAAGTATTATTACCAATGTTAACAAGCTATGCTGGAAGGGACCAAGTTTGAGAATGAAAGAAATCCACCAAGATAAAACTTTAAACCTGGACCAGAATTACCAGAAAGTTCAGGACAAATAGTTTAGCAAGCATTCTGGCTTTTAGAAGATAAAATGATATCATGAATCAAATCATGAGTCAACATGGCTTGGATTAGCTGCTTGGTGTTAGTAAAATCCTGAGTGTGCCTATAAGAGTGTTTCCAGAAGAGGATGTTTGTGTTGCTTGTGATGCTCACAGATGTGATTGGATACCCTCAGATGTACTGAAAGTATGAGTAGAAGAAAACTGAAAAGAAAGAGTCATTCTACACTTTTTCATCTCTTCTTGAGCAAACCTTGTTGTAAGTCTAATCATACTAATGTTAACCTGTTTCCACCTTCTATCCTTGTCCACAGATTGTCTTCTTTAATACATATATTTGAGAATGTGTCCACTCAGTTCTTGTTTTAAGTCCCTTCTCCCTGATGTTCTCAGCCTCCTTAGGCAGTTCTTTTTGAGCCCCATGGACTTCCTAATAATTCCTAAGTTCCTATGATTAATTATTTTTTCCATTCAAATTGATTAGTCTGACCCAATCTCAGAAAACCTGCCTAGATACTCCCATGAACTTCAATAATGGATATTTTCCATATTTTCCTCTTTACCTCTCCTTTCCCACCCACTGGCTAATTGAAAACCCATGCATCATTAGTGTTGCCCCTGTAAAGTATAGCGTCCCTCTTTTCCTAGAATCCTTGAGTAAATAACCTTGGCTTTCTTATCCTTCCTTTAGCAAATTTCATAAGAACTCTGTCTTTTCTACCATTGTAATTCATGCTTCTGAGTTTTGGTCTGTAAGAGTTAAAGATTTTCCCCTGAATCCCAGTCCTTTAAGCTTCATAACTTTAAACTTGTCTTATATCTGCAGCATCTCTTCTTCTCCAACTTCTAAACAGAAGTCTGTAGAACATTCCTTCTATAATATCATTAACCAGTCAAATATTTTACATAGAGTTAATCTGTATGGGGATGTTTATACAACATTTCATGTATGTATATAATCCTTCCCCATTTGAAATCTTTGAGTTACTAAATCTGAGTCAGGGCATCAATGTTGTGTTTTATAAAAAGAAAGAGACTAGAGATATGTTTGGTGGCGGCAGAGTATGGTGTGTGGAATGGAGATGCCTCTGCATGCCCTTCCTGAGGCATTCCTTTCCACAGACAGACCAGGCACACAATGGTATAGTATAGAATAGAGTTTATTCTGGGCATGGGTAGGGGAGTTGAGGGAAAGGCTGGTGTCAGAGAACAGAAGAGACAGAGATAGAGACAGAGACAGAGATGAGGAAGAGGAGAAAGAGGAGGGGAGGAGGAGGAGGAGGAGGGGACAAGGAGGAGGGGAGGAGGAGGAGGAGGAGGAAGAGGAGGGGGAGGAGGAGGAGGAGGAGGAGGGGAAGAGAAAGAGGAGAGGCCTGCCATGAGCACATGGAGAGAGAGGGTAGGGGACTGGGGATAGAGTGGGGCAGGAGCAAGAGGACAGAGCAAGAGTAATTAAGTAAGAGAGAGAGGAAATGGCAAGCAGCCCCTTTTATAGTGACTCAGGCACAACTCGCTTTTGCCAAGGAAACTGTGAGGCAGAGCCTAGACTAAATGCCAACATTCCCTGTTTTGTTTTAATTAAAAATGGAAAAAATTAACTGGGCGTGGTGGCACACGCCTTTAATCCCAGCACTTGGGAGGCAGAGGCAGGTGGATTTCTGAGTTCGAGGCCAGCCTGGTCTACAGAGAATTTCAGGACAGCAAGGACTACACAGAGAAACCCTGCCTCAAAACACACCCCCCACCCCAAAAATGGAAAAAATTAGAAAGAGGTGATAGGAAGCAGGAATAGGGTCACCATGATATTTAACTAGTTCCTGCAGACTTTGGGGGAATGTGTCTCTGGGAAATCTAAGAAAATGGGTAAGGGAATGTTGGTCCAGTTTTGGGAGAGTTGGCTGTTTCTTGGTTGTCCAGAGTCTGTGGAATCACATCTGGATAGATAGGAAGGAGTGGGTCCAGTAGAAGCATCTGTGCCTGTAAGAGTAGATTAGGGCACCTGTGGGTTGCTTCTCTGAAGTTGTCCTGGGTGTAGTACATGCCTGGAGTTGACAGGATGCTGAAACACACACACACACACACACACACACACACACACACACACACACACACACACACAATTATAGGTAGAGAATAAAATTAAGTACCTTTGGGAGAACATTTTTTTCCTTGGGTGTACATTTGAAACTCTTAGGTCTTGTTGGTTGTGGGTATGTTGAGCTCCAATTCCATGAACAGGAGAAGAATCTCACCTTCTGCAATAGGTAGTAAGTGGAAACTTTAGGCTATTAATCAGGAGATGTACTTATCTGGATGTAATTTATTTGGAGTATGAGAGGTAGATCTGAATGAGTTTCCTGTAGCTTTTAAGCTTGCAAAGAGATAGATTTTTAACAACATAAACAGTATTTAAGGTGAGCTTATGGAAAACAATAACCTTTTGTGAAGCAGAAGGAACAAGAAAGTTTGTTTTGTTTTGTTTTGTTTTCCTCTGTCTAGGAGACTGAATATATATGAATTTAGCATAACAAGAAACAATTTTAAGTTTACATTTGAAAGACAAAGGAAACTCAAAACCTTAACTTTGTGATTATTATAGTTGATCTTATAGCTTAGCAAAAGAAAGTCTATAGCTAAAAGACAACCAAAGGAAACTTATATTTGAGCATGAGAGCTGATAATGTAGATTAATCATGAGAAATACTTTAAATTTAGTTAAAAGACAATCAAAGAAAACTTAAGATTTGAATTTGTGATTATACACTTGGATCATATAGTGGAATGTTATATTAGGGTTAGGCAAATTTATAAGAATGCTACCAAATAATGTTAGGACAGTGGCATATCAAGAAGAGGAAATATGAAGCATTTAATAACTGGAAACTGAATTTAGGTAAGGAAGTAACAGGTTACAACTGTGAAAGCTTACATCTGAACTTGTGTATCTTTTATCTTGAAGTCTGTAAGAAATCTGTCTGTCTTAGCTGGTTAAAGAATGTATTAATGAGCAATATAGTGGTGGATTACCTTAGGGTAAGGAACTAGGCCTGTTTACTAGCTGTCACTCTACAGTTACCTTAGTTGTCAGTGTACTCAGAAAGATGGGAATAAATTATAATCTAGGAATCATGTATTAATTAAAATGACAGAATTTCTTCTATGGTCCACTACCTAAACAGTTTTCAAGTCCCTGTGGTCTCCATGGCAACTTGGGTTGAGTCAGACCAGCTGTCAAGCCCATAAGATGAAAAGCTTTTTAGAATGTGGAATAAATATGTGAAAAATGAGAAATGATCCCCTTAACTTAGGCAATATGAGACATTTGGCTCTCAGGGTATCCTGTTTTGTCCATAGTGAAGACCAAGCCCTGGCAGTGGGCAAGGCAATGGAGTGGTGTTGTCCCGTGATTCTCTGGATTCATCACAATCCAGGTAGTCTTTTGTCAATGTGTCCATATCTTCTCAGAGACCTTGAGGGGAGAGGGTAACAGTGTTTGGAATATGCCTGTCATAAGCTAACACATTATTACATTTAGTGGACTTCTGGCAAGATTGAGAACAGTATCTATGGAGCATATCTGAGATAGACAACCTATGTTTGTTTAATTACTTGTTTGAGAATGTATCTAGGAAATAGAGCAAACCATAACTTAATGGTAGTAGCAAAAAATAAATAGAAAACAAAAACAAAAAACAAACAAAAATAAGGCTAAGAATATATAGCATAGAATGAAAACCTTATCTTAATTGTTAAGTGATTTTGACAGTTTGTATTAGCAGAGAAAAGTACATGAAGAGACAAATGGCAGAGTTTTGTCTAGTGTACATTTGGCTTAGAGTTGATGTGGATCAGAATGGAAAGAAATCAGAGGGCGGACAGCTGTGACATGAGCATGGCACAGGGACAGAAACCTAGTGTGCCTGTGCAGGTTCAGACCAGGCCATGGACAACGCATGGACCACAGACTGAGTGGTCAGTTGCAGAGGCTCATTTCCCAGCCAGTGTCACAGAGTGGCTTGGGCACCACCGAGGAGCCCTGGCTCTGGGCAAGCCGCACTGATACCCCGGGAAAGAACTGAGAATGAAATGGGGAGCATCAGGCAGAGAAGTTGGGGAGACATTGGCCAGGGCCAAGTTGGCTCTAAGGACTGACATTGCTGGAAATAATGCAAAGAGCGCAGATGGCTATTCCCAGATGCAATCCCACTACTGATCAGCATAAGAGTTTTGACCTGCTCCAATTCTGACCTGGGTCAGTTCCAGGCAGCAGGTGGCATGTGCAAGAGGGTGAGCGGGAGATGGGACACATGAGCATGGGCAGCTGAGGCACCAAGCAGATGGCCCCCGATTGGGGCTGGAGACACTTGCGCAGTCTGAAGTGCACAGACAGCCTGCAGCCCTTGCTATCCCCCCGGTGGCCTAAGACAGTGGCAGCCCCTACAGAATCAAGGGGTCATGGCAGCACAGGGTCCATAGGGCTGAGCTTCCTCCTCTAAGCTAGAAGCCCCAGGACCAGTAGGGTCAGAACTTATGGTGGGTGGGTAGAAAAAGAAGCATTCTGTCTCCTAGCAACTCAACTAATTTACAGGGTAGAAGTCAAGAAAGAATATGGAGAGCTGAGGCAGGAGATGCCTAAGGGAGGAGTGGGGCAAAAGTATGCCTTAGTAGTCCGGGGCAGGGTGTGGGCGGGGGCGGAAGGCAGATGACCGCAGAAAAGCAGCGTCTCAGCGAATAGTGTCCCAGGCAGGGCACAGGGTGTGGAGCACAAGGGGGCAAGGTGGTAGCTTCTTTTCCTGTGGCTGCAGAATCAATGGGCAGAGAACTGGGAGCAGAGCAAGAACAGTGCAAGCAGGGAGAGAATGAGGGGAAAGTCTACAGATTTGCAAAAGAATTTGTTTCAAAAGTGACAGTTAAGTGGCCATGTAGACATATTGCTTTCTGAGTACTGTGAATTAGACCTATACAAGCCCAGTAAGTAGAGACAAGGCAGCAAAGACTAACCTGTTGGGTGTGGAAGTTATGAAAAATGATCCTACCTGCAAACTGAGAATAAAATTCCATGACCAATAAACAGAAAAATATAAAAATAAAGAGCCAGCCAGGTCTAGACTTACCTGGTTGTCACTCTGACGCTAGTGGCTCAACGTGAGTCTCAGACTCACAGGAAAAAGCAGTCTGCCTAAGGTTAGGTCTTTCCTATGGCAGCAAGAGAAAACCACTTCGGGTGGGGGGGGAGGCCACACAAGGGTTAGAGGTCCTAGAATGAAGATCAGTGAAAGAGCAGTCATAAAGCCTGAATGTCTTTGTTGTCAAGAGCAGCACAGGAGTGGCTAGAGGTCAAGAACCCTCCCCTGGGAACACATGAGGTAGGGAGCTTACTTCTTCTCCAAAGTTTGGTTGGAACAGTCTAGCCATTGATGGATCTCCACGTGACAGGAAGGGGATGCAATTCTTGGAGTTTCTAAATCTGAGTCAGGGCACCAATGTTGTGTTTTTATAAAAATGAAGAGACAAGAGGTATGTTTGGTGGATGCACAGTATAGTGTGGGGAAGGGGGTACTTCTAAGTGCCCCTGCTGAAGCATCTCTTCCCCCTGATGGACCAGCCACACAATGGTATAGTATAGAATAGAGTTTATTCAGGGCATTTGGAAGGAAGCTGAGAGAAAGGCTGGTGTCAGAGAAAGGCAGGGAGAGGGGGAGGGAGGAGAGAGGGAGGGAGAGAGAGGGAGGGGGGAGAGAGGGGGAGGGGGAGAGGGAGAGGGAGAGGGAGAAAGGGAGAGGGAGAAAGGGAGAGGGAGAGGGGAGGGAGAGGGGGGGAGAGAAGAATAGTAGAGGCCAGCCATAAGCATGTGGAGAGAAAGGGTGGAAGGGAATGAGGAAGGGGGTGGCAGGAGCAAAAGTCTAGCTCAAGAGAGCAAGAGGTCAAGAGAGTGAGGAGGGAGCAAGCAGCCCCTTTTATAGTGAATCAGACACACCTGGCTCTTGCCAGGTTACTATGGGGCTGAGCCTAGAATAAACACCAAGAGAAGTGGAACTTTTTTAAAACTGCATTTTACATTTTTTATTAGGTATTTTCTTTATTTACATTTCCAATGCTATCCCAAAAGTTCCCCATACCCTCCCCCCAACTCCCCTACCCACCCACTCCCACTTCTTGTCCCTGGCCTTCCCCTGTAATGAGGCATATAAAGTTTGCAAGACCAATGTGCCTCTCTTTCCAATGATGGCCGACTAGTTACATCATTTCCTTCTCTTTCCTACCTCCAAAATTCAAGGACTCTTTTCACCCTCTTTAGTTGTGAGAAATACAACTTAGTGGTTTGTTGTTCATGTTATGTGTGTTTTCCATAATGTTTTGATATACTACTGTAGTCCAGATAGGCAAAGACAATCACAAATCACAACGATGTTTTATTATTATTCCATTTAAGAGTAAATATCAAATGGCAAGGAAGGACAGAAAACAGATAATGAACATGAGACATGAAAACAAGAAAGTTCAAAGCTTTTTCTAGATTTAACTCTGTCATGGGCTGTTTTCTTGTTTTTTGTTTTGTTTTGTTTTGTTTTGTTTTGTTTTCACTTTTGCATGGAATATAACTTCATAAAAACATATTTTATAGTGAAACATAAAACACAATGTGAAGGTTTATAGCATCAGAATGGCTATTCTTATTTTATATATGTTTATTGATTTATATAAACTTTGGAATAATTTCATTTTGTGATACTTTCTTACTTACAAGTTCTTTATAATAAAGCTCTAATAAATTAAAAGCTGAGGGCGAGTAAGATGTTTCTTCCATGGATAGGTATGCATTCCTATATTCTTTATACAATAATGAATCTTTTTCTGGTCAAGCCTGTTGGTTCTCCTTGATAATTCATGAATAATAAAAGAGAAGAACATGGAAAACTGCCAAAGAAATGTCTAATAGCAAGCCCTAGTAACTACATAGGTCAAATTTAAAGTTTGATTACCAGACAAGAGAACCCAGCTAGAAGAACATATCCCAAGTAATGGCAAGAGCTTTGGCTCCAGTTGTTTGGGACCCACGGGAATACCAAGCTTCATATCTGCTACGTATGTGCAGGAGGCTAGTTGCAGCCCTAGTATGCTCTTTGGTTGGTGGTTCGGTCTCTGAGATCACCAAGGGCCCAGGTTAATTGATTCTTGTAAGTTGGTCTTTTTTTGTGGAGTTTCCATACCATTCAGTGCTACAGTCCTTCCCTCAACTCTTCCACAAGAGTCCTCAGCTCCATCCACTATTTGGTTTGGGTCTCTGCATATGTCTGATGATGGAGCCTCTCAGAGGACCCCTATATTAAATTCCTATCTGTAAGCATAACAGTGTAACATTAGTAGTGTTAGAGATTGGTGCTTGCTCTCTATATTTCTTTAAGATAGGATAAAATTGGGATCATATATTTTACGTGTGATTGGTGTCCCTATCACTCCACTGGGGGTCCTGCCTGGCTATAGGATATGGTCTCTTCAGGTTCCATATTCGCAATGTTGTGAGTCATTGCTGAGGTCACCCCTACTGATTCTTAGTGCCCCCCCATTTGAGGTCTCTACAACATCCTTGGGATACCATCACACACACCTTTGTCAGTTGCAGATTTCAATCAATTTTCATCACAACCTCACCAGGACTTTGGTATTTTGAATATTCTAAATTCTCCCATGAGGGAGAAAAAATGCTTTCACTTATAACTCAGGAGAGCCTGTAAAATTCAAGTCACAACATCCCATGCCCACTTGTAATGCAAGTGAAGGACTCTATAAAACAACCTTCCTTGTTATTCTCCGAGAAACATTTGTTATGGGCCAAAGTATTGAAGTACCTGACAGTATAAAGAGGACCTCAAAACCCTGGCCCTTCTTAAGTCAGCTACCTACATCTCAAAATGTCCAGCATATTTTGACATTATGTTTGAAAATTTCAAGCAAGCAAGATGAAGACAACTGTGCTTGTAGGTCAGTGGTAGATTGTCTGGTTTCCATGAAGTGCTAGAGTCAATTTGCAGGATCTCAATAAATAAATGTGTAAGTATGTACATGTACATACATTCATATATACGGGATGTGAGGAAAAGAAGTGGACCAAATTAAAATGGACAGTTGTTGTGTAATACATCCTCTTTGATGTGTCCAATTCTTCCTTGATTCATATATGAAATATTGCCTCATTAGTTTGGTATAATACTTGAATTGAAACAATGCTCGTGAAACATATAACCAAAGTGCATTTCACCAAACTGGAAGCATCTATTGTTGCAAGAATGCTAATCAGGCTTGCCTGTTCCAGTAACTTAATCCAGGCTCCTGAAATCTATGTAAGTAGTTGCCAGAAAGGTCAAATTAGCTTTTTTAGACAGTTCCACTGTGCAGCTGGTGGGCCTACCTCCAGATCACCTCTACTAGAATTTTGAAAACACCCTGTTTGCTTATCCAAGGTTATGAGGAAATTTAGCAACAACACAGGCACTCATTGATGAAAATAATGTTGAGAACAATTCTCTTTCTGGAAATAATATCTTTGTCAGCCACTTGGGATGTTTATGGTGTGCCAAAGCAGTAAAAATTATGCAAGCAGTATCTGTCATAGTCACAAGTGAGTTTCTTAGTATTTTTCACAAATGTTGATTCTCCTGTATGGAGTCAGAAATTTGGAAGGATTCAAACCCCACATAAATCATATCTCAGGAGAAGCCTAAAGGGCCTAGTAAACAGGTTTAGGCTACTGATCCAGACAACTGAACTTATCCCCAGGGCCTCCTACAAAAAAAAATAAAGATCTAACCATGCACATATTTCCAATATCACCTTGTCAGTCTTGTATCTGAGTTGTTTCCAGACATAGGTGAAGATGTAGCTTCTAGATGCCCCCTGTGCATCTTCCTCAATTTGTTTTTTAATGATGGTATCATGAGTATAGTGGTATTGGTAATTGACAGCTATAATTCAAATAAGTTAAGTGACATTCAGATTGCTCCCATAATATTGTTAGTTTGCTATAATGCTGACAAGTCCTTTTTGTTGTCATTGTTGCTTCAATAATTCGCCAATATCTCCTTAGCTTTTTGTTTCAATATACCAGCCCACTAAGTATTTTGGTCTTTTGTTTGTTTCTGACTTTATCATATTTTATATTAGCTGATTAAATTAGACAGGTCTCTTTGAGGTGCCTCCTCTGAAGTCACAGATACTCTTGGTAATCCAAATCTTGATATCTGTTATATAACTGTAGTATGAGTGGGGTTATGTAGCTGACCACTGTCAGAAATGAGAGAATCTGTGTTCTGTGACAGAATGAAGTCTGGGATAGCAGATCCTTGTTAGAATGTGTACAGAAGCCACAGGTAAGACTGGATAGTGCAAGACCTTCAGTCTTACTGCTATGTGCTTGTAAAGGGCATGACATATTAATTACCTAACTAAAGCCTTAGATATTGTCCATTTATTGATAGAGTTAAAACTAGGTTGTTTTAGTTACCTAATCATTATGCCACAGTCTTGACTCAACTGCTTATGTGAGTACCTATTGTCCTTTTATCTTTGCGAGCTTAGTCATGTGATACAAAGCAAGGTCACTCTGAAAACAATGCCCACTCAAGGAGAAGAGTGAGATATCCTTAGTAGCATTAGAGAAACCTCATTGCTGTGGTACTCTTTGGTCTCATTCTCTACTTCTGTCAGGATTACAGTAGGGAAAAAACCAGTTGCAGATTAGAGTTATGAAATAGTGCCAGAAAGTATTTTTTAAAAAAATATTTTAGGGGAACTGAAATTGGCATTTATAAGCACACCACTTTTAGGTGGCTCTCTAAACCACTCGGACTACCTATAATTCAGTGTTCCTGTGCCATTTCTTCTCCCCCATAAAATTCAGTTGTGGAAATAGACTGATGTGGGTGCCATACCAGTTCTGTCTTGTTCCTCTATCCTCATTTTCTGTGTAAGTCAACTGTTTTAATCTTGTGCAACTGATTCCTCAAGGTGTGGCCATGCTCATTGCCACTACAGACAAACATCTACTATAACTCAAAACCTCACAAGATACACTTGATTACCATTCATTGTAGAGGGCCAGAAATACTCAGAGTTCATGATTGACGCACTGATAGTATATCAGGGTTCTGGTACATACTTGAAGTCCCTCCACTCCCCTGACATGTATAAATAGTAATTACTGGGGATGGAGAATTTTCTTAGGTGGTGTTGCTTCCCAACTCTCTTGCCCATGTTTCAATAATTAATCAAAATTAAACTCATTGGCTCATCAAATTAGACTTGGAAGGAAACATGGCTTTGATTTTTGTATCTGTCATTTCTAAAGTAAATAGATGCTTGCTCAAAACTCTTAGAAAATCATCAGAAGTTCCCTATGGTAAATCTTGGCATAGGTAAAGTGTTTGAGCAGAATCATGAGGACCTAGGTTTAGAGCCTTAGTAACCACATAAAACTCCAAATGTCGTGGCATGTTTTCAACCATAGCACTGATGAAACAGAGACAGGCATATGCCTAGGCATTCTTGAACAGTCAGTCAAACCCAAATGGCAAAACCCAGGCTTAGTGAAAGATCCTCTCTCAAAAACAGGGGGAGAGAACACAGAAAATTTCAAGATGTTTGCTGCCTGCCTCCATAGTAAAATGCACCCACACAGACACACACACACACATACTAATACACATGTGCACACATCTCAGGAAACACTGGAGCCATGCATCTTGGCATCTTGACAAATGTGTATGTGTATAAATATAGATGTATATGCATATATGTATAAGTGTGTGTGAGTGTGTGTGAGTGTACAGGGGTGTTGTCTGAGTGGCTAAGGTTTTAATTTTGCCGTGTTTGAAAAGGCAGCTATGTAGCAGCTTTGTAGGGATCTTGGAACAAGTTTGATCTATTTTCAAAAAGAGCAGTAGAAAGAGAGATGTTGGGTCTGGGTCTTGATTGCTCTGCCCTTACCCACTCTCTTTAGGTTACCTAGTGGCATATTCAATCTTCAAATTGTCAATGACAGATGGAACAATATATTCTGTGTAATGACAGGCCAGAACAAGTAATTGGATTTTCTCATCTGCCATTGAATTCAATCATCTTCCATTTTCTGGTCTCCTTCTTTGGTTTTTCTTAGGTCATTTCACCCTCATACCCCTCCATATAGGAACTCAGCCTCATTTCCCATAGCTCCATTTACATTCAAGATATCTTATGCTGCAACCATCAAGACACTTGATTTCTCCTCTGATTTAATCAATATAGATGCTGTAGATTCCAAAGAGACGTGGTGTAAAGCCATACCTGGTATTGCAGAGGGTATCTAATTGGGAGGAAAAGTTGTCTATAGACTAGGGAACCATGAAGATAGAAGGGTCCCTGGCACAACTGGTAGATATTTATGAGAACATTATTTTCCATTAAGATAACAATACACTCAACTTTCCAGGGATCCCTATTTCAGTAGAGACAACATCAGAGTCAGGGTAAGCGAGACAGTGTCTGAAGTAGAAAACTAAACTCCAGTTTAGAACATGCAGTGAAACTAGATGCTACACTTGCTTCTTAGTTATGGGAAGTATGAACCAGGGAGAAGAAACAACAACAAAAACCCATACAATTTGATTCCAGAACTCCAGTGTGTGACCCCTTTTTATTCTACTGTGTAGGAGCGGGTGGTTTCTACTACACCAAAGGTGTTCTTTCATGTGTCTAGAAGATTTCCTGAAACTACATTCTTCACTGATAATATTTGTCAGAAAATGCTAAGTTTTTGAGAAACACAGAGGCCTGCAACATGTTCATAATATTCACAGAGCATGAAAAGAGTCCAGCTACCTCTCAACCCATGCCTGCATACGCTCAAAGTGTGGAAACCTTAGCTATGATTTATGTTCTAGAGCTAATGATATAATGCAGGGACTCTTACATGCCAGGCAAGCTCTTGCCCTCTAAATTCCAACTCTGCTATACAGTTAGTATTTATGCTACTTTATTCTACATGCCTCCAACATTTTGGGGATCCCATAGCTCAATGACTTGTAAAGAAAGCAGAGAACATTGCACGCACAACAGGGACATGGAAAAAGCCTAAGTTAAGGAATGAGTATGGTATGTGGATGGGCATTTTTAAGGTGAGATTATGTTAGGGAGCCAGCAAAGAAGATGCTGCTACTACCAGCCCAGAACCTTCACTCACAGCTCAGATATCACATACCTCAAGTAGTTCCTGGTAAGTTGAGGTGCAGGGCAAGTGAGGAAATTGTTGGTAAAGTTTTAAGGCAGAACACTCATATCTCTTTATTAAAGCTTTTTAGGGTGAGTGAGGACAAGCCTGTAGTAGCCATGTGCGTTCCAGATAAACAGTTAAAGCCATACCTGCCCTGGAATACCAGCACCAAGTGAACTTTTCTACATACAGAACTTCTCCTCTGTCTCACTCATCGCTATCTGTCTTTGAATTTCAAGCATCCCTCAAATCAAACTCAAAGCAAGTTTGGAATGGCGTTCATCTCTCCACTTGAGGGAACGTCAGGGTAGATTCAAGAATTGCTTCCTTGATAGAATGGCTCAAGAAACAGAGAGTAGTCTTAGAAACTCTTCATTTACACTAGCAAGCTTACTATGGGATAACTATGCTTAGCTATTTCACAGTGCAAAGGCCCAAATGTGTGATGTTAGTGATCAAACACAGAGAGGAGCCTCCCATTGGGCCTTTCCCATGCATACTGAACAAGGACTCTGCCATCTTCTACCTTTTCTTCCTGAATGATAATTGGCACTTTGGGGTCCAGTTTGCTGCTTCACTGAAAAGTGACTATAAAGCCCCATTCGTGGTCTTCAGGAGAGTTCTTCCCTTAGCTTTAGGATCAAAGCCCATCATCCCAACAGCTCCAGTCTCCTAATCTTTTTACTCCTAGTGCAGATGACGTATATACTAATGTTTGAGGTGAATAAGTTCCCCTGGAAGTAACAGACTGCTCTAGCCACTTCTGATTTCTTCTCAGCAATTTGCAGTTAGGTATAGCAATCCAGAGTATAGTACTTCTCAAATTCTGACTAAAACTCCAATACTGTAATGAGGGTGCATGTGGTTTCTAGGGAATTTCCAAAACCCATTCCCTGTAAAAAAAAAAAAAAAAAAAAAAAAGAATTGAACATCCAGGAATGACATAACACCAAGCCACAGAAAAAGAAAGGTCATTTACTTCAAAACACACCTCTTCTCTCCCTAAGTGGGAAGTCTGCCAATGAGGCTCTGTGTTGGTGGTTTATGGGACTCTGGGTCCTCATCTTTCTTCTGTTGGTTAGGTTTAAATACCCTCTTCTGGCCCTCTTCAAGTATCTTCCTCAAATATCTTCTGGAACAAAAATCTGTCAACTGAGGAACCCATATTCCCTTTCCATATCTTCCTATGTCCTTCTAATTATTCCTCAATTTGTGATCAATGCTTCCTGAAGACAGCAAATTTTCATCAAGTGTGGTTTGATATCATGACAATACTCTTCCTCATTCACAAATGAAACAAGCAGAGTAATGTTACATACCATGTTATAGCTTCACAAACAAGAGCAAAGAAATCTTCTAGTCAACCTTTTCTTCATGTTCTTAACACAGCTTAGTATCTGGATGGCAAGGAAAAGGCTCACATGGAGAAATATAAGACACCAATGAAGTAATCATACTCAAGATGAACAAAACAACTCTAGCTGCAGAAAGACATTCATGAAAATATGTTTGGAGATGAGGATTTCATTACCAACTAAATTCACAAGACACACTTAATTTCTATTATGCGAAGTTTATTCAGCATTATGAAAAAAAGCACCAAACATGTCCAACAACCATACACAAGGAGCAGAATTACCAGCACATCACAAAACTGAACATTGGTTTTAATGCTTCCAAGTAGAAATGAAGCTATTTATGAGTTGATTTGTGTTTACAGCAGTATGTGTTCTATCATCACAGGGAAGCAAACATGTCTGGAGATCAACTCACATAACTCTCTGAATATACAGTCTCTGTGTGCACAATGCTTCATTACAAAAGTTCAAAAAATACTATAAATATTTCTCCCTACAATCTATAATTCAGTGGGTACTACCATACGTAATGGCATTAAGAGGCATTGTCCCACAATAAATACAATCCACATAGGTTTCCATCAAATTTGATGTTACAAAAGAGTAAGTTAGGCACAAATGTTCAACTTTTAGGAACAGTATGTGATCAAGTAAACTTCCTCTCATATACAAAGTATTCTTATAAAAAGCAGAATATAAATTTCATGGGGAGTGAGTGAAGACAACAACTAATTTAATTCACCCTGAGCAGATTATGCTAATGGATAGAGATCACATGATTGGAAAAACAATAACAGAAGTACAGATCAATGCTCAATCCATACAAATGTCATTAGAATTGTACCTTTTTGCACTTCTCCTCATTAATGTTTTCTATTCTTTAGTCTTCTTTTTATTCATTTTTTTTTGAGACAATGTGTCACTAAACACCAATGGCTGTCCTAGAACTAGCTACATAAACCGACCTGGTCTTGCACTCACAGAAATCTGTCAACCTGATTGCCTCTCTGCCACTGGGGTGCTGGAGAGTAATGTGCCAACCCATCCAGTCCCCATGACTCCTTTCCATTTTTATTGGAAGTTATTTTGTTCATTCAAGACATTCCAAATTTGGCTTACCACTGCCATGAAATATCTAAAATATGTTGGCATGTAACCAAGCACATGTTTTTCCACTCTTCTGACATTTTTAACTACTCAAAGTACATTTTTAACAACAAATGGTAATTAATATGAATAATGAAGCAAGTATTCTCATTTTAATGGTATTTCTAAGATCAAGCAAGTGAAGTTAACTTTCTCAAACGTATACAGTAACCTTTACTCAATTTGAAAGAAAGCTTTATCCACAAGTCACTTAATTTTGTGCCCATTTGTAACCGTCACATTTCTTTATTGATTACCCAGCTACATGCTTTATTGACTTATAAATTTTCTTCTAACCAATTAATATACTTATCTCTTATTTTTAATCCTAAATTTAAAAATACTGGAGCTCTGGTGAATGATAGGGCTCCATGTATTCCTTTCTCTATATGCTCATGAGTAACTTTCACCCCAACATTTCTAAGCCGTGAAATGTAAATAAGACTATCATCTCTTAAGAGATCATGTTCACAAGTGACAATGTATGTTAATGGCAAACTCTGTAACTGGGTGTCATTGAATAGCAAAGGGGACAATCTGCTATCCACAAGTACTGGATAGGAAGCATTCAATTTTCCAAGAATTGGTTCAGTGTAAACGTAGTTCTTTTTGTACTTCTCAGGAAGGAAGTCACTCCAGTTAACAAACTTGAACAGGTGTCTTGACTCTGTTGGCATATGCTCATTTCTCAGTGCAGCCTGGAGTAGAACTTTGTCTTCAGTCACATATAGGCATGCCAACTTAATTATCATCTCCCTGGTCAGAATTGGACCATGTTGATACTCTTGATGGGATGGTAGCAAGGTATCAAGTGATTGTAGGCCAGGATACATCAAAGCTTGTGCTTTAATTTTATCTTTGAAGTTTGGATCATTCTGTAGCTAAAAATAGAATGAAGTCTAATGAATCAATAACTTTCAAAGAAACAGATTTGCAATTTCATTTTAAAAGCCAGAATTCAATAAATTTATCTGAACCTCTAGTGAATTTCTCATGACATTCATTATTAGTTTAGATACATGAGAGTACCATTCCATTCTTGTCCATGTAGAAACAATATATACTCTGTTTCTCACACATTTATTCACATAGGACAACCAAACAGGAGCATCAGTTGCAACTTTCTGAGGATGATAAGATTTTTATTTGTGATATTGGATTATATTCTACATTTGGTTGTTTTTTTAGAAATTCAGCTATTGTGTGTGTTTGTGTGTGTATGTGTGTGTGTGTGTGTGTGTGTGTGTGTGTTTTAATTAAGTCTTGTTGAATATCTCAGGGTTGTTCTGGAACATTGTGTTCCCTTGTTTGAGTCTCCAAGATTCTATAATAATAACCATGTATTAACACATCTAGTTCCCCCAGAAGAATTTTGACCCAGGTAATATAATGAGCAAAATCTACAAATATAATGAAATACAATCGACAATCCGTACATATAAAGTCTAATGAAACTTGGCATGCTAAAGCAAGCTTTTAACATTTATCTAAGTGGGATAGTGTGAGAGACAATACAAGCGAATAATTTATGAAAATCAGAAAATCAGAAGATCAGAAGAAATGAAGGCTCTGTTTGTTATCAGAAATAAGAGGAGTCATGAGTCTGGAACTACATTCTTTGCTTCTTGTACTCTCCACTGCAGTGAACCTAAATTTTACCTGTGAGTGTGAGTACTTCCATAGCACCAGCTTCTATAGCAGTTCTGCAACAGTAATTGTGTCTGCTGCCAATCCCTGGGAAGTTCTAAGCTATGAAACATGCTTTTAAGGTCATGACCTCGTAAAGGCAAAAGACTTACAGAAAATGACAGAAATTACTCTATAGGTAAGGCCCAAGAGAATTCAGTTTTGGAAAAATTGCTGCTATTACTATGCTTTTCCTGTTATTAAACATATACAGCAATCACTAGGTGTTATCCCACCCCTTTTCAGCAGATCTCTGCAGATCCACAAAGATGTACTGTCTTGCAGTGATGCTATATAAACAAATAGATGCCTTCTTAATTCTTAATAGTGATCCTATAAGAATTCCTAAAATTATAATCAATGATTATTAAGATCAATTGTAGTGGGACTGCTATTACATCCTTTTCTCATAATCAAAACTACAATGAGAACTCTGTCAGTCTCTCATATATGCCACCAGTTAATTGCTTCTAGTTACTAACCAGATTTTCTACTACTCAGATCACATTCTAAGAGGTTGTTAAACAAGCATCCAAAGGTCACAAAATAGGAACTAACAATTTATTATAGGTGATAAAATACTGACTGGCTTTATCTATAGAAAACTTCACTAATGACTTAGTTATGTTTTTTTTTTTTTTTTTTTACTTGCAGTGAACCTGTGGAGCTGTGACTGGTGGTGGACGTTTAGCCAGATAATTACTCCTAGTAGATAAGCATGTGAACATTCTCTGTTGCAAACTACTATTTCAATTTATTATTTGATTTTTGTGTGAACTTTTGATAAACTTTTTAACATGTGAAATGTGTGTGTGTGTATTTGTGTATTTGTGTGTGTGTGTATTTCTATTGTCTATGAACAGTGGGAAAAATGTTTCTACATACTTTAACATCATTTTTTTCCACTGGTGAAAAATTCTGTTTATACAGTAAGACTGAATATGAAAGGAATTGGATTCTTAAGAAAATCTTTGCCCTTAATAAATGAAATATTTTGTTATGTTAATTTACAACACAAAACCCATATCTTATGTATTCGAGTACATCTACTTATGGTTTTCTATTAGAGGGCCATGACCTCCTTCAGAGCCTTTTTGTACACTCATGACCCCACCAAAGAAAACATTAAAATGACTCAAGACATTTTTTTGAGTATTTTTAGGTTATAGAAGATGGCATTTCATTGGGCTTTTATAATGGCTAGATACAAGGATAGTTTTCTTTAAATAAATTAATTAGTCATGAAGAACGAAACATCACTGGTTGGATAGTAAGATTAAGGTAAAGAAAAAATGGAAGTATTATGTAAAATTCAATAAATACAAACTTTGAGACTACATCTACTTTATAAGAAGAAGCAGCCAGTCTGTATAACAAAAATGGTACAGAATATTCATTTTCTTCTACAAAAGCGTTTGTGGGATTTTGAATCATCTCTTGGGTTCAGATAGCCTTTCAAAATATTAGTTATTTGATAGTGATGATTTAGCTATACTGATCAAGAATTTTAATAGTTGGCAACATAACTTTTTTATAGTAGGAATGTTTCTAAGCATATGTTGTCTGATGTTATCTATGACAATCTACATTTTTACCACATTGTCACAGCTACTCATCAATATCAACTAGCCTAGATTTAGAATCAGGTAGGAGGTGTGGATTGAAGCTCTTGTCTAGGAGTGTCTATGGTGGTATTCAGACAGAATAAAGGAGTAAATATTCATATTTAATGTGGAGGTACCTCTATATTAGTTGAGGCTTCATAAGAAGAAAAGAGGAATACATAGAAATGAAGGTAGATATCCGAAATCATGTCCCCAGACTTCTTGACTTGGGAGCTAGGAGCAAGCAGTCTCACACTCCTAGTGCTACAGCTATAATCAATGACCACTGCCATGCCTTTGCTGCTGTGATGCACTTAATGTTCCAGTGGCCATTTTAAGTTTTTCCCTGCATTTTCTTGTAGAATGTTTAGTTTCAGACTAGAAAAACATTACTACACTTCTCAGCTATAATTATACAAAAATATTCAGAAATTCTTTACAGTTTTTCTAGTTAAATTTACGAAGTATGAGCAACAACAACAATAAAAAACAATCCTATATTGAAATGAATAGAGCAATTCAAAGCAATTGGTGGACTTTTATCTAACATGATCAGGGTAAGCAATGGTTATCAGTACAACTATCTAATACTTAATTCTTAAATACTGTGGTGGGAGGCTCACAAGGTGAAGGTCCTCACAAGCTACAGACCAATTTACAGAATCTAGTCAAAAGCCTGTTTTGAAACAATAAGTTTAAAAAAGAAAATTGTATAGTCCTTGGTAGAGCATTTGCCTGGCAAACACACAGCCCTGGGTTCAATGTCCTGAATTTTCTCCAAACTCCTAAAAATGTAAAATTTTAAAACTTGTCCTTAGCATTAGACAATAAGGCCACATCTAAAGTAATATCATGCAAAATGGATAATCATACTTGTTTAATTTAAATTTCAGAGGTAACACTATAAAAGTAATGAGACACAGCTTGTTTTGCATTAGGATTAAAACGTCTATTACACATACAACGTACCAGTTGAGTCACTGTTGCTGCCAAGGTACCCCCAGAACTATCTCCCATAATACAGATGCGTGTGGGATCCACTCTGTATTTTGCAAGAATATTTTTCTGAAGAAAGAACTTGATCGTATAAACACAGTCTTCAAGGGCAGCTGGGAATGGATACTTAGGAGCAAGCCTGTAGCTTTAAAGGTAGATCAAGCAAAACCACAACAAAACCCTTGTTAAAGTTATTCAAGAAAATATCTCATTCTTACCAACAGATACACTGATATGTTGGCACTACTTTGAATCCTAAGTCTCACCAGTAAACAAGAGCTCACTGGTAATGTTTCTCTATAAATGAGGAATAGTTCTACTTAAGGGTTTCAGGCATTGATTGCAAGTCTATTTCTGCACTATGGAGTTGGTAAGATACACAGCAATTTTTTTCATTCCTATTAATGAAAATTTCAGTAGTACAGTGGACAGATATGAAGTATGAAGTCCTAAGGTAATAAGTATTGCCTCATATCTTTTATATATTATTGTAAATGTTGGGAAAAGTTTGTTGATAATATTAAGACTTTTCATTTGGATAATATCTTGAATTTTCAAGTTATTGAAATATTTTTGCCTAATAGAATTACAACCAAGAACAACTCTAACTCCACACAGTGCTTAGAAACAGGTCAAATAAGATCTAATATCTCAAGGATATAACGAGTATACCTTTCTGTATATAAGTGAGAATTTTAAGTTTAGTTGCACACAAAATGAGTTGTTTAAGAATCCTTAAGTTCATATTCAAAGAAATGTTATAACTCTGATAACAAATATGCTTATTCCTCTGGCCTCAAAATTGTGTCTAAGATGGCAGAAATCAAAATAACTAACGTGGACTTTGGGGATGCATTGACCTTAAAATTATGAGAAAAAATAAATATAAACAAACCCCCATAGGATATGTGTATTTGTTGGTTGGGTGACAGCTCTGAATAGACCAAGTTTTGTTGTAAGTGCCTGGCCTGTGGTAAGTATTGTCTTTCTCTTACTCTATCCCCACAACAACAGCATCAAGCTTGTTTGCTGTCCATCTGTTCAGATCATCATAGGCTGACATCTCTGAAATGAAAGGAATAAATATAAAGTGGTTCACTGTAAATAACAAACAATGGAAACACAGAAACAGTCATGAATATGCTAGAAGTGTGAAATGTGTTTGGTTGGTTGATTGACTGACTGACTGACTGATTTGTTGATTGATTGATTGATTGATTGATTGACTTATTGATCCGTTGATTGGAATTCAGTAATCACTTATTGTCATAGGCAACATTCTCTCAGAGTTCATGAAGAAGATTGTCTGCAACTCATTACAAACATATTCCATAAAACTCTTGGGAGAAGTATTAGAATATCTGCAATTGTGTTGAAGATGACATTGTAGGCAGCATTATAATTTTCACAAATTTAGAGATTCACCATAATTTTTATTTATTAAGGAAGTTTTCAATGGCAGGATATCAATTTAAATGTAAGACAAGGTGTACTATTTAGTGCAGTTAGAACTAATGAGGTTCCCCCCCCCAAGAGGCTTACATATTTATGTAAGTTCAGGCAATTTAATAAATTTACAGTTAAACTTTAGGTTGCCATTCTGTATATAAATGAGAATTTTAAATTTCACTAACATCAAATAAGAATGTGCTCTTGCATTTGTAATTTCTTATAAAAAATTAACTGTAAATAGTTAATAAACTTAAAAGAGGTAGAAATAAATATATGCTCCTAAAATTTTTAACAGAACTTAATGTCAATTATTCTTTTAAATAACAACATATACTCATTTACTTACAAAGCATAAATTTGCATCCATATTAAACATAAAAATAGTAATTGCCAGGAAATTAACAAGAAAAAATAAAATGTGATTTTAGTAAAATTTCCAACAATTTACTGAGAATTCACAGAGTTTGGGGAAACATATATAGCTAAATGTGTTAGAGGGAGCAGAGGCAGAAAGTGGACAAGGTAACAAAAAGGGAAGATAGGTGTCTACATGTCAAAGTTTGACATAGGATTTATCAATAAATAGATGCTATTTCTGAGATGTTTATTGAATAATCAGTGTGGCCATATTTTCACATCATGGTAGGTTGAAAAAGAAGGTAATATGAATGACAAAATGGTGATGAGCCACAAAAAAGATAATATGAATGACAAAATGGTGATGAGCCACAAAAAAGATAATATGAATGACAAAATGGTGATGAGCCACCTAACAGGAAATAATAGGGATAAATCTAAATGATAGTCTACATAGTGTGGGGAGGAACAAGTGTTTCTGGGAGTTTTAATTTTTTTTTTTCAGATGTTCAGATCATCATAGGCTGACATCTCTGAAATGAAAGGAATAAATATAATGTGGTTCACTGTAAATAACAAACAATGGAAACACAGAAACAGTCATGAATATGCTAGAAGTGTGAAATGTGTTTGGTTGGTTGATTGACTGACTGACTGACTGACTGATTTGGAAAGATGCAGAAATTTTTTTTATACAAGGTCATAGTGTAGCAAAGAGCAAAGGATTCTTTCAGATTACACTGTTCCAGGAAAGAATTAAAAGGCAAAAAAGAGAAACATGGAAATAAGTCTCAAAAAATGAAGAATAATATGGAAATAATTAGAACTGGAGGCTGAAAGAGGTCAAGGCAGAAAAGACAATGCATATTTAGAAATCAACAAAGGGTAAAATTTCGGGTACAAGAAACATAAATCGGGTAATGATTTGGAAGAAAATATAATTAGCAAAGTAGAGACTCATTTTGACCAAAAAATAAACATGTCTTATCCCAGGATGTAAGTATAGAGTAAAGAAGGAGGGTAATGAATAAATATGAAATGAAAGAAATGAATAAGATGCCAGTAAGTTTCAGACAGTGAAGACAGGTAAGGAGACAAGTGGACTGGGAGATGCCAAACATGCACTTATATCCCAGAAGAGCAGGTAAGGCAACAGGATGGCAATTTCAAAATGTCACTGGAGCAATGTCCCAAATGTTTCTGTGTGGTGAATCCATAAGTTACCAAAAGACTAAAATAGTATGTGTTTATGTTTCTGTCTGTCTGTCTGTCTGTCTGTCTGTCTGTATGTCCATCTGTCTGTCTGTCTCTCTGTCTCACTGTATTAGCTACTACACTAACTTCCAGGCAAGAGTTGACTACTCAACTAAAGTTATCATTTATATCATTTTTATAATTTTAGTACAAAGTTATGCTTTGTTTTCTAATCCTCAAGATTGTTATATCACACTCTACAATTTGAAAAAATTAGCTATAGTATGGCAACTATATTATTTCATATCTAACAATTAATTCCTGGTTCACATCATAATAAGTGATTATTTAATATATGTGACTAGGTTATCTTACTCTAAATTACAAGTATATTATTTGTACTTTCAAGTTTAAGATATGAATATATTAATTTAAGATTTGAATGTCCAACAAAATCATCTTGATTTTTACCTGGTTATTTTACTACCAAATTATATATAAAGAAGAATGTGAACTATGGCGCATACATTCCAATGTAACTCTGTTAACATATACATATTACTCAAGCCAACATTGCACTGGCAAATGTCTGTCAACTCATTCTAGACAGGGATTATTTCAATATGAATATATCAATAGCACACATATAGAACTATACTTACTGTAACTTCCCAAGACAAAGGCACCACCATGAATGAAAATCACAGCCGGTCTCTGCCTTTCAGACTTCCTCTTTGGCAAGTACAGACGGACAGGGATGTTACTAAATTTTGTGTCAATCACTGTAATGTTTTCATCTGAAACTGGTTTTGTAAAGTGAACTGTCGATAACGTTACAAGTACATCTTCATATTTCAGAAGACCTATATATTCACCTATTGTGCCCTATAAAAACAAGACAAAATTTTAAACATTATGCATCTATATTTTAATAACAACAATATAAATGATGGGATGATAATAAACAATGTGATAAAACTCTAGATTTTTATATCTTAACTTTATTTTCGAAGCATGAACATCTCAGTGTGGATGTTTGTATGAAACCTTCACAAAATTTCATCTATCAACAATCAATCATGGATAAGGAATGGGTCAACAAATCTAACATCCCTTCCTGAGAAAATATCAGTAGCCATTTGTTAATTAGAAAGCAGTAGTCATTTTTCCCCGTATCTGTTAATGTGTTACCTTTGGTATAGTAAATAATCTGCTTCCAATGCCTAAGCAATAAACTAATTAAAATTATTGGACTGAAGACTAGAATGAAGGCATGGAAACCTACTTGTTGAGAAAATGGATTCTAGAAGGCAAAGGAAGTTATGGGAGAAGTGTACTTCTCAGGTAAATGCATAAAACTGTCAAACAAAAAAATAAATACATACCTGGAAACTTCATTCCTATTTGCTAACTTTTATAGGGCTAGAAGTTGATATGCATATTACCAGCAGAGGACAGTAATCACCAATTTTACCCACTGTGAACCCTGAGAACTACAATAGCCACTGGACTGGCAAGGCATACCCATTGTTGCAATAGTGCTTTCAATAATTGAGCATATTCGTATTGGATTTAAGTCCATTTCACAAGACAAAATCATATCTGGCACATCTGTTGGGTCATACATCTTTGAATAGCAGGCCCTATGCCACAAAGAAAGAACCTACTACTGCCTCTCTAGTATATAGTATTAAATGTATTCTTATTGTCTTATTGTAATAGCCATAGATTATTGCATCTCTCAATCCTCACTAGAGATACTTTTGTTTGTACTAGATTGTGATTAACACAGAAATGCAAAATGGACCACTGTGAGAAGAATAAGAGACTACTGAGTACTCAACTCTAAAAGGAATATCTATAATACCTTCTCTCCTGTTAAATCTCAGAAATCATTCCAGAAGAGGAGACTGAAAGACTATCTAAGCCAGAGATACTGAATGAATACAAAGAAAGAGTGTTCTCCAGACATAACATGACATGTTACGCTCAGGGACTGTGACAGCATGCATAAGAACTGTGCAAGGCCAAACCAAGCCAATGCCTCTCACAGAGAAGGAAGATGGGCACAAAACTGTTACCCCTTGCCAAGATTCTGCTGACAATTTATAGCCAGAGGGAGAGGGAGAGTCAGTGTTCTTTAACAATATGTCTTCTGGTACGTCTAGTGGATGGTTGCAACCTGAAGAGTATATGTTCCTCATCCCTAGCTCCGCAATAGACAACTGGTTACTCCAATCATGTACACCTGCAAGATACACCGGATGGAAGAGAAGAACTGATCCTCCTATGATATACTGAGACCTCTACATATGCCTTGTCATGAACCTTCCCTCCAGCTCACACACACACACACACATACACACACACACACACACACACACATACACACACACACACACACACACACACACAAACTAATTAATTGGTTAGTTGATTAGTTTTAAAATGTAATAAACAGTTCTTGAGTATTTTCTAACTACTAAAATATAAACAAATAGATGACCTGTTAATATGAGTGCTTAAGCTTGGTGTATTCAGATAATTTTTCATTCAATGAATTTGCTCTTGAAAATTTGAATTTTAGCAAATGGCTTTCTTTCTTTTATGACAATATTTTCTGGATGTAAATTGGTATTCAAACATTTTAACACTGTAACAAAAATGACCAATATTAAGACTATCACATGTTCATCTAATATACCTAATCTTTAATGCATAGAACAATCCAAACAAATATTTAAAATTAGTTTCCTCACCTATAGGTTTAATCGATACAATGCGGAGTCAAGGAAGTTTCTCAAGATTATGTGTGGATAGTTTACAAAACTCTTTCTAGCCAGGGCAGTGGTGGTACATGCCTTTAATCCCAGAACTTGGGAGGCAGAGGTAGGCAGAATTCTGTATTTGAGGCTAGCCTGGTCTACAGAGTGTGTTCCAGGACAGCCAGAGTTACACAGAGAAACCCTGTCTCAAAAAAACAAAAAAAAAAGTCAAACAAACAAACAAAAAACTAAAAAAAAACCCAAAATACCCCCCCAAAATAAAACCACCTCTTTCTAAACAGCATATGATTACACAATAATGCACCATTTTTTCAAGACTATATTATAAAGACTTAGTTTTCACTTACATATGTGAAAAATCAAAAGACTTATTGTCTTTGCAATCTAAATTGTAAGATTCAGTGCTAAAATTATCAAAGATTTCCAAATTTTCCAGGATAAATGTTAATTACAAATTTATTTTGTCTACTATTATTTTAAAAGTACAGTATAATAACTCATAATGTCAGATACATAAAGTGTATTTTGATGATATATGCATGATGGTTGAGAACATGTGAAGCTAAGAAAGTAAGAGCATCATAATAGAGCGAGATGTTCTGGTAGATAATGTGAATTTGATGAAAGTATAGATATTTCTCACCCTGGGGTTTAAATACATGTGAAATAATCAAAAGACAATGGACATGGGCTGGCTCTTGTATTCATTCTTCAATTAAGGAAGCAGAATATTTGAAAAGGAGAAGTGTGGAAGAAAGACTCAGAGACTCAGAGATCATCAGTTGGAGAATGCTGTGTCCTAGAACTCTATTACACCTTGGGCTGCTGTCACTTCTGGTCAGCTACTGATTCTGCTTCCTTACTTTTCACCCTCTCTCTGTTAGAGTTGTTAAAGAGCATTTCTGCAAGGTATCCACTTTGCACATTAAAGAGCAGAGTACAATCATGCAGCACAGGGCTCAAATTTAAGTTGTTACTCTCTCCGTATGCGCTCCTCTGAATATTTTTCCTCTCATATTAACAATACAGGTAGAAGACAGTAGAGAATTAGAGGAAATATATGCATATGCAAAGAAAGCATACATATTACATCATCAAAAGTGCCAGTTTCTAACTATACAGGAACAATTATAGCAATTATATCCACACTGTATATTCTAAGATAACCCCAGAATTTCAACAGTTTAGAATTGGAGACCAACAACAGAAGCTATGGAGATATTAAAAAAGAAAAGTCCTAATTTAGTTAATAATAATTCTTATCTTTATACTATAATTATGAGAGCAGGTTTTTTCTTAGAACACAAATGAAAGTTAACAATATTCTTTTAAAAGTAATGCTTCTTTCAAAATTATAATGTCAATAGTATTTTCAAAATATTCAAGTGTTCTGTCTTAGTCACTGAAAAAATTATATTTTTCTTACCATAAGGTTTCAAGTTTTAGCAATTGCATCCAGAGCCATTACTTTCCAAATTTCTTCAATGTTGTCGGGCATGGGTGTATAAATATAAGACTAAAAGCTAACATAAAGCTACCCCCAACAGAGAGCTTTGAATCCCATGGTATCACATCCTCTTCCCAGTGCAGAGATTAAAATATTTCCATAAACACTGAATTAAAAAGCCACAAATAAGTACACACCGGGAACCCTCTCAGGTAATAAAACTATTCTCATAATGCAAAGCTGATTCTTAAATCAAACATTACAGTACTGGTTCTAACTTCTTTAGTCATAGACTCTCAAGTAGATGTTGAAATACATCAGGTCAGGTAGCTTTTATTATAACATGTAATTAAAATTCGGTGTTTCTTCATTCTGTGGTATTAATGCCAGCATGAATTAGTCTTAGGAAATCAGGCCCCAGATGCAAGCATTGGATAATTCTTAAAGTAATCTTTGGTGGTTGCAATATTCTCTAACAGGTTTATAGAAAGTTACTTGAATCCAGTCAAAATATACACTAATATCATCACTAAGTATTATTAGCTATGTTAACAAACTCATATGGATGGACCAATTTTTAGAATGAAAGAAATGGTGTGTGGAGACTTGTTCAAGTTTAATCATGCACCAAGCTAAAACTTTAAACCTGGACCAGAATTACCAGAAAGTTCAGAACAAGTATTTTAGCAAACATTATGGCTTTTAGAAGATATAGTATGATATCATGAATCAAATTAATGAGTCAGCATGGCTTAGATTAGCTGCTTGGTGTTCGTAAAATATTGTTCCTGAATGTGACTACAAGGATGTTTCCAGAAGAAAATGATATTTGTGTTGGTTGTGAGGTTCACAGATGTGATTGGATACCATCAGATGTACTGAAAGTATGAGTAGAAGAAAACTAAAAAGAGTCATTCTACACTTTTTCCTCTCTTCTTGAGCAAGCCTTGTTGTAAGTCTAATCATATTAATGTTAATCTGCTTCCACCTTCTGTCCTTTTCCAGGGGTTGTCTTCTTTAATACATGTATTTGAGAATGTGTCCACTCAGTTCTTGCTTTAAGTCCCCTCACCCGAAGTTCTCAGCCTCCTTAGGCAGTTGTTTTTAAGCCTAGAGAACTCCCCCAAAATTCCTAAGTCTCTATGATTAATTATTTATTCCTTTGGAATTAAGCAATCTTACCAAAACTCAGAAAACCTTTACAGATATACACCTAAACTTCAACAATGTCCCACATGTCCCTCCCTCCTCTTTGCTACCCATTTCTAAATGAAAGACCCATGTGCCTGATAGATACTCTGTTTCTTTTGCCCCTTTAAACTATATTGCTCATCTTTTCCTAGGGACCACAAGCAAATAACATTGGTTTACTTATCCTTCATTTAGTAAATCACATAAAAAACCTATCTTTCCTATCTTAGGATGTCAGAGCTTCTGGTTTTGGTCTGTAAGATTTAGAAACTTACAGCAGAGCCCCTATCCCTTGGGTCCTCAGGAGTTTCAACTTATATTGAATTACATCAGTGACATCTCTTGTTCTCCTTATGAATACTAGACTGTGGAACTATGCTCCTATAGGAGCATAGCATCCTATAGCATCAACTATAATAGCACCAACTAGTTCAGATATTTTGTATAGATCACATACATATGGAAATGTGTATATTAGTTTTTATATATCTATATGGTCCTTCCCCATTCAAGTCAAAGTGAACATACTTCAGAGATGCAACAAACTGGGGACTTTCTTTCTGATAGGTCAGAACTAACTGAATAGTACATATATAAAACTAATTTTTAGTGATAGTATTCACTCAACTCAGAACATCCATTCGTGCTAATTTTGTGGTTCATTATTAGAAGGTAATAGCTTCTCTTCTGTAGTATTTCTGCCCTCCACATCAGATAGCAATTTAGGCCTCCAAGAGAACTACTTTTTGATAAGCCTGCAATGTCTAAACCCTCTTCTCTAACATCAATGGTGAATAATCAATTTTTCCAATTATTTATTTATTTATTTATTCATTTATTCATTCATTCACTCACTTTACATCCTGATCACAGTCTCCCCTCCCCCATTTCTGGGCCCCTTCATACAGTCTTTTCCTCCATCCTCCTTGTCTTCTTTTGTGGGAATGAGGGAGACACCACTGCCCCTGAAGGGTACAGCCCACCCTAGCATATTAAGTCGCTGCTCATCCTCTTGCAGTGAGGCTAGATAAGGCATGTCAGGGAAACAGGATTTTCCAGTCAGTCAACAGAGCCCTATCTAATGTTTGACTGTGAGTCTCTGCATTTGTTTTGGTCATTTACTGGGTGGAGTCTCTCAGATGACAGTTATGCTAGGTTCCTGTCTGCAAGTACAACAGAGTATCATTAATAGTGTCAGGGTTTGGTTCTTGGTCGAAGGATCGAACTCAATTTGGGCCAGTCATTGGTTGGCCATTCCCTCTATCACTGTACCATCTTGGAGGCAGGGCACATTTTGTGTTACAGGTTTTTATGGGTGAGTTGGTGCTTTTACCTCTCTTCTTAGAGTGCTGCCTACCTTGGAGGTAGCCAATTCAGGCTCCATATCCCCAACTGCTAGAAGACTCAGCTAAAATCACCCCCATAGACTCCCTGGAGCCTTCCTCATCCCAGGTCTCTAGCAAGTCTTAGAAATGCACACAGCCCAGCCTGCAGGAGATTTCTGTTGTTCTCCAAACAGAAGATCTCTCTTCCACCTGTGTTGTACTCCCCAAACACTCTCTCATCCACTCTTTTCCATCCATCTACCTCCTATATCTATTTTATGTCCCCTTTTGAGTGAAGTGCAAACATCCTCCCTTGGACTCTCTTTGGAGAGTTGACTCTTTGCGTCTGTAGATAGTAGAGTGGCTATCATGTACTTTATGGTTAATATTCACTTATAATTGAGAAAACACCACACATGTCATTTTGAGTCTGGGTTACCTCATGAGGATATTTTCAATTTCATCCATTTGCCTAAAAACTCATGATGTTCTTGTTTTCAGTAGCTGAATAATATGCCATTGTATGAATGAACATTTTCTTTATCCATTCTTATGTTGAGGGACATCTGTGTTGTTTCCAGTTTCTGGTTATTAAAAATAAAGCCGCTATGTACATAGTCAAGCCAGTGTCCTTGTGGTATGGTGGAACATCTTTTGTGTATATACCCAGGAATGTTATTACTGGGTCTTGAAGTAGAACTCTTGCCAATTTTCTGAGAAACCATCAGCTTGATTTCCAGATAGGCTGTACAGGTTTGCATTCCTACCAGCAATGGAAGAGTGTTCCTCTTGCTCTGCATCTTGCTCTTGCCAGCATGTTATACCACTTTGTTTTTCATCTTACCTTTTCAGATGGATGTAAGCCAGAATCTCAGAAATAATTTCTGGTTCAGGAATTAAATTAACCCCTCTATATGTTTATCTTTTTAAATAAGAGGAACAACTTTCACACCTTGTACCACCAGAGAACTTAGTAATCCTTGCATGTAGGAATACAAAAGAACTTTTAAATGAATTAATAGATAACCTCTTTAGTTGATCCCTACATGTGTGAGTAGGGAATCACTCATAACTACCAACCAAAATGGAGTTAAGATACTAAGATAAAAGGCAGCCACTGACAAAAGGCAAAGGAGAACAGACTGAAGTCAAGGTAATAAGGTTACTGCTTTCACAGGATAGTGCCAATTTACACATAAGTGAGCAGCAAGGAAGGAACTATTCCAGAAAAGAGGGACAACATTTGCATAACCAAGAGGTGACTTTGGCAAACAGTTCAGGACACAGAGGGTTTATTTTCATTTTCTCTTAAGATTTATCAGTGTTGTGTTAGTTGGTCAACACCATTGGCATCTTGGAAGCCTCCTCCTTCATTTCATTTCATTTCTTTTATTATTATAATAATAAATTATTATTATTATTATTATTATTATTATTATTATTGTTGTATTTTCTTTATTTACATTTCATATCGGGGCATTGAGCCCTCTCAGGACTAAAGGCCTCAGGACTAAAGGCTTCTTCTCCCATTAAAAGCCAGCAAGGCCATCCTCTGCTACATATGTAGCTGAAGCCATGGGTCCCTCCATGTGTACTCTTTGGTTAGTGATTTAGTTCCTGGGAGTTCTGGGGGGTACTGGTTGGTTCATATTGTTGTTCTTCTAATGGGGTTGCAAGCTCCTTCAGCTCCTTTGGTCCTTTCTCTAGCTCCTCCATTGGATACATTTACACAGTGGAATACTATTCAGCTATTAGAGACAATGAATTCATGAAATTCTTAGGCAAATGGATGGAACTAGAAAATATCACCCTGAGTGAGGTAACCTAATCATAAAAGAACACACATGGTATACATTCACTGGAAAGTGGATATTAGCCTAGGAGCTCAGAACACCCAAGAAATAATTCACAGACCAAATGAAGCACAAGAAGAAGGAAGACCAAAGTATGGATATTTTGGTCCTTCTTAGAAGAGGGAACAAGATACCCATGGAAGGAGATACAGAGACAAATTGTGGAGCAGAGAATGAAGGAAAGAATATCCAGAGAATGCCCCACCTGGCGATCTATCCCATATCCAGTCACCAAACCCAGACAGTATTATGGATTCCAACAAGTGCTTGCTGACAGGAGCCTAATATAGCTGTCCCCTGAGACGCTCTTCCAGTTCCTGAAAAATACAGAGGTGGATGCTTTCATTTCATTTCTAACCCTGGTAGTTTCAAAGATGTTCTGGTAAATAATACTTCCTCAGTTATCTCTATGATAAAACCATGTTTCCCAGGAGAATAGTGTGTTTCTACCAATCAGCAACATGTCTCTCCTTTTTTTGTTGTTTGTTTCTTTGTATAATTTAGTTTAGCCTCAGCTGCTGAAAATGACCCTTCTCTGTGTAATGTGTAACTCATTCCCTCTATTGTACCTAATCCAGTGAGCCTTCCAGTGTCATTTATTGGTTACCTCTTGACTCTGCTGAAGTGTTAGTATCTACCACTGTTCCAATAACAAGAAGCTGAATTTTCATCTTGTTTTCTGAAGTGGTACATACAGAAATACAATCTTCTGTGCTTTGTGTGTGTCTGTTTTCAAAGCCTTCTTGTATTTGAGGCTGGGTTGTTGAGTTGTTGAGAGGCAGTAGAACTTCTTAAATTATTTTTACTTTTTTTGATAGAATATAATTACATCATTTTCTCCTTACAATTCCTCTTTTGAAAATCCAGACTCCATTATTATCAATTGTTACTTCTTTATCCTCAAGGCTTAGGGTTAGGGTTAGGGTTAGGGTTAGGGTTAGGGTTAGGGTTAGGGTTAGGGTTAGGGCTACTTGTATATATGTTTTCTGGGCTGATCATTCGTATTTGATAACCAACTGCTGTGTTCTTCCCTGAGGAATACTTGTACTCTCAGCATTCCTTAGTTGCCTGTAGTTCCAAGGCCTCATAGAAATACTGTAGTAAAGCAGACAGAAAATGTTAAGAGCCTAAGGATCAGGCAATGTGTTTTAGAAGGTATTGGCATAAGTTATTGGTCCACTGGGAACATCACTTTGTAAGATTTATGCAGTTTTCATGGGACTCATGTTAAGACTACATAACAGTGAATCATTATCCAAGAGTAAAAATGACCACTTTTCTGACCTCTCACTCCATGTATTTCCATGAGTTCTTCCCCTGACACTCACTAATCGTGAAGGCACTTGCCATGGTTTGACAAAGCCCAAGTGATGATTAATAATATCTTAACTAATGAGGCAACCATCTCTAAAACTTTTAGCATTCAAAACTGTTATCTCAATAAACTAGCCTTTCCTTATGAAGTATTCAGCCTGAACACTTAATTATGTAGAGGACAACATTTTATATGTTCATGCACTCAAATATTTCTACTAAACCTTTCTATACAAGGAGTGTTTATATCCTGAAAAATTCTCATGTTGAAATCCTCTATGTGATGTATGCATGAGAGGTAGGGCCTTTAAGAGTTCCTGGATATGGACTAATTATGAATGAGATTTATTCTGTATAAAGGGGACCCCAGGAGCTTATGAGGGAGTTCAATAAAAAATTGCTTGCTGTATATGGTGGTTTGAATATGTTTGCCTCTCATAGACTAATGTAGTAGAATGCTTGGCCCATGGAGAGTGGCACTATTAAGAAATGTGCCTTTAAAAAAATGTGGCTTTGTTGGAGTAGATAGAGCAAGTTTTGAGCACTCTAGGCTCAAGCTCCACCTAGAGTGGAATTTGAGTCTCCTCATTGCTACCTGCAGATCAAGATGTGGAATTCTCAGGCCCTCCAGCACATGCCTGCCTATATGGGGCCATGCTTCCTGCCATGATGATAATGGACAAAACCTCTGAAATTCTAAATCAGTCCCAACTAAAAATGCTTTCATTTGTAAGAATTGACATGGTTATACTGTCTCTTCACAGCAATATAACCCTAATGAAGACAAGGCAAACAGGAAGAAGGCCTGAGTTTGACTTCCAGCACCAGTATAAAATGCTGGGCATGAGGAGAGCACTTGTAATTCTGTACAGGAGGATGGGCAGGGAGCTCACTGGCCAGCCAATCAGCAAATTGTAAGCAATGTTAGAGACCCTGTCTCTAAAATAAGGTAGGCAGTGTTGGCAATTTTGTCTTGGCTGAGCCCTACAGTTACCTAGCAACAGCCAGGTATCCACTATAAAAGGGATTACTTACCCACTCCTCTCTCTCTTGATCTCTTGCTCTTGCTCTGTCCTCTTGATCCTGCTCCATCTCTCTCTCTCTCCCTTCCCCCTTCCACTTGCTCAAGGCAGACCAGTCTCTCTCTCTCTCTCTCTCTCTCTCTCTCTCTCTCTCTCTCTCTCTCTCTCTCTCTCTCTCTCTGCCTTTCTCTGTCTCTACTCCCCCAAATCCCCTCCACATGCCCCGAATAAACTCTATTCTGTAGTATACTTTCCTGTGGCTGGTCTCTCAGGGGGAAGGGGTGCCTCAGCATAGGCACACAGAGGCACACCCTTCCCCCACACCTGACTGCCCATTCACCATATTCCTCCTCTCTGTCTTTTGGTAAAACACAACAGACCATACCCGAGAAACAACATACAAATTTGATACATGGTCCAACAGGGCTATAGAGTCAAATACAAATGAACACGTGTACAGATACCTGTACAGAACAAGAGAGAGAGAGAGCGAGAGAGAGAGAAAGAGAGAGAGAGAGAGAGAGGGGGGGGGGGAGAGAGAGAGAGAGAGATTCCATTGCCCTTTCTCCACCTGAAAAAAATGACAGTGGAAGAAAGAATATGGAAATGAACATGTAGAAATGAAATCAGACTTAAGGGTTGCATATGTAATGTGCACCACAGACTACTGTTCAAACACTAGGTCCCCAGAAGACAATGCTGTTCTGAGAAGTACTCAATTTTTTGGAAATTGTACCTAGCTTGTTGGTAAATGCAGAGTTATAGAGATACAACTAGAAAGTTATAACCTGACCTAGGTCCTGTCCAGTTTGCTTCTCACTGATGTGAGCTAACCAACTAGCTGCCTCCTTGTTCCATTGATAGGCACAAACCATTACCCTCTGCCATGCCTCTGCTATCATGTTAGGAAAGTGTCTGTTTAATCTATTAGAACAAATATCAATTCTTCCTTCCTTAAACGTATTTATTAGAAGTGCTGTCTCAGCAATAAGAAAAGGAATTAACATAAGACTTTCTTATCAGACAATACATCTTTTTTTAACCTTTCTCCCTCTAGAGCCGTGAGAATAAAATCTTTGTTGTTTATTATTCATGTTGTCCACACTGTCCTTAATATTTTGCTATGCTTTTGTACTCTGAATGAGGTAAGACAATCCTAAATTACAAAGATGTAGCCTAATTTTTCCATATAAGTATAAATCTTAGCTGATAAGGAAGGCCTGAATATAGAAAATGGGCATGAGTCATGAAAGAAAGAAGAAACAATGTTAATTATTTTTGTACTTTTAACTCTGAAATAGACCTGTCTTTTTCAGTTTTGAGGGGTAGATTAGCACATACAGATATATTTGATAGTGATACATAAAATCCAGTGTGAAGGTCCACAGCTTCAGAATAAATGTTCTAACTGTACAGAAGTTGATTGATTTGTATAGACTTGGACTCTATTTAATTTCACTTTGGGTTGTTTCCTGATATGCTATTTACAATAAAGTTTTAATAAATTAAGAAGAAGGAGGAGGAGAGGAAGAAAGAGAAGGAGGAGGAGGAGAGGGAGAAGAAGAAGAAGGAGAGGGAGAGGGAGGGGTAGGGGCAGGGGAGGGGGAGGGGAGGAGGAGGAGAAAGAGGAGGAGGAAGAGAAGGAGGAGAAGGAGGAAGAGGAGGAGGAGGAGGACAACAACGACAACATTGGTAAGGTGTTCCTTCCATGACTAGAGGTGCTTTCCTAGAAGCCTAATGACCTGTGTCCAATCCCCAGATCCCACAAGGTGGCGGTAGAGAAGTGACTCCCAAGAGCTATTTTCTGACCTCTACACATACACATAACACACACACACACACACACACACACACACACACCTCAAAACAAAATATATAAAGTCATAAAATATTACAAAATTAAAATTTTACCACATAAACTTTTGATTAAGTAATGAATCTGAGTCTGACCAATCCTCTGGGTTCTCCTTGACATTTCATGAAAACACAAGGAGTAGAACATGGTAAACTGCCAAAAGAGTATGTGATAGGAGACTCGACACTTTTAGAAACCACAGAGGTCAAGTTTGTTCACTGACCAATTAGAAAGATTAGTGTATCCCTGGCTTAAGACATTTAAAATATAGTGTCTCTTTTCAACTGTGCAAGAATAAACTAAACATTTCAGGTATGCATAATAGATATTATATAGACATGTATAAAGATGTTGCTATCAAATTCAGTCAAACAGCTACATGTGGGAAATGGGCATCTGTGATTTGACTCTGTCCTCAAAAAGGCAAATGAATGGCTGCTTGTGCTTCATTTCCCAATTGTGCCTCCAAAGATGAGAACTTATTATTTATGTATTTGTGTGATGCATTTTATTTTTTTTTTTTATTTTATAATTCAAAAGTTCTTAAAATCTATCTAGTTGCTCTTGCCCAGGAAAAATAGAAAGAAAGAAAAGAGCAATGCTTTAGGACATTTGACTTAATATGGTTTCATGCATAGGAAACCAAAAACACAGGCTGCAACAGGAACAGGTAGCATTACATCACAATATAGAGCTTGCATTCAACACAGGAAAGTAAAGCATGAAAAGGCAACCCTTAAGAAAATTATATACCTGGTAAGTGGGCATGGCTTAACAGTCTCATACATACTCGAAGTGTTCAAGGAACTTCTTGGGTGTGGGAGAGAAATAATGTAGGTGCTGGAGAATGGGGACCAGAGCTGCGAAATTCTGTTTCCTGAACATGGCATATTACTGCATGCATGAACCCACAGCAGTATGACATCAATCCAGCGAGAACTCCAACACAGATCAGGGAAGTGCTTAGGAATTCTTACCCCTAAGTAAGGAGCTGTTGACAGCTGGTGTCCTGGGGGAGAGGGTTATTTTCTTTGAGGATGTAGGCATTGCTAAGTTCTAATGCTTCAGCAAATGGCTTGTACAGAATACACAAGAAATTTCTACAACTCAGCATCTATACGAATTACCTAACTAAAAAAAATAAAATAAAATAAGGACAAATAAGTTGGAAAAATTCTCTAAAGTTGATGTCAAATGACAAAACGCATGTAGAATAAGCTTAATATAATTAATGATAAAAGGAATGCAAAACAAAAATCACAATATGATAGCTCTTCACAATTTTTAGAATGGTCATTATTGATAAACTGGTAAATTGTTACAAATATGTAGAAATTGGAATTTCTGTGCATTGAAGATATGAATGAATAATTGTCCAGCAGAGAATGGGCTTGGAAGCAGATTATTTACCTGATATATGTAAAATCCTAAGCTTAGTCATGAGATGTAGAAAAATCACTTCTATATTCATGAAAAATACATAAGGAGCACAAGAATGGAGGCTTATCCTAAATGAAAAATCAGGCATATGAGATGGCTAACAGATAAAAGCACTTGGCCACTGGAATTTGATCTATAGGATCCATAAGTTAGAAGGGGAAAAGTATTTCCCCAAACTTATCCTCTGATCTCCACACATGCTCCTTGGATTTTGTATACTCAGAAATACATTCAGGTACACAAAGAATGTAAGTAAAAATATAAGTAAACAATTCTGGATATACAGCCAAATGAAATGAAATCAGTACAGAATGTTTCCAAAACATGATCATATTAGCACAATTCACAATAACAAAACTAACGGAAACCATCCAACATGTTCACCAGCAGATAGAGTTTAAACATGTGAATAAGTGTGTGTGTGTGTGTGTGTGTGTGTGTGTAATTGAAAATTATAAATTTTTAAGATAAAGAGAATGATATCTTTTGCTACAACATGAGCCATCCTTACCAGCATTATGCCACATGAAACAAGGAAATCACAAAAGGAAAAACATTGTATGCTTCTACTCAGATGATGCATTTAAAAGGAACAATTCCAGAAAGTTGTAAGGACAAGGAGAAGCAAGAACAGAAGCTGGTGTTTTAAAGTGGTGACATCAAATGTGCTTTAAGCTAGGATTTAAATGCATACGATAGTGGTGACTGTAAACTTACTAGTATCTATTTTTGCAATGCTAAAATTAAAATAGTCTTGAAAGGGCAGACCCCATATGATCCTCCTATAAAGCAGAAAAATCACACACAATTCAGCCCTGGTCTCTGACAATGAAGGGTACAGTGGTCAGTTGTTCTGCCATCTGTGACACTGGACAAAGACAATCAAGCATCTGAGTACCACTGAGGATACTGAAAACCCTGGGTCTTAGGTTATTGGGATGTTCATCTTTCAAGTCTTTCAGGTTCCATAATCTTCCTCATCTTCCACTGAATGTTTTGAGATAGACTATAAAGGAGGCAAAATTGGCTTTTCATCCTCATCTTAGTGCTCTGCTTGTTTCTTCCCAAGCTTGGGAGATACTCCTAAGATTGGAGAACTTGAAAATGAGCCACTCTAGGATCTACAAGTTGAGGAATCTCTGGAACAATGATCATGCCCTACCCACTGGCTGCAAAGCTAATTTTAGCCAGTGGAGGCTCCTAGTATTCAAAGAAAATAAGTGTAGAGTGCTACAGTAGCTTTTTTGGACATCTGGTCCATTACAGTTTAGGCTCAGAACCAACCTGAATAGTAGAAAAATGAAACTACTCTAGCTTTGCCTGAAAATTTTCTCTAATTGCTAAAATCTGAAGATAGATGCCTAGCAAAGAAGTTGTACCCTCATATTTTTTTGTAAATGTATTTTTCACCGTTTTCCTTGTAGCTTTTAGTATTACTTTTAAGTCCCATTATTGTTGAAAATCGGTTGTATCTATTTTTTCCTTCTATTTATCTATATTTGTTTGTGTACCTTTTCTTTATTGTGCATATATTTCCCTCTTTCTCCTTCCTACCCTCTTCCTAGCACAGGTGACCTTTCTCTTTGGTTTCAAACACTGGGACAAGGGCATGAGGTGCATATTTTACATATCAAGGCAGACTTGGCCTCCAGGTTCTCCCAGCATTCCTTAGTCCCTACCTGGCATACTGTGCCACCAAGCCTGAACTTTCCACCCTGGGTCTGGGCTGCCCATCCCTCAGAGCTTCTTCCCTATATAATACAGACATCTTGATCTATCTGTCTGTCTGTCTCTTCTTCTCCCTCTCTTCTCTCTCTGTGTGTGCACTGTCCCCACCCCATCTTGCCTCCATGACTACTCCCCTGGACTCAATCCTTAGGGCCAGTGAACTCACCCAAGAACAGCTTCCCAATAAACCTGCCTTTAATACAATCTAATTTGGCTTGAGTTGTCTCATTTTACCGGTAGCAGAGGTATAACCTATCACTTTCTTCTTTGTTTCTTTTATTTAATATGACCCTCTTTTCTCTCTTGTCTTTCCTTACCCCTTTTATTTAACCAACTTACAGTTTTTAATCTCATCGATTTTAAGCTCATAAATTAGATTATTTTGCCATTTTGTATTCAACATTCATTGATGGTATATTAGGAAGTAGAAAAAAATTAGAAAAGACCAATTATATTTACTTAATGCTCATTTCACTATTACCTAGGAAAAAGTCATGTGGAGAACTTGCTGAAACTATGGGTCATTGCCCTTAGCAACCTGATCACGAAAGCTCAGTCCTGCCCATTATAACATATGCCTTTAAAAAACAAAAAGCTGGCTGCAGAGCAAGCTTCTGTAAAGTCTCACTTGTTGCTCCCCCCACCTTATGGTTTAGAGTAGATAATGGGAATACCAAGTGGATCTGACACCGAATCCTTTCAGGTGCAATCCTTGCTTCAGCCCACTGTTGACATATCCTCTCTTCACACTATTAGTGTCGGGGCACTTTTTTCAGAGGAATGCCTGCAACAGGTTTTTTGTTTGTTTGTTTGTTTGTTTGTTTGTTTGTTTTTTCCTTCAATATTAAGCCTGGCTTATTTGGTTGGAAGTTATATCTGTTACAGCAGCTTGATTTTTCCTCTGTGAGTGGCACTGAGAATTGATCCCTCAAGAATTTGCTCACTTAGAAGATCAATAAGTGAAAGATACATCTAACCTGACAGAATTTTATATCAACACAGAAACTTGAGAAATATTAAAAGCAAGAAGACTCCTATAGAAGATAATTACAATCAGTAAAGTCAAAGACACTAAACATGATTAAAAAAATAAAGAGGAATTCTGGAGTCTACTTATAAATGTGACCCATTGCTTCAAAGTCTGTACAAATCAGCAAATGCATGAAGAAGTCAACTAAGGATTAAAACAAGAAAGCAGGCTATATAGCCAAGAAAGTCAGGATTGAATTCAACTTCTGAACAACAACAAAGAAAACAGAAATAGTGGGAACTAGGCAAGGTGGTACACTACTTTAATCTCACCACTGGAAGCTGAGGCACAGGCATATGAAGTTCAAAGACAGCCTGTGCTATATAGCAAGTTCAAGGATAGCCTGGATTACATGAAACCCTGCTTCCCCTAAAAATAGATATATTAAAATTAAAATTTTATAAAATCAACAGAAATAATTCAAAATATTACCCATAAACACGTTTTAACAGAATAATGGATATCAAGAATAATAATAAAAAAAACAGGTTTGAGGAAATGCTATACTCTGATATTGATAGAAGAAAAGTAATAAACAATCAGTAACATAAATATTGAGAACTATGGGATATGATCAATTAAATGTCTTGTTTTCTGAGACCTTGAGCATATATAGATATAAACTTTTACCTTAAAACTGTTTTTGTTCTGGGAAAAGGATCTGACATTTTGTTCTCAAGTTCATTAATTTATAAGAATTTGGTCTGTGATGCAGTTTAAGTTGGTAGTGTCTTTGTGATGGTTTTTGTTTAGATGTAAAACAACACATGCCAAAATAAAAACAAGACACAAAAATTGTAATGAAAATAAGAGCAGAATTAATTAAAGAGAAATGTAAAGGTATGAAGAAACAATGAATTAAATACTTGATTATTTGAAAACACTGTTAAGGCTGAAAACTTTGTTGATAAGAACCTAATGTAGCCCTGCTTCCTGAGCCCTCTGAACCAAGCCAAGCTGCCTTGAGCAGGCTGCCATCCCAGGGGGGACCTCCATTATCTTGCTGCCTCTCCTCCATCTCCATCAGACTCCTGAACCAATGAGGTAAACCTCCCTTCCCCAACACATCCTTCCTGCTTGCTGAGCCCTCTGGGCCAGGGCAAATTGCCCTGAACACCTTGCCATCCCAGAGGTACATCTACTCTCTAACCACCTCTCTTCCACCTCCATCAGACTCCTGAACCATACAGCATGCTTCCCTTCCCCCACCCAAGTTCCCTTTTCTTTTTGGCTCCCGGGCCTGGCCAAGTTGCTTTGAGCAACTTGCCATCCCAGGTGGACATCCATTCTCCTGCTTCCTTTCTGTCCACCTTCATTGAACCTGAAGTTCCTGAACCATACACAACTATAGGTCCAGAACCATACAACCCAAGGATAACCATTAGAGGCCTGCCCCACCAGGATCATTGAGGTTCACCACTCTCCCAATACCTACTACATCATGGGACCAAAACCATTCATATGGCTAAAGGCCCTTAAAAGAACAAAATTAACAAGAGCCAGGGCAATATGATACCTCCAAAGCATAGCTACTCCACTACAGCAAGCCCTGAATATCCTAACACAACTTAAGCACATGAAATGACCTTAAATTCAATCTTATACAGATAGAAGCCTTTAAAGAGGAAATGAATAAATCTCTTTTAAAAATACAAGAAGCCGGGCATGGTGGCCCATGCCTTTAATCCCAGCACTCGGGAGGCAGAGGCAGGCAGATTTCTGAGTTCGAGGCCAGCCTGGTCTACAAAGTGAGCTCCAGGACAGCCAGAGCTATAAAGAGAAACCCTGTCTCGAAAAACCCAAAAAACAAACAAACAAACAAACAAAAAACAAGAAAATACAATCAAGCAAACTGGAAATATATCTACCTGAAGACCCAGCTATATTACTATTGGGAATATACTCAAAAGATGCCACACCAGGCCACAGGAGCATGTGATCGACTATGTTCATAGTGGACTTGTTTGTGATAGCCAGAAGTTGAAAACAAATGAAATGTCCCACAACAGAAGAATGGATACTGAAAATGTGGTTCATTTACACAATAGAGTAGTACTCAGCTATTAAGAACAAGGACATCCTGAGTTTTGCAGGCAAATGGATGGAACTAGAAATTTTCCTCTTAAGTGAGGTAACTCAGACCCAAAAGAAAGTGCATGGTATGTACTCATTAATTAGTGGATATTAGCCAAAAAAACAAAGCAAAACAAAACAACAACAACAACAACAACAAAACCCCAGAATACCCAAGATTCAAAGCAACAGAACTCAAAAAGGTCACCAAGCTGAAGTACCCAAGTGAGGATGCCTCAGTCCCACTTGAGAGAGAGAAGAAAGCAATCACAAGTGGGGAGGGAGGGAGGGACCTGGGAGGAAAGTGGGTGGGGTGGGAAGTAGAGGAGAGAGGGAACCTGATATGGTATTGGGTAAGGAAAACTGAGGGCCAGCAGAAAAAAATGGAAATAGGCAACCACAGGAAATGGGAGGTTAGGGGACCCTTCATAATTCACCAGAGACCTGGGAGGTAAGAGACTCCCAGGAATCACAGGGAAGGACCTTAGATGAAATGCCCAATAGTAGGGAGAGGGAACTTATAGAGCCCATCTTTAGCAGGAAGATAGGGCATCAAGTGCGGGATGGGGTTGGCATCCCACAGTCCCATCTCTAAACCATAATTGTTCCTGTTTGAAAGAATTACAGGGATGGAAATGGAGAGCAGCCTGAGGAAAAGAAGGTCCAGCGACAGGCCCAAAATGGGATCCAGCTCAAAGGGAGGTCCCAAGGCCTGACACTATTACTGAGATTATGGAGTGCTCACAGAAAGGGACCAATCATAACTGCCCTCCCGAAAGACCCAACAAGCAGCTGAAAGAGTCAGATGAAGATATTTGCACCCAAACAATGGACAGAAGCAGCTAACCTCTGTTACTGAATTAGGGAAGGCTGAAAGAAGCAGAGGAGAAGGGTGATCCTGTTGGATCAATTAAGTCTCAATTAATCTGGACCCCCGAGATCTCTCAAACACTGGACTACCAAACAGACAGTATACATCAGCTGATATGAAGCCACCAACACACATACAGTAGAGGACTTCTGAATCTGTGTTCATTCAGAGATGATGAACCTAACCCTCAAGAGACTGGAAGCCCCAGGGAGTTTAGAGGTCAGGTGGGGTGAGGGTTGGGAGCATCCACATGGAAACAAGGGGATGGGGAGGAGGTGTGGGATGTGGAGCAGTAGGAAGATGGATAAGGGAGCAGGAAATGGAAGTGGAGTGTAAAAAATAAATTAATTTTTTTAAAAAAGAGGAAATGAATAGATCTCATAAAGACATACAGGAAAACACAACTAAACAGGTGAGGGAAATAAATAAAACTGTTCAAGACCTGAAAGTGAAAATAGAAGCAATAAAGAAACCATAAACTGAAGAAATCCTCAAAATGGAAAACCCAGGGAAGATACAGGAGGAACAGATGCAAGTGTTATGAACAGAATACAGAAATGGAAGAGAGAGTCTTGAGTGTAGAAGAGACAATAAAAGAATTTGATACATCAGTCAAAGAAAATGTTAAAGCTAAACATTCCTGACACAAAACATCCAGGAAATCTGGGATACCATGGAAAGGCCTAACCTGGAAATAATAGGAATAGAAGAAGGTGTAGTGTCCTAGCTCCAAGGCCCAGAAAATATTCTCAATGAAATCATAAAACTATGCCAACCTAAAGAAAGAGAAGCTTACAGAACACCAAGACTGGACCAGAAAAGAAAATCCTCCTGACACATAATAATCAAAACACAAAATCTACAGAACAAAGAAAGATTATTAAGAGTGATGCAAGAATGTTGTCCTCTGAGAGGCTCTACTCAGACACAGACAACCACAACCAATCAGTAGATGGAGCTTGGGGACACATGGAAGAATAGGAGGAAGGATTGTAGGCTCCTATAAGGATAAAAACTCCACAGGAAGACCAACAGAGTCAACTAACTGAGACTCTTGGGTCTTTCAGAGTCTGAACCACTAACCAATGAACATACATGAGTTGGACCTAGGCCTTCCCAGTCATATGAAGCAGATGTCCTGTTCAGTCTTCATGTGGGTCCTGAACAACTAGAAAGGAGGCTATCCTAAAAGCTGTTACCTGTAAATGAGCTATGTTCAACTAGCTGGGCTGCCTTGTGGGACTCAGTAGGAAAGGAAGCACCTAGCCTTACAGAGACTTGAAGTGCCATGGTGGGGGTGGATACACAGTGGTCTCCATCCATGCAGAGAAGAAAGGGAAGTGAAATGGGGGAAGGATTGTAGGAGGTGGTGACTGGGATGTGGGCAGTGAGCAGGATGTAAAGTGAATACATTAGAAATAAAAAAAATTTAAAAATTGTAAAGAAAGAACATGATGTAATCAGTGGCTGTGGTTTCTAAAGAGTTTATGGCTTTTAACTTCAGGACAAGTGTCATACTCTCTGGCCTAAGAAAATAAATGAATCTCAAAATCAGATGTTGTATTATCTGCTATCTCATTGCAACACTAAGTTTCCACGTGGCTTTGTTTGATGAAAGTTTTATTATGGTATTTACCAATGACTGTACATACTTCTGATATACTATTTAATGTTTATTTCAGATGATGAAAATGTAAAAATATACTCTCAGAAATGTTTGTCTCACAACACTTGATTTTCTTTTCCCTTTTAACATTTGTTTTTATGTTTTTTTTAATTGAGTATTTATTTCATTTACATTTCAAATGCTATCCCAAAAGTCCCCCACACCCTCCCCCACCCACCCACTCCAACTTCTTGGCCCTGTCGTTCCCCTGTACTGAGGTATATAAAGTTTGCATGACCAATGGGCCTCTCTTTCCACTGATAGCCAACTAGGCCATCTTCTGATTCATATGATGCTAGAGACAACACTTGATTTTTAATGAGACTCATTGTGAAATTCTCCTAATTTTTCAGAAATAGTATATCTATTGACCAGCATTTTCTATGGGAACCCACAGGCCACTACTGCCAGAGAAGCAGGGAGATTAACTGCAGATCTTCACCTCTCCTTCCATTCATCCAGCAGAATACGTACTGTAACCTTCCTTCACTTCCAGCACCCATTTCCTGTGGGTCACACAAATCTTTCCCTTTAAACTTCCTTCCCTTCTGCCATTCATTGCTTAGTTCCAGGTCCCACAATTAACCGGTTCTCCCTGATAAACCACAGGCCACATTGAGAATGGAAGTACCCCAATGACCTATATTTATCCCTCTCCATTTGTCCAAATCCAATCACAAATTCTCAAACCAAATCTTTAGCAGAACTTCTGCTATGCCTTCTCCTCACTAACCCTTCCCATTCCCAGGGAACTAAGGAAGAAGACTACGGTGAAACACTCTGCTTTCCTTATTTTTGTGAACCCCCCAGCACATTTCCATTCCTAAGCCTAAAGATGCAATACATAGAGACACATTTTGGTGGGTACTTTTGGTGCCCAAACTTATTGGGACCCTAAATTTTCCTACTAGGCCACACAGACACCACACTATTCTAAGAACAAGAGAATTACAAACCAAAGAGCAAAACACCAACAAATAAAGACAAGGACAGTATCAGCACCTAGATTTATAATCTTCCCAATCCCAGATGCCAAAATACAGACACAAAAACATAAGTAAAACTTCCAGGACATTATGTCTCCACTAAGCCCTACAACCTTACCACACAGTCCCTAAATATTCTGACACAGCTGTAACACACATACACACAAACACAAAGTAATCACAAGCAAGAGGATTAGAAAGTAAAAAATAATCAAATGCAGGACTAAGATCAATAAAATAGAAACAAAGGGAACAGTACAAAGAATCAATGAAACCAACAGGTAGGTCTTTGAGAAAATCAACAAGATAGACAAACCCTTATCCGAACTGACTAAAAGGCAGAGAGGGGATATCTAAATTAACAAAATCAGAAATGACAAGGCAGACATAACAACAGATATCAAGGAAATTCAGAGAATCATAAGAACATATTCTAGAAAATATATATGCCATCAAATTGGGAAATCTAAAAGAAATAGATAATTTTCTGATTGGTACCACTTACCAGTAGTCCCCAGTGAAATAGAAGTATGAATTCAAAATCTCCCAATCAAAAAAAGATGCTCAGAGCCAGATGGGTTTGATACAGAATACAATCAGATTTTCAAAGTAGAGTTAACTCCAACACTCCTCAAAGTATTCCACAAAATGGAGCAGAAGAAGCATAGCCCAATTCATTTTATGAGACCCATTACCCTGATACACAAACTGCATAAATAGCCATAGAAAAAGACAATTATAAATTAATTTCCCTTATTACCACAGATGCAAAATTTTCAAATTTCAAAAAATTTGAAAAAAAATATTAGCAAAAATACTTGCAAGAAAAATAACAAAATATTTGCAAAACAAATCCAAGAACACATCAAAACGATTGCCCACCATGATTAAGTTTCATACCAGAGATGTGGAGATAGTTCAATATATGAAAATTAGCAAATGTAATCCACTATATAAAAAAACTGAAAGAAAAAAATCATCATTTCATTTAGATGTACAAAAGGCATTTGACAAAATACAACACCTCTTTATGATAAAAGTCCTGGAGAAATTAGATATATAAGGGTCATACCTAAACATAATAGAATCAGTTTAAACTATAGCCAATATCAAATCAAATGTAGGGAAATTCAAAATAGTTCCACTAAAATCAGAAACAAGATGTAGTGGATATCGCTGGTTCTCAACTTGACTATGTCTGGAATGAACTACAATCCAGAATTGGAGGCTCACCAGTGATCCTAATCTGGAGGCTGAGAGGTACAAGTTTCTGACCTGGATCTTGGCATGGAGATCTTGAGGCATATGGCTATAAATTCCAGAAGAATAAGACAGGGTGACCTCTGAGTTCAAGGTCATCTGGGATTAAAGGTGTGGTGGTACCTTTAATATATATATACACACACTTAATCTGGGCTACATCTTCTGCTGGAGACCTACATAAGGACATTGGAAGAAGGAAAATTTACTCTCTCTTCTTCGACTGCTTGCCTTGTGGGACTGAGCAACTGCTAGATCCTTGGACTTCTATTTACAGCTGCTGTTGACCATTGTTGGGAGTGGGACTACAGACTGTAAGTCATCAACAAATTCCCTTACTATATAGAGACTACCCATAAGTTCTGTGATTCTAGAGAACCCTGACTAATAAAAAAGACAAGGTTGTTCTCTCCCCTTCTCTCTCTCTCTCTCTCTCTCTCTCTCTCTCTCTCTCTCTCTCTCTCCATATCAATACAATACAGTACTTGAAGTCTTTGCTAGATAAATAACACAACTGAAGGAGATCAAGGGGATACAAATTAGAAAGAAAAACATCAAAGTATGGTTATTTTGAAAACTATGATAGTATGCATAAATGATTCTAAGAGTTACCCTGGGGAACTACAAATACTAAACACTTTCAGCAAACTGGCTGGATATAAAATTAACTTACAAAAATTAGTAGTCCTTCCATATACAAATGACACATGGACTGAGAAAGAAATCAGGTAAATACAACTTTTCACAGTAGCCTCGAAAAATGTAAAAATATGATGCAGTTGCTCTCTGTAAGCAAGGTGAAGGCTTCTATGATAATATGCAGTGGAAATTCAAATGTCTGAGAAACACTTAAAGAAATGTATATGTTTAGCTGTGACAGAAATCCAAATCAAAGCTACATTGAAATTTTATTTGTCGGAATAGTAAGATCAATAAGTGACAACTTGTTCTGACAAGGATGCAGAGTAAAAGAAGCACATATACACTGCTAGTGGAAGAACAAACTTATACAGACAGTACAGAAATCAGTGTAGTGGTTCCTCAGGAAGATGGGAATTGATCTACCTCAATATTTAGCTGTACCACTTTGGGGCATATAGCAAAGGATGTTTCATCCTGTCGCAGAGACCCCTGCTCAACCATGCTCACTGGGGCTCTCTTCATAATAGCTGGAAATTTAAAGCAACCTAGAAGAATGGACAGAGAAACTGTAGTACATTTACACAATAGAGTAATATCCAGAAAAAAAATGATGTCATGAAATTTGCAGGGAAATGAACGGAACTAGGAAAATAACCTCTTAAATTTGGTAACCCATAAACAGAAAGAAGAGCATGGTATGTATTGTGCATATTTGTGCATATTCACTTTTAAGTAATGATAACCAAGCTATTATCCAATCTATAAAACCATAGAGGATAGGTTTAAAGTAAAGGATTAAAGGAAATAGATGTATCTCATTATGAATGAGAAATAATATAGATGAATATGGATGGATTAGGGGTCTGAGATGGGAGGATCAAGTGACAGACATAGCTAAAATTAAGTGTCATTTGAGGGATAGTGCAGAAATCTAATACAAATCTAATCTAATAAATCTAATAAAATCTAATATTTTCTTAAAATATATACATATCTGAAGGTGACCTAAATAAAATTGCCAAATAATGGAAGAGACAGAGTACAGACTGAATGGCTCTTGTCATCAAACAAAATATAAGTATTGGGTTTGGATTGCATCAAGTTAAGTTGTTGGTCAAAGGGGTGTCATGGGAATCCTCAAACAACTCAGGCTGTTTTCAAGACTATAGGTTGTTCTCCATAAACTCACAGAAAGATCCCATTGCTGAAGACTCATAGCCAAACATTACACAGAGCATGAGATTATTTTGAATAGTTAGCCTAAATGGTATGTCTCCATAAAATCCCCTCAGAGCTCAGGGACCATTGCATAGGAGGGGGCAGAAAAGGTGTGTGAACCTCATGGGATCCAGGAGGCCAAGAAAACAAGGCTGTCTATAACAATGTGAGCAAAACTCATATAAACTCATAGAGTTTACAATCACAGAGATTGTGGCAGCAAGCACAGGACCTTCAGAGTTCTGTACCACCAGGTTCTCTCTCTCTCTCTCTCTCTCTCTCTCTCTCTCTCTCTCTCTCTCTCTCTCTCTCTCTGTGTGTGTGTGTGTGTGTGTGTGTGTGTGTGTGTGTGTGTGTGTGTGTGTGTTGGCTTCTACTTTGGGTTTTTTATTTCATTTTCCATGAAATTCATGAGTGTAAAAATGAGTAGGTCTCTGATAGTTGTGCCTGCCCTTGGATGTTTTTCTTCTTGGTGGCTTGACTTGCCCAACTTTAATGTGATATTTTTTGTTCTATCTTAGATGCTGAAAAAGCCTTTGACAAAATCCAGCATCCCTTCATGTTAACAGTAGTAATAGAGATCAGGTATACAAGGCATATAACTAAGCATAATCAAAGCAATAAAAAGCAAGTCAAAGCTAACATCAAACTAAATGGTGAGAAACTTGAAGGAATTCCACAAAAATCAGGGACATAAAGGGCTGCCCACACTCTCTCTCTATTCAATATAGCACTTGAAATTCTAGCTAGAGCAAGAAGACAACTAAAGGGGTGGTGCTGATGCTAAGGTCCTGTTCCCCAATTGGTTCTTGATCTATCAGTAAAGAAGCCATGGGCCAATTGCTGGGTGGAGAGAATAGTTGGGACTTTCAGGTCCCTGCAGGCAAGAAGAGAGATTTAAGGAGGGGGGAGAGGGAGGAGAGAGGGAGATGGATGGAGGGAAAGGAAAGGGGAGGGGGACGGAGGGGGAGCGGGGAGAGGGAGAGGGAGAAGGACTAGATGTAACTGAGCAACTAAAATTAAGAGAATGTCGAGAGGCACTGAGCTAAGAGTATTGATAAAGACATGCTTCTCTGGACTGGAGATAAACAGCACCCAGCAATTGTGTCAAAAAGACAAGTTGAAATTGAACAACTGTGTGTGAGTGTGTTTTTATCTGTGGATTTAAGGGAATCTGGATGGGAGCTGGGAGCAAAGTCTGTTCCTAGAGTTTAGGCAGGGTAGCAAAAGCTACACACAGTAGAAATCAAGGGGATGCACATTAGAAAGGAAGAAGTCAAACTATTGCTATTCACAGAGGATAAGATGGTATATATAAATGACCCCAAATATTCTAGCAGAGAATGCCTGCAGCTGACAAACACCCTAAATAAAGTGACTGGATACAAAATTTAAAAACAAACAAAAACAACAACAAAAACCAATAGCCCTTCTTTATACAAATGATAAACAAGCTGAAAAAGAAAACAGGAAAATAACACCATTCACAATCACCACAAATAATATAAAATATCCTGGTGTAACTTCAACCAAGCAAATGAAAGATCTGTATGATAAAAACTGAAGTCTTGTCCCTGAAGAAAGAAATTGAATATATCAGAAAATGAAATTATCTCCCATTCTCATGGATCAGTAGGATTAACATAGTAAAAATTGCTATGTTGCAAAAACAATCTACATATTCAATACAATTCCCATCAAAATTCCAACATGATTCTTTACAGAACTTGAAAGAACAATTCTCAAATTTGTATGAGAAAGCAGAAAAACCAAGGATAACTAAAGCAACCTGTAAAATAAAAGAACTTCTGAAGGTGTCAGCATTCCTGACTTCAAGCCGTACTCCAGAGCAATAGTAATAAAAACTGTGTGGTATTGGTACAAAAACTGACAGGTTGATCAAAGGAATCTAATCAAAGACTCAGAAATAAGTCCATACACCTATGGGCACAAAGAAACGGAAACTACACAATGGGAAAAAAGGAAGCATCTTCAACAAGTTGTGCTGGTCTAACTGTGTGTCTGCATGTAGAAAAATACATATAGATCCATATTTATCATCCTGCACAAAACTCAAGTCCAAGTATATCAAAAACCTCAACATTAAACTGGATACACTATATCTAACAGAAGAAAAAGTGAGGAATATCCTTAAACACATTGGTAAACAACTTGCTGAACAGAACACCATTAGTTCAGGCACTAAGCTAAACTATTAATAAATGGCACCCCATGAAATTGAAAAGCTTCTTTAAGGCAAAAGACAGAGTAAATAGGTCAAAGTGGCAGCCTACATCTTCACCAACCCTATATCTAACTGCAGGCTAATATCCAAAATACATAAAGAGCTCAAAATGTTAAACATTAAAAACCTAAATAATCCAAATTAAAAATGGGATACAGATCTAAAGAGAGAATTCTCAACAGAGGAATCTCTAATGGCCAAGGATCACTTAAAGAAATGTTCAACATTCTTAATCATCAAGGAAATGCAAATCCAAAAGGCCCTGATATTTCACCTTATACTTATCAGAATGGCTAAGATAAAAACATACAAACAATAACAAAAAAAAAATCCTCAAGTGATAGCACATGCTGGCAAGGATGTGGAGCAGTGGGTACACTCCTACCTTGCTGGTGGGAGTAGAAAATTGTACAACTCTACAAATCAATCTGGTGGTATCTCAGAAAACTGGGACTGTTCTACCTGAAGACCCATCTATACCACTCCTGAGCATTTACCAAAAAGATGTTCCACCATACCACAAGAATACATGTTCTACTATGTTCATAGCAGCTTTGTCTGTAATAACTGGAAACTGAGAACAACCCTGATTTCCTTCAACTGAAGAATGGATAAAAAAATAATGTGGTTCTTTATATAATGGAATAGTACGAAGCTATTAAAATCTAAGGACATCATGAATATTGCAGGCATATGGATGAAAATATCACCCTGACTGAGGTAAGATAGACCCAAGAGGACATGCATGATATATCCTTACTTATGAGTGTATAGTATGCATAAAGTACAGGATATCTACACTATAATCCACAGAGCAGCAAAGTTAATAACAAGAAATATCCATATGAGGTTGCTTGAACCTCACTCAGGGAAATAAAATAATAATCAGAGGCAGATGGAGGAAGGAAGCTGGGTAGGAGAGGGGATGAAAAGGGAAACAGGGGTAGGGATCAGGTATAGGGAGAACCAGGGAGAGAGGGTCATGAGAAAGAATGGATGGTGGCTGGTGGGAGGGGTGGGGCTAGTCTGGATGTCTTGTGGAAGAGTTGGGGGAAGGCTAGAAGTACCCAGAGGGGGATGGGAATTCCACTGGAAGATGAACAGAATCAAATAACCTGGATCCTTGCAGGTCCCAAGAGACTGGATGACCAACCATAGAGCATACATAGCCTGGTCCGAAGGGTACAACATGCATATGTAGCAGATGTGCAACTTGGTCTTCAAGGAAATATGTCAACAACTGGAGCAGGGTTTGCCTCTTAATCTGTAGCCTGCCTATGGATCTTGTTCTGCTAACTGCGCTGCCTTGTCTGGCTTCAGTGGGAGACAATGTGCCAGGTCTTGCACAGGGGCCTGCACTTCTCAAAGGAGAAGGAAAGGGAGGATGGGCACAGGGGTGTTGCCACAGGGGCCTGGGAGGAGTGGGGTGGCTGAGGTCCAGATGTAAAGTGAATAAATAAATTAATGGTGAAAATTTAATAAATAAAAATTTAAAAAATAAAGTTTATATGCTTTTGTCTATCTTAAACTGTGTGTAATTTGAAAGAATTACTGCTGAGTACTTTTTTATGTTATTTGGTCAAATATATTAATTACTTATACCTTTATGAAAACCATATGGGCTATTATAACTCAGTCATGGCAATGGCAAAATGTATATCTATTGAAATCCAGTGGGAGTTTCCTAATCACTATGATGACCATTTTAAGAACTCATATTTTCCTATATACATGTAGTAAGTAAAGGCATATATATTTACATGTGCCATTCTACTTTGAACCTTGAGAAAATAAAAGTCAACAATTGTGTGTTTTCAGAATACATTCCTATTGATAAAGAAGTTTTAGCCATTGTATAAGTTAGATTCGTGAGAAATTTAAAAAGATGTAGCAGTTTCTCTACTGAAGGGTACTGGCTTATCCACCTCTTCTTCTTTTGTCCAGTACACAAAGTGAAACATGATTTAGTAGAGAAGAAACACAGCCTAGGATGACCTAGAGAAACCTGGACTCTGAGAACAAGATGTGTTAGATGTCTAGATAGGAATGCTGGTAGCTATTCTTCAATAGGTACCATTGTCCTCCTTTGCCACACTCCTTGTATCTCTGTGATTTATTGTTCTCTCCTATTCTTCTTATCTCTGTATCCATACAGCTTCCAGACAAAAGTGTAAGTTGGTTAAAAGTAGCTTGCTGTGTTCTCTGTTCAAATCTGATGTAGACTTGTGTTCAAATATATCACTCCATTAAAAAAAGAAGTCTGAATTGCAGTAACTTAGAATCAAGGGAGGTAAGAGCATCAGTACATCTCACAAAGTGGCTTTTGAGCCAGTGTCTTTGAGACTTGTCAGGGAGTGTATCAAACTATACACTTCAACTTAATACTAAATCTGCTCTACTCGCGAGTACACAGTGCAACTTTCCAGCAGATTATGCAGAAGGGATATCGCAAGCGACTATTGCAAATCCAGGAGGGAGAGTCAATTGTCTTCCACAAATAAATGTAGTAAAGAGATCTGAGAATATTAGATAAATAGACTATCACTTCTGCATGACATTAAAACATATTTTATCAACTTATAAATATATTCATTGTATTAACTTGTAATGAGATCACCATCACAGGAAAAACTGATCGCCCAGTTAATATGGACAAATGAATTTAAACGAAAATTTATTTGAGGTCTCAGTATCACTAAAAACATAAATCTGTGAAGTACTTTAAAAGAAAAAATAACTAGAATAATAAGTGATTAAAATTCACCAAAATTTTAAATTGATGGATATAATATGTGAGATTCCAAAGAATGTATACTGTCAAAACCACCACATCCAGACTTCTCAATAATTCCGAAGTATTTCTTTTAGACAATACGATTTCTCTTATTCTGATGTTGATATGTCAGAACATTTAGTCTTTTAGCAAACACTGTGTGTTCCTCCACTGTAGACAATCATACAGCATGTTAGTGATTAAGTGAAAACCACGATTGTCTGGTTTACTTATAAAGGAAACTTAAATCTCTTTCAAACATATTTAAATAAAAGAAGTTTTAAATATATTTATAATATGGCATCCCAATTCCCCAGTAAAAAATATATTACCATAAATGAAGTCATTTTTATAATAGCACTGATGATTCTCACTTTCCAGGCTTCTTCAACATCTTCTGGAACTGGTAAATAAAAACAATAAGCAAGCAAAATACAAAAGAATCCAAAGCACAGAGTCTTGTGCCCCATGATAAATCTCCTGCAGACTTGAGTGTGTTGATAGTGAATGTCATACCATATATATGCTATGGAGCAGTAAGACAAAGGTAGGTAAACTGTTTGAGGTACAGTGATGGCATTAGTAATAGTGACTTGCAATTGAGTTCTAAGATCAAGCCATTGTTGAAACTGGTTATGCAACTGTGATGCTTTGTGGACAGAATTTACTACAAAATGTCTGATAAAGTATGTAGCAGTGGCAAAAAAAAAAAAAAAAGATCCCTTATGAGAGCAGTGAGTTCCTATTTCACCACAGAACACCAGAAGAGCAGAAACATTAGAAACCTAATTAGAACACATGAGAAAAAGACCAAAAAAATCCCTTTGTTCTATTGCCATTTGCAAAGAGTAGTGGCAACAGTTTTAAGACAAGATAAAGTGTGAGGTAACATTTAATCAACCTTAAGGCTAACACCCACAACACAGGTCATTTAGAAACTTTCAATGAAATAGAATAAACACTCTTTTCCAACTTACAAACCAATTCATCTAATGCTTAAATTTGTTTGCAGCTCACCAAATGCTAAACATAAAGCTTGTAGGTTCATATAGTTACTTGTACAATCATGGACAAATTACACTTTGATTAAACAAATACTTGTTGTATCCTGCTAGCCCATATATTCAGATTAGATGAAAATTTTTAAAAATTGAGTATAACTTGGCATCGTCTGTTCTGGACAAAAAAGTCTTCTCTTTTTCTCTTAACCATGTTCTACCAGCACTTCCATAGAATACCTACTTCAGGTGAGGGCTCTCCCACCTTCCTCATTAACTTGTTGGGCAGAAACCTTTCCTGGCACTCTTATTTCTCTCATGTTGCAATCATAATGCAACTCTGCTTTGATGTCCATCTGAACACTGGAACATCAGGATCAAAAGTCATTCTACAATTTGGGGAACTACTAGGGTATGGATCATAAATGGAAGAAAATTAGGGATGCTGCAAACCAGTTGAACGGAACAATCTCACATGTGCATCCTAAAAGCATCAACTCAATATTTAAAACATTAGGTTACTTTGGAATGTTCTTCCTACCCTGTCTCCTCTGAAGTGTATAGAACTCATATGAAATCCAATGGATCTTATCCTCCCTCCCCTTCCCATCTGGTCAGATTAGCTCTCTTTACCCTCAAGGTTTCAAGGTCAAAATTCTAATCAGTAAGAAAGAAAATTTTTTATAAAAGGTTTTAAACTGTCTAGCATCGGAAATCATATTTTTCCTTTATAGGAAAGAATGTCAAGAAACTATAAAATTAATTCATTTGATGGTTTTAGGAAAAACATAGATATGAAGGCATGAAGGGCATGCTAGTAAAATTTATGTCAACAGAATCAGAGAAAATTATAAATGTAAAAGGAAACAAAACCTAAGAAATGTTTTCATGGATTGATTTAATGTGTGTCTGGTTGACTCTCAAAATCACAAGACAGAACTAGTTGGGGTGGGGGTGGGGGCTACTTTGGTGGAAGAGATCGAGGGTGAGTTAGGTTCAAACCGAGAAGACAACACATAACCCAATATCTCAGTGAGGTTCAAGCCCTATAAACACAGAGGAATGAATTCCCAACAAACTTACTAATGCTGACCAAACAAAGTTAAAATTGTTGTAGTAAGAAAAATTCCAAGGTGATAGTAATCAAAAATATCAAGGTTCCCAGCTACTGGGAGATACACACTATCTGACAGTAAATCAATCAATAAGCTTAGAACTCTGTGAAGAAATTTTTTAGATGGAATGAAGTTTTCAACAAATAGCTTTCAGATGAAGTGGCTAGATTAGTTAGCCTAACCAATCATTTGATTCCTTAAACCAAGGAGTTTTTTACACTTAGACACAAAACACAAACCTTAGAGGGTAAAAGGCGAGCGAGGCCATCTGAGAATTTCTCAATTGCCTCTTGAAGTAGATGGGATCACATGGCAGCCTTTAGAGGAGAGAGTTGTTTTCAATAAAATATAAAGAAAAGATGGAAGGAGGGAAGACTACTCTAGGTATGGAAGAACATGACTGAAGATCCACCAAGAGTTCATTGGAAAGAATCATGAGTTCAAGGTGAACCTCGGCAGTATAGCAAGCTCTAAGTTGATCTTGCTTTGGGATAAGACCCCAAAATATAAAAAAGGCAAGAATAGAGAAAGGTATAGAGGGAGATATTGGAGGAGAATGAAAAGAGAGAAGGAGTATAAGAATAATGAGAAGAAATGAGAGTAGGAGATGAGGGAAGGAATGGGGTAGAAGAAGTTGTAGGAGGAGAGGGAAATATTAAATGTCACCTTAGTTCTCCAGCTAAAGAAAACTACAGAGACCCAGTATATCATCCAAAGATCTGCACCTAGTAGCCCACTTTTGTCAACTAGGAGTGATACAATTAGCAATTGGCCTTTACTTCCCAATAGTTCCTGGCTTCAATTGCTTCTTGAGTGGTGTTCCTGTGGACATGAGCATTTTAAGGCCAAGGCAAAGCTTAAGGACTCTGCGTTTTTCAATGGGGGTTGGATTTCATTGAATCTATATAGCATTTGTATAGTGGCCATTTTCTCAACATTAACTATTGATATCCATAGTTATGATAGAGCATTAGGCTCAGTGTAGAATCATGTTATCTGCAAATAAGAAAGTTTGACTTTTCGTTGCTATTCACATCTCTTTCACTTGCTCAGTCTTATTTTCCTAGTAAATCTTTGAGCCCTATGCTAAGTAGACGACTTGCACAGACTTATCATTTTTACTCAAAGGATGTTAACTACAACTTTTGCACATATAAATGCAAAAGCTTCCCTCGTTTCCTACTCTCTTTTCTTCTCATTATCCTTCTTGTACTACCTCACTCTCGTCATTCTCCTCCACTATCTCCCTCTATACCTTCCTCCCTCCTTGACAATTTTAGGTGAGATATGTCCGTTTTAATGTTGAGATATGTCCCTTCCCATCTGGATATTGCTGGGAGAGTGTTGCTTGTTGAAACTTCTCCTACACCTATCAAACAATCATATAATTTCTCTTCTTTAATTTGTTTATGTTATTTACAACACTTATTGGTTTATATATACCAATATATATATTTATGTTTGTTTGTATATTCCTGTGCATCTCCAACGAAGCCTACTTATTGTGAATGAACTTTTTGATGCATTCTTGAATTTTGTTTACAAATATTTTAGTAAAGGTTTAATCAGGGATATTAGTTTGTCATTTTCTTTTTTAATGAAATCTTCAAAACGTGTTTTGGTATCATGACAGTACTAGTGTCCTACTTACTTTTTGTTAACTTGACACAAACAAGATTCACCTGGAGGAGGAAACAAATTGAGGAAATGTCTCCATCACATTGGCCTGTAGCCATATCTATAAGACATTATCTTGATTAGTGATTGTGGGGCAGGGGGTGGAGGTAGACTACTGAAGGCTATGCTATATCCCTGGGCAGGCAATCTTGAATTGTATGAGAAAGCAAAATGGAAAGCAAGCCAGTAAGCAGCATTACTCCATTGTCTCACACTCAATTCTTGCCTCCAAATTTCAGTCTTGAGCTCTAGTTCTGGCTTCTCTTGGTGATAATTGTAACTTGTATATTAAAATAACCACCACCTGACATACACACATATTTCTTTTGGTCAGGTTTTTTTCTTTTTTCTTTTTTTTCAGAGCAACAGACAGCAAACTAGAATAGAAATTTCTACTTGTAAGTAGGATATTGCTGTAATGTTATTTGGAAAGGGCAGTTTTAGAGCTCTGCACTAAAAGCATGCCATTGATCTCTCAAGGACTGATCGTTTATTATGGCAGCTTGGAAGATAGGAGTGTTGACAGAGGTCCAGACAAAGCAGGCCTGACTCGTGAATTTCAGAGAGAAGCAAATCACCATCACCTGTGCAATGTTTTGATTAAAACATCTATGGAAGTGAAAGCTTTAATTTATTTAGATAACTGGCAATCGATGTCATGGGTATAAAGTAATCAGCTGGCATGAATATGAGACAAACATCACCCTGGTAAAATCTGTGGGAGTAGCACTCAGGGTTTGTAGATGTTTACGATTGATTGATAGATTGATTGATAGCTACTTTTCTTCCCAGTATGGAAACCATAAAACGTAGCCAGCAGGGCTGGAGTTGACCATATCAGTATTAGCTTCATTTTTCCATGTTCTATGACTCAAATGTCTTCAGCAACAGAGTCTTACCACCAGGTTCTGGACAGTATCCAAGAAAAACTGCAATACTTCGTAAGGTTTAAGGGTCAACTACAGGACCCAATAACCAACAAATGGGAAATAGGTAGCCCTTATCTGGCACTGGACCTTTTCTCTGATAGACAGTGGTTCTCTTGATATATGACAACTAAATTTAAATGCTTTTCATATATGTATAAATTTTAGGAAGTAACTAAAGTAGTAGATTTCTATAAAGCTTTTAAAAAGGGTTTTGTTAATTATCACTTTTCACCCTCCCCTGACCGTTCATCCATCATCCCTTAAACCCTTCCTATTCTATTACTCTCCCCTTACTCTTTATATCATCTGTTTTTTAAGATTCTTTTATAGTCTAACTAACTTTCTGACTTTGATGTGCAAATCAACTAAAACCCATTTGCCTAAAGATTCAGAGTTAACATGCACACCTGACATGCAGCAGTTGTGTTTCTGGGCCTGAGTAACCTCACTCAGAACCATTGTTTCTGGATCTGTCAATTTACTTTTGAATTTCCCTATTCCATATTTTTACTACTAATATTCCATTGTGTACATGAACTGTATGACATTTTGCATTTATCAGCTAATGCACATCTAGGCTGTTTCCATTTCCTGGTTATTACGAATAGGGCAGCAATGAAAATAGCCTTAGGTATCTATTTGGTAGATATTTTATATTCATTTCCTCTGAGATTGAAACAATACATTCTGCAGGGAAGCTTCTTAAACAGGAAGTTACAACTCAAAATAGTTTCACGGAGTCCCTGAAACTGTTCAGAGTGTCTAGGCCTCTGTTTCCCAATATGGAAACAAGCCAACTGGCTGAGAGTTAGGCTCAGAGAAACCTAGCATCCAAGAAGACAGGCAAGCTGCAAGGAAGACTTTGAACTGTGAAAGGAGAAACCAGATCAGCTCCCTAGAAGATGTTTAAACCAACTGAGTCACCAGGAAAGGACACACTCCAACCTGCTGAGCTGCCTTCAGGCTGAGCCCTGTGTTCCTGATTTCCAGCTTCTGAGAGCTGTCGCCAATGATGATGAGGGCATTGCTGATGCAACTGTGTTTGAGTAATTTCTGCTCCTGCTGTCAGTAACTCCTCACCCATATTCACATATGTAACCCCAATAAAACTCACAGTTTACCAAGTTGAAATTTGGTGGCATCTATACTTTGGTCTGTCATAGGCTCCCAATTTGAGGTAAGTAGACCTCTAATGTCTACTCCAAGGTCTTCCCAGGAAAAGTCTATATCCTACACAACAGTAGGATGTAGAGTCCTTTCAGAAAGTCCTGGAGCAATTTATTAGATCATATGGCAAATTTATTTCTAAAATATGAGTTGGCTCCTGCACTAATAGTATGTGGTCCCCTTTTTCAATTTCCATGCATTTGTTTGTTTGTTTGTGTTTGTTTGTTTGTTGTTGTTGTGTTGTTTTTTTCCCCTCATCTTAGCCATTATGAGTGAGGTAAGTTGAATTCTCAAAGTAGTTTCATTTTGAATTGCCTTCATGGATAAGAATGTTCAGCTAAAAAAGAAGCATTTATTGTTTTATTGAAAATCAATGTTTTTCATATGATATATTCTCAATATGATTTTCCCTCCCAGTTTCTCTCTACCTCCCCTGACTTCTGATTCCATTCTCTTTCTGTCTTTCCTTATAAAAAATAAGGCATCTAAAGAATATTAATAAAATTAAATGAAAACACAAAGAGGGAGGAAAAGCCCAAGAAAAGGTCAGGAACAGATACTTACATAAAGGCACACTCATTTTCACATTCAGAAATCATATAAAAACACAAAACCAGAAGCCATAATTTATACACAAAACACTTTCTGCCTTATCTTCTACAGGGCTCCAGGAGAAGATGAATTTTATGGAAACATCACATTTAGAGCTGTGTGGTCCAAGATCTCTTGTGCTCTGACTATTGTCTGCAAATGGATCTCTGTCCTTGTTTCCATCTTCTGAAGTGGGGAACTTCTCTCATGCTGGCTGACCAAGCACAGTCTTTAGTATAGCAGAATGTCACTGTATGTCATTTTATTGCTATGCTCATTTTGTAGAGCAGCAGTATTCAGTTGTCCCTGAGATATCTAGTTTCATGTTTATCATCACTCGATAGCATTGTGTTTGGGTTCCATCTCAAGGAGTAGGCTCAAATCAGATATTGCTTGGTTACTTATCGTAAGTGTTACAGCTTCAAGGGGAAAGGTTTCTACAATACAAATGTTGCAGCTGTGAAGGGAAAGTTATCATAACAGTCAGGAGCCAAGGAATATCATAAAGGCACACTGCATAACAAACCTTACACAAGAAATTTATTGGGAAAGACAAGGGAGTGGCTGCCTCTTCTCAGGTAAAGAGCAACAAATAACTTAGCAAGAGGCACTCATTTTATAAGGTTAGTTTGTGAGAACCTGAAACTTTCCTGCATAGACTGGGATTGGTACTATTTTATGACCCAATTTTGGAAAAAGCTAAGAAACTAGTGGGACTCTGTGACCTGATCTTAGGACAAGCTCAGGAATAGGTGGGATTCTTTGGCCTAATCTTGAGGTTTTCTTGTCTTGTTTTGTCTTGTCTTGTCTTGTTTGTTTGTTTGTTTTTCCCTGTAGGGCAAACTTGGCCTCCTGAGTCTTGAGATGCTGGGCTTCACAGTCAGAACAGTCTGGCATTGGGGCCTGGCCACACCCACCTCAAGGGGTTTACCTATACTTCTATAAGCTTAGTGTTACTATTAATTCCATGTACCTTACAGACAGGATACCTTGGTAAATGAAGAGGTGTTTAGCTAGATTGGGGTTTATTTTTCTCCTTTGATAGAATGCAGAATACTTGCCTATTCCAAAGACACTGGAATGTAAAGGTGAAGCTCTTGTTAGGCACTAGCTTAACCTCTCCTCCATGTTCAGTAAGCTCAGGTGTGGGTGTGATCTTAAGCTATAGGGCCTTTCTAGCAGTTTGTAGAAAGTAACTGATAGCCATTGCAACAGGTTGTCTTATTTGGAGATTTCCAAGGGGCCCCTTTGTTCAACTACTCGATTACATGTAACCCATTCTCTGTCCTGAGGCATCATTTGGGGATGAGAGGTGTCTATTTAGGGCTCTATCTCCTCCATTATTTTGTCAATTTCATTTAGATTGTTTTCGTGTATGTATAAAATGTTTTGACTGTATTAGATTTCTGTATTCCCCCTCAAATGGACCTTGATTTTAGCTATCCTCCTTCATTCCACTACTCCTTCTCCCTCTGTATTTTATCCTTCAATTTCAGTCTTTCCTTTGTCAATCCACAACAATCTATTCTCTTTTTCCTTCTTAGGAAGATCTGTCTCTCCTACCAAGTCTCTCACTCTACACCTAACTTTGTGATTCTGCATATTGTAGCTCAATTTTCTTAACAGCCAACATCTACATATAAATGGATAAACACGAAATTTGTCCTTTGCTGTGTGGTTACCTCACTCCACATTTTTTTCTACTTCTGTCCTTTACCTATAAATGTTATGACTTCACTATTTTAAAAGCTAAGTAATATTCATTCCACCAGGTAAATAGACCACATTTTCACAATCCAACCATCTCTTAGAAGGCATCTAGGTTGTTTCAAATTTCTGGTTATGATGAATAAAGAACAGCAATGAACATGGTTGATTAAGTCCATAAAATGTCCTTTGGGTAAATGCCCAAGAGCAGTGTATCTGGATCATGAGGTAGATCAATCACTATCTTGTTAAGGAACTGCTACACTCATTGTTATAGTGGATATACAAGTTTTCACTTCCACCAGCAATGGCGAATTTCCCTTACTCTACAACCTCAATAGTATAGGCTGTCATCTGTTTTATTTTTGTTGGCCATTTTGATTGGTGTAGAATAAAATCTCAAAATAATTTCAATTTGCATTTTACTGATGACGAGGAATGTTGAACATTTCTTTAAGAGATTCCCATTCCATTTTAGTTCCTCTTTTGAAAACTCACTATTTATATGTGAACTCATTCATTGAGTTGTTTTCTTCATATTTTAATTTTGAGTTGTTATAAATATTTTGATTGTATATTAAAATTTATAATGGAATTTTGATATTAGGCCACTGTCAGATGAGTAGGTAGAGAAAATCTTTACCCATTTTGTAGGCTGTCATTTTGTTCTAATGATACTGTCCCTTGCCTTGTAGAAATGTTTATGTTTTATTAGATCTCAGGTACTAACTATTGTTCTTAAGGCCTGTGTTACCCAGGTTTTGTTCATGATAAAAGTTTTGGAAAGATCAGGAATTCAAGGCCCATACCTAAACATGATAAAAACAATCTACAGCAATCCAGTAGCCAACATCAAAGTAAATGGAGAGAAGCTGGAAGCAATCCCACTAAAATCAGGGACTAGACAAGGCTTCCCACTTTCTCCCTACCTTTTCAACATAGTACTTGAAGTATTAGCCAGAGCAATTCGACAACAAAAGGAGATCAAGGGGATACAAATTGGAAAAGAGGAAGTCAAAATATCACTTTTTGCAGATGATATGATAGTATATATAAATGACCCTAAAAATTCTACCAGAGAACTCCTAAACCTAATAAGCACCTTCGGTGAAGTAGCTGGATATAAAATAAACTCAAACAAGTCAATGGCCTTTCTCTATACAAAGAATAAACAGGCTGAGAAAGAAATTAGGGAAACAACACCCTTCTCAATAGTCACAAATAGTATAAAATATCTTGGCGTAACTCTAACTAAAGAGGTGAAAGATCTGTATGATAAAAACTTCAAATCTCTGAAGAAAGAAATTAAAGAAGATCTCAGAAGATGGAAAGATCTCCCATGCTCATGGATTGGCAGGATCAACATTGTAAAAATGGCTATCTTGCCAAAAGCAATCTACAGATTCAATGCAATCCCCATCAAAATTCCAACTCAATTCGTCAAGGAATTAGAAGGAGCAATTTGCAAATTCATCTGGAATAACAAAAAACCTAGGATAGCAAAAAGTCTTCTCAAGGATAAAAGAACCTCTGGTGGAATCACCATGCCTGACCTAAAGCTTTACTACACAGCAATTGTGATAAAAACTGCATGGTACTGGTATAGAAACAGACAAGTAGACCAATGGAATAGAATTGAAGACCCAGAAATGAACCCACACACCTATGGTCACTTGATCTTCGACAAGGGAGCTAAAACCATCCAGTGGAAGAAAGACAGCATTTTCAACAATTGGTGCTGGCACAACTGGTTGTTTTATGTAGAAGAATGCGAATCGATCCATACTTATCTCCTTGTACTAAGGTCAAATCTAAGTGGATCAAAGAACTTCACATAAAACCAGAAACACTGAAACTTATAGAGGAGAAAGTGGGGAAAAGCCTTGAAGATATGGGCACAGGGGAAAAATTCCTGAACAGAACAGCAATGGCATGTGCTGTAAGATCGAGAATTGACAAATGGGACCTAATGAAACTCCAAAGTTTCTGCAAGGCAAAAGACACCGTCAATAAGACAAAAAGACCACCAACAGATTGGGAAAGGATCTTTACCTATCCTAAATCAGATAGGGGGCTAATATCCAACATATATAAAGAACTCAAGAAGGTGGACTTCAGAAAATCGAACAACCCCATTAAAAAATGGGGCTCAGAACTGAACAAAGAATTCTCACCTGAGGAATACTGAATGGCAGAGAAGCACCTGAAAAAATGTTCAACATCCTTAATCATCAGGGAAATGCAAATTAAAACAACCCTGAGATTCCACCTCACACCAGTCAGAATGGCTAAGATCAAAAATTCAGGTGACAGCAGATGCTGGCGTGGATGTGGAGAAAGAGGAACACTCCTCCATTGTTGGTGGGATTGCAGGCTTGTACAACCACTCTGGAAATCCGTCTGGCGGTTCCTCAGAAAATTGGACATAGTACTACCGGAGGATCCAGCAATACCTCTCCTCGGCATTTATCCAGAAGATGCCCCAACTGGTAAGAAGGACACATACTCCACTATGTTCATAGCAGCCTTATTTATAATAGCCAGAAGCTGGAAAGAACCCAGATGCCCCTCAACAGAGGAATGGATACAGAAAATGTGGTACATCTACACAATGGAGTACTACTCAGCTATTAAAAAGAATGAATTTATGAAATTCCTAGCCAAATGGATGGACCTGGAGGGCATCATCCTGAGTGAGGCAACACATTCACAAAGAAACTCACACAATATGTACTCACTGATAAGTGGATATTAGCCCCAAACCTAGGATTCCCAAGATATAAGGTACAATTTGCTAAACACATGAAACTCAAGAAGAATGAAGACTGAAGTGTGGACACTATGCCCCTCCTTAGAATTGGGAACAAAACACCCATGGAAGGAGTTACAGAGACAAAGTTTGGAGATGAGATGAAAGGATGGACCATGTAGAGACTGCCATATCCAGGGATCCACCCCATAATCAGCATTCAAACGCTGACACCATTGCATACCCTAGCAAGATTTTATTGAAAGGACCCAGATGTAGCTATCTCTTCTGAGACTATGCCGGAGCCTAGCAAACACAGAAGTGGATGCTCACAGTCAGCTAATGGATGGATCACAGGGCTCCCAATGGAGGAGCTAGAGAAAGAACCCAAGGAGCTAACGGGATCTGCAACCCTATAGGTGGAACAACATTATGAACTAACCAGTACCCCGGAGCTCTTGACTCTAGCTGCATATGTATCAAAAGATGGCCTAATCGGCCATCACTGGAAAGAGAGGCCCAAAAGGGGGGAGTGGGTGTGTAGGGGAGTGGGGGTGGGTGGGTATGGGGGACTTTTGGTATAGCATTGGAAATGTAAATGAGCTAAATACCTAATAAAAAATGGAAAAAAAAAACGATTCAGAAATGAAAAAAAAAATAATAATAGCCAGAAGCTGGAAAGAACGCAGATGTCCCTCAACACAGGAATGGATACGGAAAATGTGGTGCATTTACCCAATGGAGTATACTCAGGTATTAAAAACAATGAATTTACGAAATTCCTAGGCAAATGGATGGATCTGGAGGGTATCATTCTGAGTGAGGTAACCCAATCACAAAAGAATTCACATGATATGCATTCACTGATAAGTGGCTATTAGCCCAGAAACTTAGAATACCCAAGGTACAATTTGCAAAACACATGAAACTCAAGAAGAATGAAGACCAAAGTGTGAATACTTCGCCCCTTCTTAGAATTGGGAACAAAATATCCACAGAAGGAATTTCAGAGACAAAGTTTGGAGCTGAGATGAAAGGTTGGACCATCCAGAGACTGCCCCACCCTGGGATCCATCCCATAATCAGCCACCAAACGCAGACACTATTGCATATGCCAGCAAGATTTTGCTGAAAGGACCCTGATATATCTTTCTCTTGTGAGGCTATTGCAGTGCCTGGAAAACACAGAAGTGGATGCTCACAGTCAGATATTGGATAGAACACAGGGCCCCCAATGGAGGAGCTAGAGAAACTACCCAAGGAGCTAAAGGGGTCTGCAACCCTATATGTTGAACAACAAAATGAACTAACTAGTACCCCGGAGCTGTTGTCTCTAGCTGCATATGCATCAAAAGATGGCCTAGTCGGCCATCATTGGGAAGAGAGGCCCCTTGGTCTTGCAAAATTTATATGCCCCAGTACAGGGGAACACCAGGGCCTAGAAGTGGGAGTGGATGGGTAGGGGAGTGGGGGGGGTAGGGGAATTTTGGGATATCATTTGAAATGTAAATGAAGAAAATATCTAATAAAAATTGGAAAAAGTTAAAAAAAATGAACTATGAAAATATGGTACATTTACACAATGGAGTGTCACTATGCAGTAACAAAAAAAAAAACATCATGAAAATTGCAGGCAATAGTGTCTGGCAAATACAGAAGTGGATATTCACAGTTATCCATTGGACAGAGCACAAGGTCCCCAATGAAGGAGCCAGAGAAATACCCAGGGAGCTGAAGGGGACTGAAGCCCCATAGGGGAAACATTAATATGAACTAACCAGTATCCCCAGAGTTCTTTGGAACTATGACACCAATCATAGAAAACACATGGTGGAACTTGTGGCTCTAGCTATGTAGCAGAGGATGGCCTAGTTGGTCATCAATGGGAGGAGAGACCCTTGGTACTGTGAATGTTCTATGCCCCAGTGTATGAGTGGGTTGGGGAGCAGGAGTGGGGGAGATAGGGGATTTTCAGAGGGAAAACTAGGAAAGGTGACATTTGGAATGTAAATAAAGAAAATATCTAATTAAAAGAAAAAGAAAAGAAAATTGTAGGCAAATCAATGGAACTAGGAAAAAACAAGCATCCTAAGTGAGCTAATCCAGACCCAAACAGGTATATATGTTATATATTTACTTATATGTAGATATTAACCATTAAATAAATAATAACCAAGATATAATCCATAGACCCAGAAAAAGTAGGCATAAAAGAAGGGACCAGAGGTGGTGATGGGGACACAAGTATCTCTCTGTAATGGAGAAATATAATAGATTTTATGAGTGGGCTGGGAAAAGTTGGGGACCTAAATTGGAGGGTCAACTCATGAGGAGAAGGGGACAAAGAATTAAGGGAGAGAATTCAGGGAGAAACAGCTAGAACTGAGGAGCATTTGAGGTATTTACAGAAAGCTGTTGCAGTGGAAACTTCCTAAAATATATGAAGGTAATTGTAATGAGTTCTCTTACTAATGATGAATACTGAGTCTCAATTGGCCATCTCTTGTTACCCAACAATGCACTCAATAGTGGGACTTAGTTGCATTCAATTGAGTTGTTAGCCAAGAGGGTCCGAAGGAAATCCCCAAACAACTTAAGCTATTGCTAGGACAATGGCTTGCTCTCCACAAACTGACAGTGGGGCCCCATTGCTGAAAACAACACACATGCACACACACACACAACTCACTCATTGAACATGGACAAGTCAAGCAGGTACCAAAGTTGAGCTTTCATCCCTATATTCTAGTGCTTTTGGTGAGAGAAAGTATTCTGCAGGCTACCAAAAGAGAAACACAAACACAAAACCAGTCACAAAACTTTTGACCTATAATCCATCCTGTCTGCAAATTATGCTGTGGAAATGGAATTACAGAACTCTTAGGAGTAGCCAACCAACATTTGGTTTAACCAAAGGGCCTACTCTACAAGGTGGAATTCATACCCTATAATGTTTCAGTGACCAGGAACCAGAGATCAGATAGTCCAGAAACCAAGGACTACTGACCTTAAAAAAACGAACAAACAAGTATTAATGAAGTGACTTCTAATGATGTTCTGTTATAAATCAGTGATTTATTCCATCATCATTTGTGAAGGTTCTTCCAGTAGCAGATAGTAAAAGATGCAGAAACCAAAAGCCAGACATTATGTAAAGTATCTAAATAAGATGCCTTCACCAATTTTTTTCTCCCAGAGCTCAGGGAAGTGAAGGCTGAGAATGTATGAGCCAGAGGGAATGGAGAACATCAGGAGAAGAAGGCCCTCTGCAACAGCCAAGTAAAGCTCAAATGAACTCACAGAGACCTAGTATAGGGCCTACAAAGGTCTGCACCAGGCCTTCTGCATATGTATTATAGCTTTCCGCTTATTATTTTTGTAGGTCTTCTGAGCGGAGTGTTTGGACAGGTAGGTCTTCATTCTTGTGACTGTTCTTGGGTCCCATTTCCTTCTGTTGGGTTGCCCTCTGACCAGACTTAACATAATGTTCTCTTGTAATCTTTATTTTTCTTTCTTTTCATATAGCAACATTTTGTTTTTATCATGTATAACCCTGTTCTTTTTAGTAAGATACTGAAAAGGAGTGAAACCAGAAGAAAGGGAATGTAGGGATGAACTGGCTGGAGAGGGAAGGAAGTTTTAATCAAGATATGTTGAGTGAGAAAAGAATCTTTTCTCAGCAGAAGGAAAAAAATAAAACAGAAAGAGTAAAATATAGCAACAGAATAGAGACATATACATGTTACATCTACATATTTTGACCAAGTAATCTCCAATAGAGATGGTAACATGCAGTGGGAAGGAAATTTCTACAGCTACAGATACAAAAGGATGAAATTGGTCTCTTATTTCATATAAAAAACCAACTTGAGACTCAAAAGATAAACTATAAAAGTTCTAACAGTGTTTTAAAGTTATCCCTGAAACCCTATGGAAAACCAAGTATCTCATATGATAACAAGGAATGAAAGTTTTTATTTCTTTTCTGGCTTTTTCATTTAAATGAAAGTATTTAAATTTGCTTGTGTGTGTGTGTGTGTGTGTGTGTGTGTGTGCGTGCATGTGTGTGTGTGTGTGTGTGTGTGTGTGTGTGTGTGTGTGTGTGTGTATGTGTGTATGTGTGTGTGCATATGGCATGGGCCCCCAAAACAACAATCCTGTGAGAAGAGGACAACTTTATGGAGTCAGGATTTCCCTTCCACCTTTATGTGAGTTTCTGGGGTTGAACACAGGATTATCTTTATCATTGAGTCATCTGGTTCACCAAGCACTAGATTAGAGAACATCACAATTCCCCAGAAATCAAAATAGCATGAAAGTAATAGTTTGTGACAGGCTCTGAGCATTTACTCCACCATCTGTGAAGAACATGTTTCTATTTTCTTCTCTGAGTTTTCTGTCTTCTTTCTCCTTTACAGCTCTCTTATTTCTAACTTAGCTCACTGTGTCTTCCTTATTCTCACAGTCTGTGCTAAGAGTCAGGATCTACAGTTGGGTTTATTTATTCGTTCCCGAATATATAGCCCAGGATGTGTTTTAAAGTACCCCAACCTCTCAACAGAATTCCCTTATAAAGTCACCATGTGATAGATAATAGACTTGATATATATGACTCCTTCTAAAATTACAATTAGCAAACCTCCCCAGTCTCTATCCCTCATAGCAGTTACAAAAAAAATTAGCTTGTTATGAAATAATTTCTAATAGTCAAATTTCTAATATTTGTCAGTGATGGTTCCTAATATGGAGTAAAGTTCTGGGTTTCATAGAGATAAGTTCCAGATTGGAAAAGAAAATCTGTAACCTTTTACCTTCTTGCCTTTTCCAAGGCCTGGAAAACCCCAGTGTTCTGACAAACAGAAGTCACTTAGAAATGCGATTAAACTTACTTCAGAATTTTTCTTAAGACAAAATCCCTGTTTTAGTTACAGTTACAATATTCTCCATGCTTTAAAGCCAAACAAACAAACAAAAAAGAAAACCAAAAAAACTACAAGCAATGTCAAGACAACTAGATCTTAGCATAAAAAATAAGTGGAAAGAAAGCTGCTTAAAAGTACCACAAGTCTCATTCTGTTCACCTGGTTGCTGTTCCTTCTCTGACAATACCTAATATTCTGAACAATTAAGCTACAGTCCTAAAGTAAATATTGCACAGTGCATTAAAGCAAACTCCAGTAGGCTGGTTTGAAGATGATGCCAGCCCGCAAAGGTTATTTGTCAACTGCAATGTCAACAGTTGAAGTTTTACACTGTCCAAAATTTAGCAACCTTCTTACCCGGGGCAATTCAAAGAGAAGATTAACTCTTAAAATTATTAATAGTAAACTTATTTGTTTGATTTATTATTTCTATCTTTGGCCCTAATAAGGTTTCTATTCGTTATTTACATACGATTGCATTTAACCGTTGTATTTACCTCATAGAAATGTAATGTAATAGATAAGAAGAGATGGTGGAGGTTTCCCATACTCCCCAGGCAAAGCGCAGAGCCACCTCTCCTAGACCATCAGCATAGTATGACTGGCAAGGAGCAGAGCCAGGTCTCACATGCTACCTCACCACCAGGTACAGCTCTACTGTGCTGCCCAGGCCTTGTGTATGTGTAGATGTTGGGGTTGTCTACTCTCCAGAGTGCTGCATCCAGCAAAGGACAAGGTCAGCTCTCCCTTTCTCTAGACCTGGTTTCACATACTGCCCAGACAAGGGGCAGGTAAAGCCTTGCTCAGCCTTTGGACATCTATATGGCCACCTGCATACCTGCATGGACTTTGGTGTTAATGTGGGCCATGCACATCAACACCACCCTTTGCTGCTGCAGAGCGAGGGACCCAGACCTGTCTGTCAGTAGTAGCTTGGGGCTAGAAACTCACCATGCCCTCAGTGTAGGCTAGTCATATCACACGGTTTCTCTCCACACTCATGTTCTAGTTCCACCTCACTTTATAGTATGCCTCTCTCACAAAGTGGCTTTTTTATCCCCAAGGATGAAGGCATAGGCCCACTGGCACTTGCATTTGTTATTGCCTCTAATGAAGGACAGTGTAATTCACTATTTTCCAAGGAGCAAGAATAGCAACCACCTTTGCATCTCCATTTCTGATGCTCTTCATAGTGCACAAACAGTTCTGCTTCTCTCTTTTTTTTCTATCTCTCCACTCTAATTTCTCCATCACTACACTGTGCCACAGGTGTGGCCCATGGTGTAGAGTTATTTTTTACTATCTTTTGATAGTTTGCTCTAGAAATTCTGCTTAATATTTATTTAAAAATGTGATCATTTAAGTTGTTATTCAACTACATTTTTTTCTCATAAGCATTTACATAAACATTTTCATTTTGCTTTTCTTTTTTATTATATTCTTATTTAAAACAATTTTAAATTTAAGTATATTCTGATTCTTCTCCTCATCCTCCCTATCCATTCAACTTTAAGTTTTTCTCAAAAAATACACCAAAACTTCCCAAATACAGAAAATAAAATACAACACACACAGAGAAAGGAAAAAAGCCTACATTGTAACCAAACAAATAATTAAAACACTAATGCATTTTGGAGTCAATTATATGTTTGTCAACTACTCCTGAACATTAGGTCTGTCATGTTGTTGATATACTCAGTGTCACTCTATTGGAGAAAACTGATTTCCCATCTCCCAGCAGATATAATTGGCAGTTCAATTGTTAACATTTAATCTAGAAACTAGATATTCATTCAGTCAGTTATTTACTTTTATAAATATAACAAAATATAATATAAAAAGATTAAAAACAAAATCCATTACATTGATGTTAGATAAGATAAACCTATAGGAGGAAAAGAGCCCAAGAGAAGGCACAAGAGTCAAAGACACACTTGTTCACACACTCAGGAATCTTATAAAACCACTAAACTGGAAGCCATAATATAAATGCAGGGAACCTAGTATAGAACCATGGAGTTCCCCATGCATTCTTTCTCTCTGAACCCACAAGTTTTGAACATGTGGATATAAACAGCCTTGTTTACTTGGCATCCTATATCTCCTCTGACTCTTTCACTCTTTCTGTCCTCTCTTATGCAGGGGCCCTGAGCTCTAGGGAAAGAATTTGATAGAGACATCCCATTTAGGGTAAGAGTTCCAAGGTCTCTCATACTTCATCCTATCATAGGGATACAAACTCAATGATGTTCATTGCTACTCTCTTCATAGTAGACAAACTTTGAAAGCAACCTAGATACTCCTCAACAGAAGAATGGATATCGAAAAATGTGATTCATTTCCACAATCTAGTATTTATTTGTCACAGACCCCCTGGGTCCCTTTGTCTGCATTGAAAAGGTCTCTAGTTACAGAAGGGCAAGGAATCAGCGAATGACAGATAGACGCAACACACAAGGTTGTGTAGAATCTGAATGTAATTTGTCAAGTTGAGCATCGAACTTTTTATACAGAAGAATAACAAGAAACCAGGCAAGATACATCCACCAAGTTACAGTGACACAATACAAAAGGAATGTATACATCAAAAGAAGGGGGGGCCAGGCTGCTGCCACTAAGAAGGGAGCTAGGTGTAATACTAGTCTATTGTTAAGCCCACCACCAGGGGTTCTTAGTAAATGCCTGATTTCTTTGGGCCTAGTGAAGAAACCTGTCTCAGGGGGATTCCCTAACTCTTTCATGGTGAACCACCTGTTCACTAGGCCATTGTAAATTTCCTTGTCTGGGTAAGACTGGCTATTGTCTCAAGTAAACACTCTGCAGACCAGCCCTGAACTATTCTGGCTCTGTTCTTTGTAATGCCTAATTAGTTTTACTGTCTCTACTAGAAGTAAATTTGAATGTTACAGAATGGGTAACCTTCTTACTGAATTCCAAGTTTGTCGGCTTCAAGGATTTTCTGGGATGTTGGAAAACTGGCAAAGGCTTAGCTATCTCAGGATTTAATCTTAAAAGGCACTTATAATAAAATAATACTAAAAGAGAGCACGTGGTTCCATACACCAGACTAACATGGGGATAGGGTATGAGTATAGGGGTTATGAGAACACCAAAGTTTCAGGAGGTGAGTTTCTGTGAAACTCTTTGCCTCGTGAGTGCTCCCAGGTCTCTCGGCCTGCCAAGCAAACTTTACTGGAGTGTGAATAGCATTCTCCCCCTTTCTTTTTTTTTTTTCAGCCGAAGTTCCAGAATGTCCTGCCTCGTCATAGCTACAGTTCTCAGGAGTGCTCTAAAGGTGAGTGGAAACACGATTACTAATAAAATAATGCCAATAATAATAGCAAGTAGGATTATATATTGAACCCAATCCAGGGGATTCATTGAACTTAGGTTATTTTTTAAATCTTTGGCCAATTCATCAATGTTCCAAGTGTCCAAATATCTTTTGCTAATATCTGAAATTTCTCCCTTTATCTGTTCCAAGTCATGAGAAATATCAGTATCTCTCCATACTCCCTGCAAATGAGCTTTAGTCTTTTCCCAATCAATGGTTGTATTATAAGTTAATGGGGTGACACAAATGTATTGGAATGAAGCTTGACAATTAGTAGCTAACCTAACCTTAATATTTGCAATATCTTCCCCTATTGCCAGCACTACTTCTTCTAGGGCATTAACCTTTGCCTCCAATTTTTTATCTATAATATGCAGCTCTGACAAGGCTACAGAAATATTCTTATGCATATCATTAACAAAATGAGCAGTATGCAGCTGCTGATCTAAAGCTGTGGTAGATACCTTTCCAAAGTTTGCATTCCCAGATTTTTAAACCAAGGATCATTTCCTAACTCTAATAGGCAGCAAAACATAAGCAGGTCTCTTTAACAAAATCATAACAGCAGATTCCTTATCTAAATTAGGATCTACACAATTAATTAATTGACAAGAATTACAATGAATATGAAAAAACTTGCCAAGATTGGTGATCTGAACTCTTAAAACTATATAACAATATAGCATACAGGTAAGGCACACAAGCTTTTACAGCCCGAATGGCCAAAACCAGTGTCTCTGATAAAATCTTGTCCAATACTCTGTAGCAGTCTTCTCCCTCACGAGTCATCATTTTTAGTTGTCCCAAGTTGACACCAGGTCAGCTCTCCTTGCTGTATCCCATGGCAGAGATCGGAAGTTTCTTCATCTTGTTTGCAAGTGGCTGCTTTCCCTGATTCCTCTTTCTCTGTGTGCTCAAAACAGCTTTCTTGTCACCACTGTCAAGGCACTCAGGAACTCACAGGTCAGCCTGTCACATTGGAAGCATTCTGTGGAAAAAACAGAAACACTCCCTCTCTTCCCCATATTAACTTTCTGTTCAGGATCATGCCATGTACCAATAAGTGGATCCTTTTCATAACTAGAAAGCCTGAATAGGTATTAAATAGTCACATGTGCATATTTTATTTGTTTATTAATCAGAAATAAGGGTAGCCATTGATTGCTTTCTCTGTCAAAGTATTGCTGTGGGCTCATAACAATAACTAGAATAAGCAGCTAATATTTGATTACCATTGATCATGACTGATAACAATTGATCATAGAAGTTTCTTCTGCTTTTTTGTTTCTCACCAGTTAATTTGAATCTCACTTGATAGCACCTAACAAAGGGTTAAGTCCCCCTGTGGTGAGTTTAAGGTGAGATCTTAGCTGATTAACATCTCTTGGAAGCTTTTGAAAATAAAAATTTTGAAGCAAATCAATTTCTCTTTCTTAGATTTTCTGTACCACAATTTTCTAGCATAACTAAAGCCCTAAATATTAAAAAAGATATTGCCTCTGAATCTTATGGAGCAACAACTACTCCCCAGAACTTTAAAGCTTATTGTGTGAAAGCAAAGATTTGAAGTAAAATTCCCTTTAGAGGCTTTAGCTAATAAAATACTTTCCACTTAGGAAACAATATACACGGAAAGATTCAAACTCTTAGCTTCTTGTATTGAAGCAGAGACAATAAAAATTTTTCTTACATAATGTAAAGCTATATTAGCCACACCTACAGGCAAAATTTTCCCGTGATCACCAGTTCACTAGAAGCAAATCCTTTACAATTATCAGGATGCAAAGGAAAAGACAAACTTTTAAAACTATAATAACTGTATATGAAGTAAGCAAGCCAGATTGTAGTGTCTTTATAAGTTCTACAGCTGATTGACTTTTTATAAATTCTGAATTTAAGCATTATTTAGAACAACATCTGGATAGATCTGCAACAATGTTCTTTTAGCTAAAAAGAAATTCCCTTGAACACAGGGAGGGGTGAGGTCCCAAGAACTTCCTTAGTCACAGTTTGCAAAACAAAAGAACTCCACAAGCCCCGCTGAGGCAGCTCTGAGCTTTGTATGGCTGTATAGCCTAATTAGTGCTTTCATAAGGTGATTACTCTTGTAATTATTCTAATTACAATATATAGGTGAATTAAAGATCTTAAATTTGCAATCAAACTGCAAGCTGCAGTCAATGGAACATTGGCAATTTTAATCATAATTTTTAAGTTTATCTAAAGTATCAGAATCTCAATTTTTAGTACTGAACTAGTAGATTAGAAATCTTAGAGAGTATCTTAACTCATGATAATAAAGATGACAATGAAACAAATATCGCAGTTTTGTCAGCATTGAAAATTAGCAAAGTAACTGTCCTAACACACCCAATTAAGTTATGTTTATCCAAAGTTCAAGTCATAGTTTAACTCTTTAATTTTAAAATATTTTAAAGTATAATGTTTTGGTTACATTGCTAAATAAATGACCAACTAGCTACATGTACCATCACAGATTTTCTTTTAACCAAATTATATACTTATCTATTAATCTCAGACCTAATTTTAAATAAAACGGTGCTGTGGAAAATGATATGGCTCCATGAATTCCATCCTCTACATGGTCATGGATGATGGGAACTCCAACCTTTCTGAGTCGTGTGACGTAAATAAGTCCATCATCTCTTAGGATGTCATGTTCACATGTGAGGATGTAAGTTAATGGCAATTTCTGTAACTGGGAATCGTTGACTAACAAAGGTGATGCCCTACTATCCACAAGTCCTGGATGGGATGCATTTAGATTTCCAAGAACTGGTTCAGTGTAAACATGGTTCTTTTTGTACTTTTCAGGAAGGAAGTCACTCCAGTTAACAAACTTGAACAAATGTCTTGACTCTTGAGGTACATGAGCATTTCTCAGTATTGTCTTGGGCAATTCTTTATCTTCTGATAAATATAGACACGTCAACCTAATTGCTACCTTCCTTGTCAGAAAGGGACCATGCTTATATTCTCTATGAGATGGCATTAAGGTATCAAGTGCCTGTAGTGCAGGATATAGCAAGGTTTGTGCCTTAATTTTGTTTTTGTATTCTGGATCATCCTGTAGCTGTAAAACAGTATGAGTGTTAATGAGTTAATAGCTTTTAAGCAGAAGGAGTGGCACCTTTGTTTTAGTAACTTGAGGTAAATAAATTTACAAACCCAGTGTCTAATGATTACTCTCATATTTTCTCATTCTTTGAAACATGAACATCATTCATCTTCTTCAGTGAGAAAGTGGTACACACTCTCCTGTTCACACATATTCATTCACACATGGCAAGAAAATAGGACCATGATCTGAAGAGTCCTACTGAACATGACAGAAAGGTTATGTTTAAAAATACTTTTTTAGTTTTTGGTGACAAGTTATTTTTATCTATATAAAAGTTATTGCCTCCCAAGTGATCTGGACATAGACATATGTCATGATACCCAACTTGCTTTTAACAATATTTGATAAATAGTAACTAAAGGAGCAGACAATAAATATAATAAAACAGCATGTCAATACTCATTCAAATGAACATAACCATTTGTTGTTACATGTTGAAAACAGTACTATCATATGCCTTACCTTTAGCTAATTAGTACTATAATATGACAGAAAATACAAAAATCAGAAGGGCAAAAGGAAGTAGTCGAACAATTTATGTGTAACCTGTCTTTACCAGAAATGAGAGTTTGTAGCTTTAAGGATATTCTTCCCTTTCATTTTATAGTCCTGTTCACTTCAGGAGAAAATGTACAGTGGCCTCCAAAGGGTCATCACTTAGGCAGCACATGTGTTTTATACAGTACTACCACAACCACAAATGTCTGTCTCTACAGCCCTCCAATCCTCCACGGGGAAGATCTGTTTAGATCAAGGACAAGCCCCATCAAAGAACACATTCCCCCAAAAATTATCTGACAAACTCCAAAATGCACATACAATAGACACAGTCCATCAAGTTCATAAGGGAAATGAAGAAAGAATTTTTTTTTCCTAAGAAAATGTTGTCAGACTCTTGATCCTTCCCAGTGTCTTTAGGCTGGTAATTTTCCAAATTAAATGTAGTGTCCCAGATCATCTGGAGAGTAAGTAGTACAAGAGTAAAACTGAGGCTAAGACAAGCAGTAGCTCTCTCATGTATAATTGATATGGCCCCCAGTTGAGGTAACGCCTCCTGATGGTTCTTGAGAAACAGGAAGATTATACTTCAGTTTAAGTTTTTTGTTTGTTTGTTTGGTTGGTTTGGTTTGGTTTTTTGAGACAGGGTTTCTCTATAGCCCTGGCTGTCCTGGAACTCACTTTGTAGACCAGGCTGGCATCTAATTCAGAAATCCGCCTGCCTCTGCCTCCCGAGTGCTAGGATTAAAGGCGTGCGCCACCACTCCCGGCTTCAGTTTAAGTTTTTCATGGCTCATTGAGATAAACAAGAAATTTATGAGTTAAGTGCAATCTTATTCTTGGGAGATGGCTCAATTGGTAGTATCCTTGCTAGAATAAGCCTCAAGAACATGACCTGAAATTAGACCTGGATATAGTAGGAGCTAGCCCCAGTGCTAGGCTAGGGTAGAGAAAGAAAGGAACATCTGAATTCACTGGCTATTTAATCTAATAGGTGATCCTAGTGAGCTCCAGGATCAGTAGAAAGTAATATATATGTGACTTTCAAGGCAAAACTGGTTTACATATTAAGTTACAGGCCAATAAATGCCTCACAGTAAGAGCCTATTTCAGAAAAAAAAAAAAAGAAAGAAAGAAGGAAAGGAAAGGAAAGGAAAGGAAAGGAAAGGAAAGGAAAGGAAAATGAGGAAACAGCTGACTGCCACATGCTTAAACACACATATGTACAACATATGTACATGCCAGAGCAAACAAATATGCACACTCATGTGAATATAAATCCACAAAGACACACAAAAAAAGAGAAAAATTAATTAAATCAAATCACTCACACATTAAGAAAAAAGTGAAGAATGACTTTCTCAGCAGTATTTTAAACTCCACAAAGTTTACATCAAAAGAAACCAAGAAATGCCAGCAAATCAACAGGTTAGCAGAATGGAAAGAGCTAAGGGAGGGAGTGTCTGGGTTTGAAGTTCTCTCTAGCCCTATGCTGAGCCACACAGTTACTTCTTCCATGTCTTTGTGTTAAATTGTAAGATACAGGGATGTTTGTCCTGACCTCTAAGTACTTCCTACCACCATCCTTTGTTATGAGAAACCCCAAAAGAGTAGTTCCTGGTACACTAAAGTACTTTCAGAGTATCACATACCAAATCTCTCAGAAGCTCTGGTGAATAGGACCTTCACTTATAATGGTCCCTATAAAGGACCAGTAATTGAAGGTCAGTAATTGAAGACTTATCATTGCTTGGATTTATTAACACCATGGAAATCTGAGCAGTAACCACAAATATTTTATCCATTAACCAGCTGGAGAAGTCATGGGGTCTGATTTGATCAAAGGGGGTCCAGATGTTAACAAAACTGCTGCCTTTTTTTTAGTCTTTTATATCTCACAGAGTTTTAAGGTAGTTACTTTTACCCCAGAGTCAATGTGTGGTGTTCAGCTCTCTATGAACCCCGAGACCCTCTCCTTCATTGCACTGTACTAGAACCTTGGATGGAAAACCACTGCAGTTGGATGGCTATCCCCTCCTTCCTAGCTAGAAAAGCCATCTCATGAAAAGAGGTATATAATAACCACCCTGTGATAGGTTTCTTGAATTATTTCAAGACTTTACATGAAGCTACTTTGACAAACTTTAGTAGACACCCCAGAGAAATGAAGAAGCAGATGTAGCAATGGTTGAGTAGAAACCGTTCCTTTTTCTTCCCAGTGTGGTTGACAAAGCAGAATATATGGAATGGAAGCAGAAAGGACAAGATCTGCTGGTAGGCAGTATTGGTGCAGGTCTTAGTGTTCCCACTCCAGCACACAACATTTTCCACAAATGTTTCAATCCTGATAGCCGTACTTCTTCCCTTATATTGTCTGCTAATCTAGACTCTAACATCCTTACCCATCTTATTTCAAGACTTAGGTCAAATTTAATCTTCTTCAGTTACATGGTGTATAAATTGTCCAATGATAATGACTCTATACTACCCACAACTACAGGGTTATCAGTTTGGTAACAATTATTGCAGATACCCTGGTGCATTTTTTTTTCATTTTACCTATATGCGTGCACCTGTATGTTTGTACATACAAACACCTAAGCAAGATAGTCACTTCCTAAATTCACAGAGCAATATGCCTTAAGTCCAATGCACCAATGTTCAATTCTCACCTTGCATTAAAGACCATGTGTCAAACTTTACCATGTGTCCTAAAAATATATGCAGTTTTGGAGCTGGAGAAATAGCCCAGTCAATAGCACTGGCTATTCTTCTAGAGGTCCTGATTTCCATTGCTAGTACTCACATGGTGGCTCACAAATGTCTGTAACTCCAGCCAGGGGATTGAGTGCCCACTCCTGCCCCTTTCAGATTATGCATGCAAGGATGATCAACTAATACTATTTTGAGCTTTCTATACTCTTAAAAAATGACAGATTGCAGTCATACAGACAGCAATTGCAGCATACAGTCATTGCAGTCATACAGACAGTATTTAAAAGCAGGTAGCAGCTACTTAACAAGTATGTCTTGTAATTAATATAGGCAGTGTGAATAAATGCTGCACAAGCCCATGGAAGAAAGTTGAGCCTTCAGGGAAGGAAAATACTCTCATATTGAGCCTCATGAAAACATCATCCAAGAATGAATGTGCCTGCTTGAAAATGATCATGCACCAGCATGTATTTCTTATCCTATATACAAACTGACTAAAAGAATATAAGTAAGGTGAGAATATTATTCATTTACAAAATGACTCAAACTAGTTTGCAAAGGTCAAAAGATAAATGAAATGTGATAACATGTAATTCTACCCTTGCTATGTGGACAAACATGAAATTGTTTAATTAATACTTCCTTTTTAATTCAGGACACAAAAATAATGTCACATTCAACAACATGACTCCTCATTCTGAAACTTCATGAAAAATTATAATTAAGACATATGAGCCTAGTAAGCTAGAGGATTAACTTAAAAAATGTAATACTCTTCCTCAGTAAAGTGGCACATTTTAATTACTTCTTTTATTTTTGAATTTATAATATAATTATATGATTTCTATCTTCCTTTTCCTCTATTGAACCATCTCTTATATGCCTCCTTGATCTGCTCCAAATATATGACTCCTTTTGTGTATGTAATCTCTAACATTTTATATTGGTTTTCAATAGCATGGTTTAGAATAGTGTAACAACATTTTTTAGTGGTGGTACATTAGAGATCATGTGTGAAAGTGCAGCCAAGGACGTGTCAAAAGCCCTGTTTCCAAAAGGACATCGTGTTTGTTTAAAAGCTCGGCAGCTATAATTTAAAATTCTTAATAATTTCTTTTACATGCAGTTCTATGCCATTGAACTTAATAGGACAGTGAATCATGTAGATGAACGCAGGAGCTGACATGTGTGTTTCACTGATGCTGGCATGTAAATCCCACAATAGCTATTTCATTACAATAGCATATTTAATTCTATCCATCTCAGACTTTGTTTTATTTCTCGGCCCTTTTAAATTCACCAGAATTCTGAGCCCATGTTCCAGATCCGAATGTTAGATGCTAAAAAACTGAAGATCCTGAAGATGTAATAGCCTCAGCTTCTCCTGAAATTAGAACTTGCTACCAATGAAGAAGAAGCAACAAATGAACCCCTTCACATTCTTTCTTCCTTATGTAATTTCCCATTTTAACCATTTACAGGGCAACTAAAGAATGTGAGAAACTGGGTGAGCCATAGTGCTGTTACTACCTATCCTTTGTTAATTTGCAATAAGCAGGAAGTATAGATGCTGATGGGATGTGCACATTCATCCTGTAATGGAGATAGTATCATAGTTGTACTAGTGACATAATCTGTGCTCACTTCCACTCCTCTGCTAGGTATAAAATACATATCTAAGCACAAGACACACAATGCCAGTGATTCTGCATAAATGATAGAGTACTCTCATTGGTATTTAAATGACTGCTGTGAGGAACGTGTGTTAGCTGTTAAAGTTCTTGCTTCACAATGCATTAGAACCAGAGTTTGGTTCTCCAGAACCCATTTATGTGACATGTGGGCCTGTAGTGTGCTATTGCAGCCTGGGAAAGCAGAGCTGGCATCATTAAAGTAAGTTGGCTAGCAAGAACAGCCAAACTGGTGAAATCTGAATTTGATTGAGAGACGCTTTCTCGATAAAGAAGGTGAATATCAAAGTCTATATTGTAACACTATAATATCCTAGGAATTTTAGAAATGGCACAGACAAGACTCTATAAAGATATGCATAGTTTAAGAATATAATATAGCTTAAGATAGGATTTTATCATATTTCTAAAACAGGAACTCTTTAATTTTTCTCAATAAAAGAAACAGAAGAAAATTGAAGAGGAAAATCATCATTGACGACAGGTGTTCTAAAGATTCAGCTCAGATTCAGCTCAGTATCTTTGGTCAACCAATAGAATTATGAATTAAAAAGAAAAATATTCTGCAGAACTAATTAGCAAATGCTATTAATAGCTCTTGGAAGTTCTAAAATCATATACTCTTTTATTTTCCAGTAAAAACATATTATAATTTGCTTTTAATGACAGAAATGTTGTCAAGCTGTAGAAATGTGCCAGCAGTTAAGAGCACTTACTGAATTTGTAGACAATCCAAGTTTGAATCCCAGTACCTACATGGTGGCTCAAAACTGTCAATAGCATCACTTTCTGCGGAATACATTGCCATCTTCTGGTGTCTGTGAGCGTTGCATGCACATGGGATGTAAACATTCATGCAGGCAAAAGCACTCATACATGTAACACATGATAAAGTTAAGTAAAACTTTAGAAGAAAAAAGTTAAAATACAAAGAGATGTAAGATCATTATAAATGTGGTTATGCCCTTCCTGTAAATATGAACTGAAATACACACATGCTTAGATTTCTAGTGTCTATGAAGATCATTAAATTTACTTAGCAAATAATAAGTGTCAATCCTTAAACATCATTAAATTTGACTTCTCAAAGTCTCACTCTCTCAAAGAAGCTATTGATTTTTTTTATGTATGCTGGGAAAGGAGGAGTCTGTTTACTTTAAGGATGTGGCTCCAGGTGACTTCGCCTTAAGCGAAACCGAAATATCCAAGAATATATGGGCAGCTCAAACTATACTTGATGTGTGTCCTGATTAGTTTTTGTCAAATCAGCACAAACTAGAGATATCTAAGAACATAAAGCTACTTGGAAAATGTCTCTATATGATTGGCCTGAGGCAAAACTGTGGCATATTTTCGTAACTAGTGATTGCTGTAGGAGTGCACATCCCATTGTGGACAACACAGCTTGTAGGTGGGGTGTACTAGATGAAACTGACAGAGCAAGCCATGAGGGTCAAGCCAGTAAGCAGCATTTGTCCAGAAATTTGAAAATCTCTTAAAGACTCTATCATGGCCATTTATGTGATATTTTGAATTAAGAACCACTAGAGTGAAATTTTTTGGTTACTTGGAACAATCAATACTGATTCTTCCTTCTTGGAATACAAAATTATTTAATTAATTTATCATTTTGCAGGATCCCACAGTAATAGACTTTGGAGTTGTAGATAGACTTTGAATAACTTATAGTGACTGAGCTGTCAAAGTCTTGGGATTTGCAAAGATCGTGGGACTTTAAAGTTGGAATGTGTTGAATATTGGTATCGCAACATTAATGTAAAATATTAGGAATAAATAAGAGAGGAAAGGCTAGAGTTGAATGATGATCTGTTTCTGTGTCGAAGTGACAAAAACTCAATTGTTCTGGCTGGTTTTGTTTTATTTTGTTTGAAAACATGACAAAAGCTAGATTTATGTGACAGGAGGGAACATGAAAGAAAATTCCTCTGTTAGATTAGCCTATGGGTGAGACTATGAAGTGAGCCAGGAGGAACAAGCCACTGGACACCATTTATACATGTCCTCTGCTTCATGATTCTTTCTGTGTGTCTTGGAGAAATGTAAGCAAACAGCTCCACCCTCCTGCTCCATCCAGAGATAACCCCCCTCCCACTTCCATGGCTTTTCTACCATGATGTAGTGTATCTTGTCACACCATAACTCATTTCTCTTTTAGCTGCTTCTTGTCATCTTTTCTAGTTACAGAGACAAGAAATCAATTAATACACATCAAGTACAGTGATACCAACATCACAAGAAATATTACAATTGACCATTAAAATATTAACAGTAAAGCTTATATTAAATGGTAGTTCATAGTCCTTGGAATATTTTTAAACTTGGTAGGCTAACTTGAGAAGAGTTTAAAAGGAGGATATTACATAGTTTCATGGAAGACCTTTTGTCTAGCAAGCACACAACATTGGACATTGGATTCAATGCTCAGTAAACATGCACATACACACACACACACACACACACACACACGTACGTACAGAGATAGAGATAGACAGACAGACAGATAGAGATAGATGGGAGAAAGAGAAGGATTATTAAATCCTTATTTATTATTACTTACTTAAAACCAAAACTAAAGCTAAAATCATGCAAAACAACAAATTTACTGGATTATTTTACATTGTATAAGTTATAGTTTAAAAATAATAGAATCATAGCATCCAGACGATTTCTTTCATTTCAGGGCTAACTGGGCTGGTTTCTATCAGGTATAATATATATAACATACCAGTTGAGTCACTGTTGCTGCCAAGGTGCCCCCAGAACTGTCTCCTGAAATACAGATGCGAGTGGGATCCACTCCATATTTTGCAAGAACTTTATCCTGAAGAAAGAACTTGATCACAAAAATGCAATCTTCAAGGGCAGCTGGAAATAGATGCTGAGGAGCGAGCCTGTAGCTTTAAAGGTACAAACACATACACAAACAAAGCCAGTGGAGAAATTATGGTTATGGTTATGTTTTCAATTATATCTCAATTTTCCCAGATTTTTTTTAATTAGCCCACTTTGAACGTTTAATTCCACCAACTAAACCTGGGCTTACTAAAAGTTTCAATTTTAAAACAAGAAGTAGATTCTGGTTTAAAGGGTTTGTGATATCGTTTCTATTGGGAGAAGAGTGAGAATGGATGCATCTTTGCCCTCAGAAAATCTGTAAGCTTCACCAGGCCCTCAATAGAGACGGGGATTCAAAAGCAACTCATGATCATTGATTAGATAATTCAAGGAATTTAAAATTAGAAAATCTTAGAGAAAAACATTGGTATCTCTCTTTAATTAGAAATTTATTTAGTCCAGAGACTGCCGCACCCAAGGATCTATCCCATAATCAGCCACCAAACGCAGACACTATTGCATATGCCAGGAAGATTTTGCTGAAAGGACCCTGATATACCTGTCTCTTGTGAGGCTATGCCAGTGCCTGACAAACACAGAAATTGATGCTCACAGTCAGCTATTGGATGGAACACAGGGACCCCAGTGGAGGAGCTAGAGAAAGTACTCAAGGAGCTGAAGGAGGCTGCAACCCTATGAACTAACCAGTACCCCCAGAGCTCGTGTCTCTAGCTGCATATGCATCAGAAGATGGCCTAGTGGGCCATCATTGGGAAGAGAGGCCCCTTGGTTTTGCAAACTTTATATGCCCCAGTACAGAAGAACACCAGGGCCAAGAAGTGGGAGTGGGTGGGTAGGGGAGCAGGGGGTGGGAGAGGATATAGGGGACTTTCGGAATAGCATTTGAAATGTAAATGAAGAAAATATCTAATAAAAATTGGAAAAAGAAAAAAGAGAAATTTATTTAAATCAAAATTCCACAGAATTGTAGAATTTCATGTAATAAGCATGAAGATTTGAATTAAAATTAAGTTTGATATAAGAACATATAAAGTTTATTACTAAAATATTGTAAGTCTTAAGACAAAATAGTATCCCAATTTGTGCAACCTCCCTTCTTGCCCACCTCGCACTGCGTCCTGTTATAAAGTCACACCTCAATTGAGCTGTCTCACTTTTTAACTCTCACTTTTAGACACTAAAATATTCTTCGATTTCTTCAATTAATCACAGTTCTATGACAATAATATTCAGATATTCCTTGTGAATTTTTAAATTTTAAGAAGTGTCTAAGTTTTTTAAGTAGCTTAATATCAACCAAGAACATTAAAATAATATACTTCACAGTAATTACAAAAATACCTAAAAACTATAGAATGCTTAAACTATATATACCTTATTGAATTGTTTAAAAAATTCTTTAAATTGTGATGTGGAAATATTGGTTAATTATAACAAGGAAAGCAAACTATCGTTACTGTTTAGAAATTTCTCAGACATAAGTAATTCCACTTGTTTTGAAGAGGTAGCTGTAAATAGGACAATACTGAACTTTCTAGTCTTTGCTACTTAACTCTATAATACTATCAGTCAAAATTCCTTTTAGCATTTCTGCACAAGTCTAAAATTTTGTAAACTAATTTCTGTATTATAATATTGGCAAGTAAAAGCTAATTTTCTCCAACTTCATGATGGAATTTCAGAAGTGCAGTATACAATAAGTAGGTCATAGAGTAACAGGCATATATAAAACTTTCCAGTATATTTTTGGACATTTGAGCAGTAAAAGTCATAAAATACTAAGAGCTGTCATTTAAAAGATTCTTGCAATATTAGAATGGTCACTGCATTGATTATAATATTAATGAACCCTGGAATAATTCTATTATACATTGCTTTTGTTATTATGTCAAATAAAGCCCAACACCCCTCAGATATGATGGTTCTACATTGTAGGTAATATTACCTGTGTAGGCTTTATGTTCTCAGAGCTATCACTGCTCTATGGACAAAAATGCTTACTTCTCTGTATCTCACGGGTGTCTACCATGGCAGAGATGAAAGCAAAACTGTGCCTTGTTGAAGACTCACTGATATTATAGTACTAAGGAAAAGAATTATGAATCAAAATCCCCTAGCAGTAGCCCAGCCACCATTGAGGACTGTGAGACTTGGATTATAAACAAAAGACCACAAAAATAAAGATTGCCAGGTCTCTTACTCTGGAGCCATAACAACAGCATCAAGTTTGTTGGCTGTCCATCGGTTTACAGAATCATAAGGCAGCATCTCTGGAATGGAAGAAATAAATGTAGAGCAAAGCTGCATAAAAACCAAGCAATTTTCATGTAGACACATCACCCAGACACATCTATAAATCATAGATTATTTGAATTGTGGTTACTTGATGGAAACCTGTCCGTCGACACTTCTGTCACCTCATGTAGGAAAACTGGGGTAACAAGACCATTGTATCTCCTGCCTACTAAATTACGCCTGAGCTGGGCCAGAAGACAAATTCAGTTTGGTCACAATGAAATAAGCAAGCTTGTGTTCTGATAACTTGCTGTGTTCTCTCAGAAAACTTCCACTGGGTTCTTTGTGTTGCTCACTCATATGACCCCGAGCAGAGCACAGTCTACAAACATGCTCTGTTCTTGTCTGGGGTCAGTTTCATCAGGAGAAGGCATATGCCTGAGCAATGTGGAAAGAAACTACACCAGACAATATTGCACCAATGGTGACCACGGAGCAATGGTGAAGATCATAATCCCAAAGCATTAGAAGTAAAAATCATTCTTTTGTTGATTTTTTTTTCTGGAAGAGGAGAAAAGTGTATGCCTCGACTCTCTTGAAATAATTCCTGTCATATCTATTAAACTGGCTTTACATCAGAACTCTAGAAATAAGTTAAAGACAAATAATCATCACTGTAATATAAAACCAGATTGTAATATAATTAATCTTTAAAGATCTTTTAGAGTCCTTGTAAGTCTTAATAATGGAAGTTTAACTTACTATATATACTTCTTGGGGTAATTCTTTTAAAAAATAAGCTTTTTCCCTTATTCAAAGCTTAGACTTTTAAGTAAAGTCAATCATATTTAGTACATTTACAACTAAACTTTAAGTTACTTTTCTGAATATATGGGGAAAATGTAGTTGAGCTTAAAATCAGTCAACTTATTCGTGCTTGTATCTAGTGATTATACAAAGAGGTGGGAATAAGAAAGGGTAAATTTATGATCAAATCTTAACAGAAAACAATGTCAAAATTTATTGTCAAAACACAATCACTTAAAGAGAATAAAATTGTATTCATGCTGTAAAACATAAGCATAATGACTACTATCAACTGTTTAAGGGGAAAACTAAATCACTGCGGGAGAAAGTATGTCAAGGTCAGTGTTCCATTTACTCTAATAAATGCAATCAAGTGAAACCTACATTTGAATCCATACTTACTGAAGCTTCCCAAGATATAGGCGCCACCATGAATGAAAATCACAGCTGGTCTCTGTTTTTCAGACTTCCTTTTGGGTAAATACAGACGAACAGGGATGTCACTGAAGTCTGTGTCAATCACTGTAATGTTTTCATCTGAAACTGGCTTTGTGTTTTGAGCTTCCATTAATATGGCAAAAAACTCTTCAAATTTCATAAGACCCATATTTTCCAACAATGTACCCTATTAAAACAACATCCAAATGTAAACATTAATATTTAAATGTTAGTAATACTAAATGCACATAGAAATTAAATGGGAAAAGATTAGTAGGTAGTGCGTGGGGCAATGGGCTACGCACAGACAGCCTTGGTTTCCATTCGAGGCTAGATCTTGAACCCCAGGACCCGATAGTGATAATTCACTTACAAGGGAGGAAAGGAGTTCTCTCATGTCTTCTGGACCCTGGCTTCAGTCTGAGTTACCAGAGTTACCGCCTCCACAACCCAGACAGGAGAGGCATGGCTATCAGCCACTTAGGAATAGCACCAAGCCATCCCACATGCAAATAAGGCTTCCCCCAAACTCACAGTCCAAGCCAATGAGGGGTGCCTGAAGTCAAACCCTAAATCACCCCCAGAACTGTATATAGAGTCATGCAGGGAATTAAAGGTATGTGAGAACTATTCCTTTGTCTGAGCCTTTTGTTCCAAGAGCTGTAACACATGGGAAGAGTCTTCTCTCAGCCTGAGGTCCTGCCGAATTCCTCACTGGATTACTCTTCACTAATGCAGCCTGACCTGACTCAGTTCAGAGAGGTTCAGAGCTAACAGGGACCTGGAAGGTAAGTCTCCCTGCCTGCACTCACTTCCCCTCGCTGGAGCCTTCCCACCCAGCCTGGATAGAGATCTCCGTGGAAAACCTCTGGTACACAGGCCCACGGTAGTGTATATAGCAAAGCCCTTGCCACAGATTATATTGACATCTCAGAAGATGGTCAAGAAAGATATGGAAACCCAGAAGTGGAAGATTGCTGAAACACAGTGACATTCATGGCAAGGCAGTTGCACTGATAAATTCACAGATGCTCTGGTTATCTGCATGACACACACACACACGAACAAACCAATCAATATGTAAGTATAGATTGGTGGTTGTGATTTGAGAGGTCCTAACCCTAATTCAGGGGCTATTGACAGTTCATGGCTACTTGGCATGGGAGAATCAGGTACCTTGAGGGATATGGCCCTTGGTGAAAGCCTGGCTCCAGTGCGTGGCTCTGTATCTATACACATATAGGCAGCACTAACTGAACTAATTGAGTTGTAGAAAGTATTTTGTAAACCGACGTAATGTGGAGAAGGGAATGAGGTAAGAAGGGTCTAGAAGAAATAAGTATCATCCTTACTTCAGAAAAACATGAAAGTATTATTGAACTCTTAAAAATGAGACTTGTTACATGTCCTAAAACATGTACTATCAGTTATATTGTAGAAATCTCAATAATTTCATCTGCTAAGATTTTCATAAGATGAGGCCAATCAACATTTCATGATTGATATGGGAATTGTTCGTGAAGTCCCAACCTAACCTCATAGAAATACTGAGTTATTGGTTGTTAGGGGAAGGTGTCACTTTCTTCAATGATGCAATTACCCTTGTCCTAGTACATGTTCTTCCTTCATGCTAAGGCAATAAACTAATTAAACTAATTGGGTCTTACAAAGAAAGAAGACATAAAAGTAGAAAGAGGGGGAACACCAGGGCCAAGAAGTGGGAGTGGGGGGGAGGGGAGTGGGGGAAGGATTTGGGGGACTTTTGGGGTAGCATTGGAAATGTAAATGAAGAAAATACCTAATTAAAAAGGAAAAAATAATAAATAAAACAACAAAATAAAAAAAGTAGAAAGAGAAAATTTTGATAACTATTTTAAGAGAGAGGAACTCATCCCATGAGTGTATGAGCTATCAAACTTGAAAAAGAAATCTCAAGCATCCAATATTTGGAAACAAAAGTAATCTTGTTTGATACCCCAAACTTTTGGTACTGCAGTTTTCATTGTGCTAGGATTCTTCTTAATGGTTTTATCTAAAAAAATTCTCTCTGGGAATAGCATTTAGCACTTCCTTTCTTTGAATGCATATTTTCAATATTTAATTTGTTATTCAATACATTTAGTTATAACTTTTAAAATACAATATGTGTGTGTGTGTGTGTGTGTGTGTGTGTGTGTGTGTGTGTGTGTGTAGGCATGTATGTACCATGTGTCTATGAAGCCAGAGAATAAATTCAGATGTTGTGTCTCAGTTTCCATATTGTGTGAGTTAGTGTGCATTTTCTTTTTTTCTTTCTTTCTTTCTTTCTTTCTTTCTTTCTTTCTTTCTTTCTTTCTTTCTTTCTTTCTTTCTTTCTTTCTTTCTTTCTTGTTTGCCACTGCATATGCCTGTCCTACTATCCCATGAGCTTCCAGGGATTCTCCTATCCTATCTTCCCATACCACTGTGAAAACTTCAGGATCACAAATAAACACTACTATGTTTAGTTTTCTGTGAGTACAGAGATTCAAATTTATGTTTTCCTTCATGTGCAGCAAGTGATCTACCACCAAGCCATCTCCCTGGCCATCAATTCATTTCAGTGTTGAAATGTAATAATTAGTTACTACACTACTAATCATCTGTTTCCATTTTTAAGTGACTGACAAGTTTCTTTTCTTTCCCTCAAATAAAACTCTTTATTTCTATAGCTGATGTAAATTGCTCTTTAGTATTTTTCACTGTTTTCCTAACATGTAACTGTTAGTTCAACAAAAGTAATTATAATTTGTTTTGTTACCACAATAGTTCAGAAGCCTGTATTAGTGTAATTGTATTGGGATGAAGGAATCAAAATTTCTTGTTTTGATAAGCTTAGTGAAGATAAATATCTGGGCATAAACTTGCTGTTCAGTGTTAGCATGAAAACAGAAAGGTTATAAACAAGTCAGGATAATATTAATATCTTTAGCTTGTCTAAATTTGCAGATTCTCTTTATTAAGCTCATCCAAATATGTGTGCTTGATCTTCCTGGAATAATGGATTCTATTCTATGTTGTAAACTAAAATAAGCATTCTCTCACTTAGGTTGCTTTTGCCAGGGTATATTATTACAGAAATCAGAATGAGAATAGGGCAGTTGCTTAGCACGGGCAGATCACCATCCTTCTGCAGCAAAATAACCATGTCTTCCTCATCTACCATTCATTGCCACATCTTCTCTGACTATTGATTCTTTGTCTACTTCCCAAACATTCCTATTGTCATAATAGCCAAAGGCTTCCTGACAGAAGCATATTTTGGTAAAAGAGAATGAGATGTATTCATGAGTTCAGATTCAGGTACTGTCATTATAAAGTCTCAATCTCAACAACATGGACCTAAAGACAAACATCAGAAGCAGAAGCTGCCAAAATGTGGCCTTTGAGTGGTGTGGGTCTGTGAGGCATGTCAGGGTGTATGTGCCATCTAGCACACTTTCTGCTCGAAACAGAAATGTGCTCTATTCATGAGTACACAGGGTAGCTTTCTAGTGAATTTTAAAGATAAGCTATTATAACATACAAATACATAAGCATATAGAACAGACATCTCTATAATTATTACACAAATAATTGTTGAATGATATGAAAAATAGAAGTAAATGCCACTATCAAAATATTATTCGGATTATTACAACATAACTTATTTAATATCAACATAAAGTTTGCAAAAAGTTGTAATGAAATTATTACTATTGAGTTGATTATTAACACAGTTAATATTGATCATATATTTGGCACAAGAATAGTTTTTGAATATAGGAAGTTTATGAATTACCTTTAAAAGGGGAAAGATACTAAAACAATGAAAAGTTTAATATATACAAACTTTTATAATCTGAATGGTCTATACACATGAGTTTAAGAAAATATGTGAGGAGAGGTTTTCTGAAAAAAAACATCAATATACTTAAACATCTGAACAACTACCCAAATATTCTTTTAGGAATACTAGTTCTTTTGTGTCATCAATATGTTATTAACTTTACAAATAGCATCTTTAAAACACTGTGATTCCTTCAATAGTCAAGAAAGCATATTATTGATTAGCTCAAATGTTAACCACATGAACTATAGTAATTTGTAGATGTAGCACTAAAGAAAAGCAAAGTATCTTTCAAAATACTGATGAAAGAAAATTTCATATCTATTCATAACAAAACTTCCCAATTTCTCAGAAAAAAAGTATTACCATAAGTGCTGATATTTTCATGCCAGCATCTATGACTCGCACTTTCCATGGCTCTTCAATGTTTTCTGGTATGGGTATATAAGTATGATAAGCAAGGAAGATAAAAAAGAATCCAAAGCACAGAGTTTTGTACCTCATGATAAATCTTCTCCAAACTTCTTTATGTGAGTAGTCAAATGCGATCTCATATATAAATTACTAAGTCATAAGACAACGGTAGAAGACATATCTGTCTAGGTCAAATGACAATATAGAAACACCCAGTGAAGTTTAAGCACTATGATCAGTCCATAATTACAACAGGTTATGCAACTGTGTTTTTGGTAGAACAAAGTGTACTGTGAAGCATATATTAATGGTTTGTATTAAGAGCAAAAATATTACAGAGTAGCAAATTCTTGTTTAACATAAGTGAAACACATCTTAATGGGACTCTCAGAACAGCACAGGAAAGATAAAAATCCATTTTGGTGACATTTTACCAAAAATATAGACAAGAAGTTTAAAAAAAAATAGGGATAACACTGAATCAACCTAAAGACTAAAGTCTATAGCACAATAAAATATACTGTGTGAGGTGAGCAATGTACTGTAGGACAGGAAACTAAATGCTTGTCAAAGTTACATATTTAACTTACTTGTTGGAGGTTAGGCAGTATTAAAATATCACATATGAAGGTTAAATTTAGGAAATTCACATATATTTGCATTATAATGAGAATAATATGTATTCATTAAGCAATCATTCATTGCAACGTTGTGCCTGTCATATTTTACGTTAAATAAAAGATGTAAGTACTAGATTAAACTTGATATATGCCCATTCCTTTGATGAAACACCATTGCTCTATTTATTTGTCCTGAGGTCTTTCTACCAATGTCGTAATAGAATAGTTCCCTTATTTATGTCCACTTTCAAGGTTGTCCAAAAAGTTTGAGGCAGAAGCTATTATTGGCATGACATTCCATGTTCTTGCTTACTTTTGTGTTTACCAACCCTATGTTGATATCTATCAGAACAAAAAATATCAGAAGAAAGTAATTCTTCAAAAGCATTTGGGGCAATAGAACTACATGCAATCACGGATAGAAGATGCTGAGAAGGTTATACTTATACAGTTAAGACTATATATGCATACACATATACACATATGTAAATAACAACAATTAATTAAACAAGAGTCCATGCATTTGAAAAGAACAACAAAGAGCAGTATATTGGAGTGTTTGGAGGGAGACAAAGAAGGTGAGAAATGAGGTAGTTATAAACTCAAAAAATAAAAGAAATGATTTTAGAAAGAGAAGACAGAGGCTGAAAAGAAGCAGAGGAAACAATCCCACATGACCACAATAGAAAGGGAACTCAATTATGACTCTTGCATGTTCTTCTTACTTTTGAACTGCAGAGAAGTTACACAGGATTTTGTAACCCCTCCCCTACCTCATGTCCAGCATGGCAAACCCTGTTCTTCTCTACTTATCAAAACAGAATATATCAACTGGAAGCAAAAAAAAAAAAAAAAAAAAAAAGTAAAAACAACTTAACTTTCTTTTGTTGAAAGCTCAAAATTTTTAGTAACAGGAAAATGTTAAGAAGTCACAAAATTGGGTATTTTCTATACAGACTCTATAAAAATAAATGAGCATGAAGACATAAGAGGCAGGCCATTGATGTTCAGCTCCATTGACACAGGGACAAGCAAAGCAAATATTACATATAAAAAAAAATCATGAGACATGTTTCCAAAGTTCATTAATCACATGTCACAGAGATTAAGCATTCTCCAAACGTAGAATTGATCTTAGTCCAAAGACAGAAAGAAAGCAAAGCAAGCCGGGCATTGTTGGCATGACTGTAATCCCAGCATGAGGAAGTTCAAATGGAAGAATCAAGAATCACATGTTCAAAGAGAATATACAGTACATCCAAAGCTAGAGCATGAGGCCATTCCCAACTATAAAAATAATCTAAAGAGAGATATAGAGAGATAGAGAGACACATACAGAATGAATGTGGCAATACCCTAACATTCCTTACCATGAGAGCCCACAACAGTATTTAGAGGTCTGCCCCTAGTTACCCACTTCTAGCAGTTGGTTTTTACTTCTCATAAAGTTCTGACTTCAGCTGCTCCTGAGAAAGAGCAGAATGATGTGTCAGTGGGGATTGAACCCTTTAAGAACAGGTTCAAACTCCAGAATTCTGATTGTCAATGGGATTGGAAGAGAGCACCAAAAGTTCTGTTCACTTGCACAGATGTTTATGCTGTTGCTGGTGACATCCGTTCTCTAACCACAGAGAACGAGACATCTGGCTGTCAGGAGGCCTACAGCTCCTACCATTACAAAGTCAAAGAGAGTTGGGTAGCCAGGTCTTGTAAACCATGGAGGAAAAAACCCACCCAAAACACGAACCTTGAATCATGAATGACTCCAAAACCAGCATCACATGCGCAGCATTGACAAGTTAGCCTGCCCATTTGGAATCGATCCTGTTATTCTTGAACTACAGTTACAACAGTACAACTCTGTACATTGAAGCTGATGAAATTTTTCTAGGCAATTATTCTCTTGGAAGAAGAAAGCCCCTATTTTTTCTTTCTTGGTGGACTCTCTTGGGCACCATTTTTTTTTTCTCTCTTGCAAAGCAGGGAGCTTTTCTTTGATGATGCTAATCTCTTAAACAATCATACCACCCCTCCTTCTTCAGTACATTATTGGTTTACTTTTAAGTGTTCTGGTACCCTCTTCTGCTCCAAGCTGCACATATCATTTTATCCTGTTCTGGCTGCTCCTTTTCATTGTATACTTACATAAGAGTGACCAGAAATAACCAATCCACAGGCTCAACATTATGCTATATTGAAACTTCCTCTGGAAAATAAATCAGTATACTAGTTTTCAATTTAGTCTCATAAAAAATTCTTAGGACATTAGAAGGATACAGCTAGATTCTTGGCCAAAATATCACATAAATGGCATCTAGCCTAGTGGTTTATACAGTCTCTGATTCCTGATGAGACTTTATGAACCAGATTTCTACTGTCCACATTGGTTTCAGCAAAATTGTCTTCCACACTCTTGATTAAAGCTCCATTAATCTCTACTTAAAGCATTCATTTGTTTGTCTAGTTCCAAATGCTTCCACATACCTTCAAAACCTAACGTGGTCAGGTTCCTCACAGCAACATGTCACCTTTGGTTCCAATATCTACATCCGTTGCTTTTCTGTGACTGATAGAACATTGAGATCAAAATCAACTTAGTGGAGAAAAGGGAGTTGTTTTAACTTTATGTTGCAAATGAGTAGAGTGCATGATGTTGTGGAGGCTTCCAAGGTGTGAAGCTTCCTGATCACATGTGCATTCACACAAGGAAACTGAGAGAGGTAACAGGAGTAGGGGTGAGGGAATAAACCTATAAAATTCCACTCTTGCATTTATGTCTCTTTTTTTCTTTTTTAATATTTTTATTAGGTATTTTTCTCATTTACATTTCCAATGCTATCCCAAAAGTCCCCCACACCCTCCCCACCCACTCCCCTACCCACCCACTCCCACTTTTTGGCCCTGGCGTTCCCCTGTACTGGGGCATATAAAGTTTGCAAGTCCAATGGGCCTCTCTTTCCAGTGATGGCCAACTAGGCCATCTTTTGATACATATGCAGCTAGAGTCAAGAGCTCTGGGGTACTGGTTAGTTCATAATGTTGTTCCACCTATAGCGTTGCAGATCCCTTTAGCTCCTTGGGTACTTTCTCTAGCTCCTCCATTGGGGGCCCTGTGATCCATCCAATAGCTGACTGTGAGCATCCACTTCTGTGTTTGCTAGGCCCCGGCATAGTCTCACAAGAGACAGCTATATCAGGGTCCTTTCAGCAAAACCTTGCTAGTGTATGCAATGGTGTCAGCGTTTGGAGGCTGATTATGGGATGGATCCCTGGACATGGCAGTCTCTAGATGATCCATCCTTTTGTCTCAGCTCCAAACTTTGTCTCTGTAACTCCTTCCATGGGTGTTTTGTTCCCAATTCTAAGAAGGGGCAAAGTGTCCACACTTTGGTCTTCATTCTGCTTGAGTTCCATGTGTTTTGCAAATTGTATCTTATATCTTGGGTATTCTAAGTTTATGGGCTAATATCCACTTATCAGTGAATGATTTCCTTGTATTTTTATATTTCTCATTTCATTTTAAGACTGTTCATCTATTTCTCTATCTCTCTTATTATTATGAATTCTACTATATTTTTCACCCTTAGTGCATATACTTGCTATGGTAGTTTAAATGAAAATTGTTCCTCATGTGTTCATATATTTGTGTTGTTATTTGTGGAAATTATGAAAAGTTTAGGAGGTGACTGTTTCCTGGAGGAAGTACACCTCTGACTTACTGGAATGCCCAGTCCACAATCCACCTCTTTGTAAAGCACCTGATACTTAGAGATCCATTGTAGATCTAGATAAGATATACTTTTTGATAGACATTAGGCTAATTTGTCTTAATTAATCAGTATGCCCAAGTCCTATGCTGCTGAATCGTGCCATGTTCAACATTTCTTTACATATTCAGTTCTTTCTCTTGTTCAAACTTACAGTGGTATAATTCAGTATCTCTATTATATGATATTTTATATATGCATATAATGTGTTTATATTATAAACAGAGCCTCTTCCTCCCATTTCCATGTACCTTCTCTGTCATATATATATATATATATATATATATATATATATATATATATACTGCGTCCATATAGTGCTGTCTATATGCACAATATCTTAGTACAATATGCAGGTTGCACATCACTTGAGAAAAGTTGCTCTGCCTCCACCAGCAGACATCAATGAACTCTTCTCAGACAGTGTTTATATTTCACAAGCCCCTACCCTAGCCATGCTGAGACTTTAGACAATTTGATCTTATTCAAGTCTAATGCATGCAGTCATAGCCACTGTGAGAACATGTGTGTGATGATCCTGCCATATCCAGCAAAAATATATTTCACTGCTGACCTAGACTCCTGCAACTTAAATCATCCCTTGTCCATGATGACCCATGAATGTTGGAGGAAGAGTATGTGATGTTTTATTAAAGCTGAGCACTCCAGAGTCTCTTATTTCATGCACATTGATCAGTTCTGAATCTCTTATTAATCACCATTTACTACAAAAGCATTTTATTTGGTGGTAGCTTAAAGATGAAATAAACTATGACTGTAAAAAACAGAAACTTAGAGGGTCTTTTATTAGTATGTTAACTTGGCAGGATAATGTATTAGATTCTTTTATCCAGCCATAGTTTTTTGTTTTGGTTTTGGTGTTTTGTTTTGTGTGTGTTTGTTTTTCACAATTGATAATACCAGGCATAGATTCTATTTTGAGGAACAGACCTTAAATTCAATCAGAATTTAGTGGATAAGTCTATCCACCAAATATCAATTGTGGTAATCCTCCCACAACATTCAAGCCACTATTACACCAATCTTTCCTGGACAATCATTATTTCAGCATGCAAGGAACACAATTTGATAACAAAATTGATGAGTTTTCTCCCTTGATAGCATTCATGCAACCTTCCAACAATAGGACAGCTAGTCAGTAAGGATTAATCTTCCAGGTGGGTACGAGCTAGATTTCTCTATATCTTATGTCTTCAGTGTGTGATGTCTTCAGAAATAAGGATCTTACCTTGTTGTTGTTTGTTTTTTTTCAGTTTTTTTGTTTGTTGTTTGTTTTTGATTTTTATTACATATTTTCATTATTTACATTTCAAATGTTATCCCCCTTCCTAGCTTCCCCTCTGAAAATCATCTATCCTCTCCTCCCTCCCCCTGCTCCCCAACCAATCTACTCCCATTTCCTGGCCCAGGCATTCCCTTATACTGGGGCATAGTACCTTCACATGACCAAGGGCCTCTCCTCCCATTGATGACCCACTAGGCCATCCTCCACTACATATGCAACTAGAGTCAGGAGTCCCTCCCTGTGTTTTCTTTTATTGGCGATTTAATCCCAGGGATCTCTGAGTTACTGGTTAGTTCATATTGTTGTTTCTCCTAGGGGTCTGTAAATTCCTTCAGCTCCTTGGGTACTTTCACTAGCTCCTTCATTGGGGATCCTGCATTCCATCTAAAGGATGACTGTGATCATCCACTCCTGTATTTGTCAGGAACTAGCAAAGCCTCTCAGGAGACAGCTATTACCAGGCTACTGTCAGCAAGCTCTTGTTGGCATCTGCAATAGTGTCTGGGTTTGGTGGTTGTTTATGGGATGGTTCCCCAGGTGGGGCAGTCTCTTGATAGTCATTCCTTCAGTCTCTGCTCTGAACTTTGTCTCTGTAACTTCCATGGGTATTTTGTTCCCACTTCTAAGAAGGATCGAAGTACCCACACTTTGGTCTTCCTTTTTCTTGAGTTTCATGTGTTTTGCAAATTGTATCTTGGGTATTCTGAGTTTCTGGGCTAATATCCACTTATCAATGAGTGCATATCATGTGTGTTCTTTTGTGATTGGGTTACCTCACCTACGATGATATCCTCCAGATCCATCCATATTTATTTAAGAATTTCATGAATTCATTGTTTTTTAATAGCTGAGTAGTACTCCATTGTGTAAATGTACCACATTTTCTGTATCCATTCCTCTGTCGAGGGACATCTGGGTTCTTTCCAGCTTCTTGCTATTGTAAATAAGGCTGCTATGAACATAGTGGAGCATGTGTCCTTATTACAAGTTGAAGCATCTTCTGGGGTATATGCCCAGGAGTAGTATTGCTGGATCTTCCAGTAGTACTATGTCCAATTTTCTGAGGAAAGGCCAAACTGATTTCCAAAGTTGGTTGTACCAGCTTGCAATCCCACCAGCAATGGAGGAGTGTTCCTCTTTCTCCACATCCTTGACAGCATCTGCTGTCACCTGAGTTTTTGGTCTTAGCCATTCTGACTGCTGTGAGGTAGATTCTCAGGGTTGTTATGATTTGCATTTCCCTGATGATTAAGGATGTTGAACGTATTTTAGGTGTTTCTCAGCCATTCGATATTTCTCAGTTGAGAATTCTTTGTTTAGTTCTATACCCCATTTTTAAATAGGGTTATTTTTTTCTGAAGTCCAAGTTCTGGGTATATATATATATATATATATATATATATATATATATATATACATACACACACACACACACACACACACACACACACACATATATATATAGGATATTAGTCCCCTATCATATTTAGGATTGGTAAAGATCTTTTCCCAATCTTTTGGTTGCCATTTTGTCTTATTGACAGTGTCCTTTGCCTTACAGATGCTTTGCAATTTTTTTGAGGTCCCATTTGTCAATTCTTGACCTTACAGCACAAGCCATTGCTGTTTTTTTTCAGGAATTTTCCCCCTGTGCCTATATCTTCAAGGCTTTTCCCCACTTTCTCCTCTATAAGTTTCAGTATCACTATTTACAGATGATATGATAGTATATATACATGACCACAAAAATTCCACCAGAGAACTTCTAAACCTGATAAACAACTTCAGTGTATTAGCTGGATATAAAATTAACTCAACCAAATCAGTGGCCTTTGTCTACACAAAGGATTAACAGGCTGAGATGATATGGAATAGAATTGAAGATACAGAAATCAACCCTCACACCTATGGTCACTTGATCTTTGAGAAAGGAGCTAAAACCATCGAGTGGAAAGAAGACAGCATTTTCAACAAATGGTGCTTTGCTCAACTGGTGGTTAGCATGTAGAAGAATGTGAATTGATCCATTGTTATCTCCTTGTACAAAGCTAAAGTCTAAGTGGATCAAGGAACTCCACATAAAGCCAGGATCTTACCTCCGAGTTAAAGAGCAATGACAGGAGTCTGCAATGTGTGGACAGTGCATGATACCCCTTTGACCAATACTTCCAGAAGAGGTAACACATTTCCTATACTGGGTTCTTTAGTGCATCACTTATTTTGTCTGGAGAAGGTATTGCTCGACCTTATAAGGTAACAACTTTTTTAAAATATTTTTTTATTACTTATTTTCCTCAATTACATTTCCAATGCTCTCCCAAAAGTCCCCCACACCCTCCCCCCCACTTCCCTACCCACCCATTCCTATTTTTTGGCCCTGGCATTCCCCGGTACTGGGGCATATAAAGTTTGCAAGTCCAATGGGCCTCTCTTTCCAGTGATGGCCAACTAGCCCATCTTTTGATACATATGCAGCTAGAGACAAGAGCTCGGGGGTACTGGTTAGTTCATAATGTTGTTCCACCTATAGGGTTGCAGATCCCTTTAGCTCCTTGGGTACTTTCTCTAGATCCTCCATTGGGAGACCTGTGATCCATCCAAAGGCTGACTGTGAGCATCCACTTCTGTGTTTGCTAGGCCCCGGCCTAGTCTCACAAGAGACAGCTATATGTGGGACCCACCAGAGAACTCCTAAACCTGATGTACTGGCTAGTTTTGTGTCAACTTGACACAGCTGGAGTTATCACAGAGAAAGGAGCTTCAGTTGAGGAAATGCCTCCATGAGATCCAACTGTAAGGCATTTTCTCAATTAGTGATCAAGGGGGAAAGGCCCCTTGTGGGTGGGACCATCTCTGGGCTGGTAGTCTTGGGTTTTATAAGAGAGCAGGCTGAGCAAGCCAGGTGAAGCAAGCCAGTAAGGAACATCCCTCCATGGCCTCTGCATCGGCTCCTGCTTTCTGACCTGCTTGAGTTCCAGTCCTGACTTCCTTGGTGATGAACAGCAGTATGGAAGTGTAAGCCGAATAAACCCTTTCCTCCCCAACTTGCTTCTTGGTCATGATGTTTGTGCAGGAATAGAAACCCTGACTAAGACACCTGATAAACAGCTTCAGTGAAGTAGCTGGATATAAAATTAACTCAAACAAGTCAATGGCCTTTCTCTACACAAAGAATAAACAGGCTGAGAAAGAAATTAGTTAACAACTTTTAAATATGCACATGTATCTATTTCGGAAAGCTATATTTCAACAGAACATTTCTATATAACCTCTCAAGGATCTTTACTATTTATTATCTTCTCATCTACAGTTTTTATATTCTCTTTTCCCATCCTCCACCCCCTTTAGTGTATCATCTTCTTTTTCTTCTCCTTTTATTGTCCTACCACCTGTATTCTAACTCCACTCCTTTGAAATCACCTGTGTGACATTACTAGTTTTCTGACTTTGAAGGGCAATCTAATTTAAACTCACATATTTAAAGATTCAAAAAGAACATCCATTTCTAAGAGAAATTTTAAGATATTTGCTTTCTGTGTCTGAATTACATCATTCAAAATGACTACATAAGCTCCATCTATTTCACAATTTCATTATGAATCGTTGAATGAATTCCAAAGTATATATGTAGTGTGATTTTAGTATCCTTTTATCATTTGCACATCTAGGTTGTTTCCATTTGGGTGATATTGTTAATAAACATGAATATGAGTGAGCAAGTATCCATATAGTAATAGCCTGGGATAAGTAAAGAAGATTATACATTATAACTGTATCTCGCCTTTTGAGGAAAGTCCATCAACAGTGAATAAGTCTTCCTCTTTCCCCAGATTTATACCAGCATTTTTGGTCATTTGTTTTATTCATATTAGCTATTCTGACTGGAGTAAGATAAAATCTAATCGTGTCATTTTCTTGCTGTTTAAACATGTTCACCATTAAAAAGATTTGTGATCATTTATTTGGCACATGTTTTATTTTTTTCTGCATTGCAATTTTTATTAATTAAGTTATTTACCTTAAATCCTGATGGCAACTTTTCCTCCCTCCTCTCCTCCCATCCGCCCCCATCCCCTTTTCCTCAGAAAAGGGTGGCATCTCATGGATAACAACCAGCCTTGACATATCAAGTTACACTAAGACTAGGTACATCTACTTGTATTGAGGTTAAACAAGGCAGCCCAGATAAGAAAAAAAAATATATATATATGTATATATATATATATGCATATATATATATATATACATATATATATATATATATATATATATATAGAGAGAGAGAGAGAGAGAAGGTATGAATGGGTCTAGGTCTGTTCCATGTATACTCTTTCATTGGCAGTTCAGTTTCTATGAGCCCCTGTAAGTTCAGCTTATTTGATTCTATAGGTTTTCTTGTGATGTCCTTGACCCCCATGGCTCCTTCAATCCTTTCTTGCCCTCTTTTACAGGATTCTCCAAGCTCTACTTAATATTTGGCTGATGGTCTTAGCATCAGTTTCCTTCAATTGTTGGGTGAAGCCTCTATGATGACAGTTATGCTAGGTTGCAGTCTACAAGTATAAGCAGAACATCATGAATAGTGTCAGAGGTGGGTTCCCTCCCGTGACATGGGTCTCAAGTAGGACCATTCATTGCTGAGCCATTCTCCCCAAATCCGCTCCATCTTTTACTCATGCACATCTTGTAGGCAGGACATATTTGTGGGTCTAAGCTTCCATGGTTGAGTTGGTGCCCCAATACATTCACTGGGAGTCTTGCCTGCTTACGGGAGAAGGCCAGATGAAAATAAATGCACAACATACTCAAAATTATGAGGCACAGTGAAAGCAAGGCTAAAAGAAAAAATCTGTAGAACTGCCTTCATAAAAAAATTTTTAGTGAGACAGCATATTAGTGACTTAACAGCACAGCTGGACTCTCTAAAACAAAAAGAAGCAAATACACATAAGAGGAGTGGACAGCAGGAAATAGTCAAACTAATGGCTGAAATCAGTAAAATGAAAACAAAGAGAATAGTACAAGAAGTCAATGAAATAAAGGGTAGGTTCTTTAGGAAAATGAACAAGATAGGCAAACCCTTAACAAAATTAACTAAAAGGCAGGGAAAAAATGTCCAAATTAATAAAATCAGAAATGAAAAGGGGAATATAGCCACAAACAGTGAGGAAATGCAAAGAATCATTAGGTCTTACTTTTAAAACCTGTCTGCCACAAAATTGGAAAATCTTAATGAAATGGACACATTTTCTTTTTAATCATTGATGTGTTTGGTACTAATGCAATCTATGTCAAAATATTTGAATTACTGAAACAGCAAAGGTTTCAGGATTCTCACTCTTTATTGCAATTTCTTATTTTGTTTTATTTTACTTTAGTGTTATCCCCTTTTATTAAACATAGATTCTTCTCCAATGCAATACATTCTAGACACAGTTTCCCTTTTCTCTACTCCCAGTTCCTTTTCATCTTTTCTCCAATATGAATCTACTCCCTTTTTGTCTCTCAATAGGAACAAAAAGCAAAACAAGCAAATATAAAATCCAAACAAAAACAAAAACAAAACAAAATAACCCAAAATAATAAAAAAACAGGCTTCTAAAAGATAACAAGCATAACATAACATATAATAAGATAAAACAAAAATCTTCACACTGAAGTTGGAAGAGTGAAAGCAATAGAAGTAAAATAGTCTCAAGACAAGAAACAAAAGTCAGGGAGTCACTCATTATTCATACACTTAGAAGTCCCATAAAAATACTGTACTGGGTCCTCTCTCTATGGATTACAGATATCAGGTATTGGTGAAATCTTAGAAATTTGTTAGTAGATAATTGTTGAGGTAAATAAGAAGAAATTCTCAAGTTGAAACCAAAATAATACTAATAAAATTTCTTGGAATGAGGATTGGATTTTAAAATAAATGCACAGAATCCACTTCAGCATGTTTAAGAAGGGAAAGCTGATTCATAAAAGGATCAAGATCAACTCAGGTAAAAGCAACCATATACAAACAGCATACTCATTGGTATCTCATAAAATTAAATATTTTTAATGCCTACCAAAGGAAATGCAAATTGGTTGTTAGGCAGTTGTGAGCTGATGAGGGTCTCATCAAACAGGGAAGCAAGTAGATTGGAGATTATCAGCTTACATAACTTCCTAGCTGTACAGTATTTATGTATGCTAATGACTTATTTTGAAAAAACTTGTTTCTATACCATCATGGATTAAGAATCATTGGTTAGCACTGGATGATGTTCACCTAATTACCTTAAAGTTTGGTTTTATTAAAATACAAATAAAGATCACATATTTACCTACAGGTAATATTTGCAGTTTAGATATTTAACTTCTCCACAATAAAGGAAAGATTACTCTTAAGAGAATGTAAATTGCCTTAGCTGAGGAGGAGGGCAATGAGTAGGAAGACCAGCACTCTCAATTAATCTGAACCCCTAAGATCTCTCAAACACTAGACCACCAACCAGGCAGCAGAGGACTGCCAGGTCTTTGTTCAATCAGAGATGATACACTTAACCCTGGAGAGACTGGAGACCCCAGGGAGTTTAGAGGTCAGGAGGGGTAGAGTATGGGGGGTGGGGACATCCTCATAGAAACAGGGGGTGGAACAGAGGTATGGGATGTGGAACACTGGGAAGGTAGACTTGGGGGCGAGTGTGGATAAAATCTGGAATGCAAAAAACTTAATTAATTAATTAATTGGGAAGAATAAGTAAATAAAAAGTATATAAATTTCCAAAGATATAAAGTAAAAAAGGGTTTAATTTATATTGAGCATATGGAATTAAGGTATAGACAACATATAACTGCAAACCTTGCTAAAGTAGTGTTCACTCCATACAACTTTATTTACAATTTTTCTCTCTTAAACATTCTCTTCTCTATCCCCCCATTCTTTTTTTTAACTTACTTTTATTTGTAATCCATTTTTTGCACTACATATTCCATTCCCTTCCCCTCCCCTCCTCTCCCACCCTCCAACAGTTCCACATCCCACACCTCCTCCCCACCACACCCTGTCTCCACTTGCATGCTCCCACACTCCCTAAACTCCCTGGGGCCTCTAGTCTCTTGAGGGTTAGGTGCATCATCTCTGAATGAACATAGACCTGGAAGTCCTCTAATGTATGTGTGTTGAGGGTCTCATATCAGCTGGTGTATGCTGTCTGTTTGGTGGTTCAGTATTTGAATGATCTCAGGGGTCCAGATTAACTAAGACTGCTCCACTCCTAAAGGATCGCCCTTCTCCTCAAATTCTTTCAGCCTTCCCTAATTCAACGACAGGGGTTAGTTGCTTCTGTCAATTGGTTGTGTACAAATCTGCATCTGACTCAGCTGCTTGTTGGGTTTCTCAGAGGGCAGTCATGTAGGTCCCTTTTTGTGAACACTCCATAGCCTCAATGATAGTGTCAGGCCTTGGGACCTCCCCTTGACCTGGATCCCACTTTGGGCCTGTCACTGGACCTTCTTTTCCTCAGGCTCCTCTCCATTTCTATTCCTGTAATTCTTTCAGATAGAAACAATTATGGGTCAGAGGTGTGACTGTGGAATTGCAAGCCCACAGTCACACAGATGTCCTGCCTTCCTGCTGGAGGTGGGCATCCTGGGTGAGGTAACTCAAACTCAAAAGGACATGCATGGTATGTACTCACTAATAAGTGGATATTAGCAAAAACAAAAACAAAAGAACAAAAAACAAAAACAAAAAACCAAAAAAAACTCCACAATATACACAAAAAAAAGAAAAGAAAAGAAAAGAAAAGAGAGGAGAGGAGAGGAGAGGAGAGGAGAGGAGAGGAGAGGAGAGGAGAGGAGAGGAGAGGAGAGGAGAGAAGAGAAGAGAAGAGAAGAGAAGAGAAGAGAAGAGAAGAGAAGAGAAGAGAAGAGAAGAGAAAGAAGAGAAGAGAAGAGAAGAGAAGAGAAGAGAAGAGAAGAGAAGAGAAGAGAAGAGAAGAGAAGAGAAGAGAAGAGAAGAGAAGAGAAGAGAAGAGAAGAATCCACAAGGTACAGTCCACAGAATTCAAAAGGCTCAACAAGCTAAAGTGCCCAAGTGAGGACCCCTCAGTCCCACTTGAGAGAGGGAGAAGAAAGCAATCATAAGAGGGTAGGAAAGGAGGGACTTGGGAGGGAAAGTGGATGGGAAGGGGAAGACCTGATCTGGTATTGGGCAAGGGGAAAGGGCCTGCACAAAGACTGTAAACAGGCAACCTCAGGAAATAGGAGGTTGGGGGATAACTGCCCCCAGAATGCACCAGAGACCTGGGAGGTGAGACACTCCCAGAACTCATAGGAAGGGACCTTTGATGAAATATCACTTGTTTCTTATCACAGCCTGAGAACTGCCTTGGTTATTTGCATATAAACAGATTTTAATGCTGAACTAGTATTTTTTGAATTCCTAGAGATTACCCATGAAAATATAATACATAACAGTAATGGGAATAATAAGTGAATATCTCCATTTTATCAGCAACTAACACTGGGAAAATTAAATATATTTCTCAAATATATGCAATGATCTTTATGCTAAATTAAATGTGGATTAAATATAATTCCAATTATAATCATGCTTACTAAACTTTAAATTACCTACATGCATGCTTGACTTATAAGTTTTTTTCTAACCAACTGATATACTTATCTCTTATTGTTAATCCTACATGTAAATTGTATGGCTCTGTAATGAGTGATATGGCTCCATGTATCCCTTCTTCTAGGTGGTCATGAGTAACTTGAACCCCAACATTTCTAAGCCATGTGATATAAATAAGACCATCATCTCTTAGAAAGTCATGTTCACAAGTGAGGATGTACGTTAATGGCAAACTCTGTAACTGGGAGTCATTGACTAGCAAAGGGGATAGCCTGCTATCCACAAGTGCTGGATAGAAAACATTTAGCTTTCCAAGAGTGGGCTCAGTATAAACATAGTTCTTTTTATACTTCTCAGGAAGGAAGTCACTCCAGTTAACAAAGTTAAACAGGTGTCTTGATCCTTTGGGCATGTGTTCATTTCTCTTCATAGCCTGGGGCAGTGCTGTGTCTTCAGTCACATATAGGCATGCCAACTTCATTGCTGTCTCCCTTGAAAGAAAGGGACCATATTCATAGTCTCGATGAGATGGCATCAAGGTGTCGATAAACTGTAGTCCAGGATATAGCAAGGCTTGTGCCTTAATTTTGTGTTCTGAATTATTCTGGAGCTGTAAATATAAAAATAATACTCAATGATTTTTACACAGAAGGGATGCATATTTGCATCAATAACCCAGGGTAAATAAATTCATAACTTTTAAACACCAGCAATTATTTTTACAATATTCACTCATTGATTTAGAGATGTGAGGTTGTATCATTCCACATTCATCAACGTGAAAATATTATATGCTCTCCTACCCATGCAGTTATTCACAGTAAGGTAATAACCAAACATGATCAAGGGAGTCCCAGAGATGATGATAGCATAACTATATCTCAAACTACTTTTTAAAATTTGAGTTTTTGAATGTTTTGTTTTGCTGTGGTGGTAGTCATGGTGGTGGTCATGATGTGTGTGTGTGTGTGTGTGTGTGTGTGTGTGTGTGCTCATTAAAGCACAAAGGCCAGGGATTATTAGCCTTTGACCAGCATCTGATGCTATGTTTTTATCAATAGCATTCCTCTAAATGCCTGGCCATGCTCCTGGCAAGGAAAACAATTCAAATATGATCCTACATTTACAAAAATGCAGGATGATATGTAAAAGTCAAAAACAGTAGGAAAAGGTAAGGAATGCTTTGTGTATACAGCCTCTGTCTTTACCAGAAATGGAAATTGTCCTGAGTTTGCAGGTGTAAGAAGACTCCTTTTCCTTCCATTTTCTAGTTATGCACACTGCAGGAGAGAAGATGTAGTGGGTCACTAATGTTCATTACTCAGGCAGCACATGTGCTTATGTAGCATCACCATATTCACAAAACTCTGTCTCTGTAGCCCTCCACAGGGAATCTCAGGATCCAGTTAGAGTTCTCAAGGCCACGCCCTCATTAAAGAAGTTGAGTTGAATAAAATGGAAGAATTAGTTAACATCTCCATAGCACATAAGGAAAAGCAACTGACCAATCCCAAAATATGCACCCACACAATAGAAGCAAAGTTCTATATGATAAAGAATGAATTTCTTAAGAGAATCTATTTTGTTTTTTATAAAATAAAATCTAAAATTTAAATTTTAATGAGATTATATTAAAAAGAATCTCTTCCATATATTCATTTGTACATTCAAATGATAAGAAATTTGTGCAGACAGGCATATTTTTAGGCAAATTTTCTGCCTTATGTAATCTATATATGAGTGTCTATGGAAAGGAACAGCAAAAGTGCAGTCTCAGACCCATCTATGACTGCAGCTCAAACCCATATATACCTGGTTATTTTAAATAAATTAACATGAAATGACATTAAATATTTATATCTTCAGTCATGTTAGCCAAATTTCAAGTCAGCCATGACATTGTATGACTAATGACTTGCTTTTTTGGTGGTGTTAGAGGTGTCTTGATCTAAAGGGAATGCAGTATATCAGAAGATCAGAGAATAGACAGCATGTTACCTAGTCCTGCAGTTTCACAGAACTCCAGGGTTAGTAAGTCAGCTTACTTGAAAACAGATAAAAACTGAATGAGGAATGTATTGATTTCTACACGTTTGTGCATAATATGAGCACGAATCAGCATATATCCAGACACTCACAGGCACATGTGTACATAGTTATAGGAAAACAAAAAGAGAAATCAAGTGAAAAGCAACACACGTTAGAAAAATGGGCAAGAATGGGCTTTCTGAGACATGTTTCTTATACGTAGCAAAATGCTGGAGCTTGTTTGCCTATCTAGTGTGTTAGTTTGTCTTCTTTATTTCTTCAATTTTTATTAGATATTTTCTTCCTTTACATTTCAAATGCTATCCCAAAAGTCACCTACACCCTCACCCTGCCCTTCTCCCTTACCCACCCACTCCCACTTCTTGGCCCTGGCATTCTCCTATACTGCAGCTTATAAACTTTGCAAGACCAAGAGACCTCTCTTCCCAATGATGGCCAACTAGGCCATCTTCTTCTACATATGCACTGCAGCTAGAGACATGAGCTCTGGGGGTACTGGTTAGTTCATATTTTTGTTCCTCCTATAGGGTTGCAGACCCCTTCAGCTCCTTGGGTACTTTCTCTAGCTCCTCCATTGGGGTCCCTGTGTTCCATCCAATAGGTGATTGTGAGCATCCACTTCTGTATTTCCCAGGCACTGGCATAGCCTCACAAGAGACAGCTATATCAGTGTCCTTTCAACAAAATCTTGCATATGTGAATTGATCCATTCTTATCTCCTTGTACAAAGTTCAAGTCTAAGTGGATCAAAACTCCACTAAAAACCAGAGACACTGAGATTTATAGGGAAGAAAGTGGGGAAAAGCCTCAAAGACATGGGCACAGGGGTAAAATTCCTAAACAGAACAGCAATGGCTTGTGCTGTAAGATCAAGAATCAATGAATAGAACCTCATAAAATTGCAAAGCTTCTGTAAGGCAAAAGATACCGTCAATAAGACAAAAAGGCCACCAACAGATTGGGAAAGGATTTTTACCAATCCTAAATCTCATAGGGGACTAATATCCAATATATACAAAGAGCTCAAGAAGCCTCACTCCAGAGCTAAACAAAGAATTCTCAACTGAGGAATACGGAAGGGCTGAGAAGCACTTGAAAAAAAAGAAAAATGTTCAACATCCTTAATCGTCAGGGAAATGCAAATCAAAACAACCTTGAGATTCCACCTCACACCAGTCAGAATGGCTAAAACCAAAAATTCAGGTGACAGCAGATGCTGGCGAGGATGAGGAGAAAGAGGAACACTCCTCCATTGCTGGTGGGATTGCAAGCTTGTACAACCACTCTGTAAATCAGTCTTGTGGTTCCTCAGAAAGTTGGACATAGTACTACCAGAAGATCCAGAAATACCTCTCCTGGGCATATATCCAGAAGATGTTCCAACTGGTAATAAAGACACATGCTCCACTATATTCATAGCAGCCTTATAATAGCCAGAAGCTGGAAAGAACCCAGATTTCCCTCAACAGAGGATTGGATTCAGAAAATGTAGTACATTTACACAATGGAGTACTACTCAGCTATTAAAAGCAATGAATTTATGAAATTCTTGAGCAAATGGATGGACCTGGAGGGCATCATCCTGAGTGAGGTAACCCAATCACAAAGGCAGTCACCTGATATGCACTCACTGATAAGTGGATATTAGCCCAGAAACTTAGAATACCCAAGATACAATTTGCAAGACACAAGAAAATCAAGAAGAAGGAAGACCAATGTGTGGATACTTAATTCCTTCTTAGAATAGGGAACAAAATACCATGGAAGGAGTTACAGAGACAAAGTTTGGAGCTAAGACAAAAGGATGGATCATCCAGAGACTACTTGACCCAGGGATCCATCCCATAATCAGCCACCAAATGTAGTTTGTCTTTTTATAGGTGAGTTGAGTCCAGTACGAGATGTGGAACAAACAGAGGGAAGAGGGAAGGGAATAAAATCTGGAGTTTATTCTAAAGAAAGAAAAAGGAAAAAAATGGACTTTTTTTTTTTTGAAGAGTTCAAATTTTCCCAAGCTTTAAATCAAAAGAACAAAAGAAATGCCAGTAAATTAAGAGCTTAAACTTTAAGCCTGAAAGGAAAAAACTAAGGAAAAGTGGAATTCAACTTTTACTATTCCTGAGCAGTCCTGAAACACTTGGTACCTTTTTCAATACCGATCATATTAAAACTACTAAACTTTTACAATACGAATATCTGTCTGTACCTCATACTTTGGATTCAAATACACTGAAACACTTCCAGAATATCACATTAAAGAATCTCCCAGAGATCCTCTGGTAACCAGGACATCCAGCTCAGGGATTTTTTCGTAAAATAGTAATTATGGAAAACTTCACGTTGCCTGAATTAATCTATGACTGTGGAACAGTCCTGGGAGCAGCTACAGAAGTATCAGTCTCAGTCACTCAGCTGGATAACAAGACTCCCCTATCCAAAAGTATCTGAAATTGAAGGGTGTAGAAATGAATCTATATGAGACCTCTGCTTTTCACATTTTCCAACAGGCCTTTGTGGGTCACACCAGCCCTTTGTAGTTATCACAATGGAATATATATGTAGTATTAAATTCTACAGATACAGAGACAAATTTGTCTAACTTCATGTCTACCAGTTCAGTGGAGGGAAATCACTTCAGTTGAATAGCTAAGCCATGTCTCCTCAACCAGAAAAAGCTTCATTCCAGCAAAGATGTGATCGGACTATCAAACGTTGTCTTAAAGTGTTTGAATTATTTCTAAATTTGTCTTGTAGGCTACCTCATAGAATTTCATTAGCTATTTCAAAGAAATGTAGAGTCAGGTAGAAAAAAGGGTAGAACAAAGTTTGCTTGTGGTACCTGGTACAGTGGGTAAAGTGAGATATACAGAATAAAAGCAAGCAAGGAGAAAGTCTGTTAGCCCAGGAGCAGCAGTGGTCTCAGAGTGACAGCATCAGGACCGAATAGCCAAACATCTTCGTCAACACAACATACCATTTGAGTTGCTGCTGTTGCCAGTGTACCTCCAGAACTGTCTTCAGAAATACAAATGCGAGTGGGATCTACTCCATACTTTGTAACAATTGTGTCCTGGAGAAAGTACTTTATCACAAGAACACAATCTTCAAGTGCAGCTGGGAATGGATACTGAGGAGCAAGCCTGTAGCTTCAAAGAAAAATCAAACAAAGAAAGCACCATGATTAAACCTATACATACAATGATCTCTCAGCTTCACCAACAGATATATTAATAAAATTTTGTTCTTACTTTGAACCTTCAATTTCATCAATAAACCTGGACTTACTAATAGCTCCGGTTTTAAAACAAGAAACAGATTCTGATTTAAAGGGTTTCAACTACTGGTCCTATGGTAGGATGACTGAGAGAGGATGAATCTTTACCCTCATAAACTCTGTAGGATTCACCATGCCCTCAGTGAAGTTTGTGACTTAAAAGCACTTCATGATTATTATAGAAGTCCACAGAAAATGTAAAATTGGAGAATATGGTATCTGATTAAAAATAGGTACCATCATTTACCTTCATTTAAAAATTTAAGTCAGGCCAGGTGTGGTGGCCCATGCCTTTAATTCCAGCACTTGGGAGGCAGAGGCAGGCGAATTTCTGACTTTGAGGCCAGCCTGGTCTACAGAGTGAGTTCCAGGACAGCCAAAGCTTCTTAGAGAAACCCTGTCTCAAAAAATCCAAAAACAACAACAAAAAAACAAACAAACAAAAACCAGAGAGAATTTGTCAGAATTCTATAAAAATGAAGAATTTTATATAACTACCCTAAGAATTTGAATCAATATGAGAATAATATCACTTAATTAGTTAATAATTATTTAATTATAGAATAATATACAGTATTTCTATATTTAAGTATATCTTAATATTATATAAGTATACTAATGGATCTTACCAAAATACTATAAGTTAATTATTGAGACAAAATATTATTGTATCTTGTATTCTGTGTGTGTGTGTGTGTGTGTATGTGTGTGTGTTCTGCTATAGGAGCACACCTCAATTAGACTGTCTTATTATCTTCCTCTATAATTTTAAACCTTTAGAATTATTCAGTTATTTATATACCAATATAAGCAATGTTATTTAGATGGTCATTGCTTTGTATTTCAAATAGAGCCTAAATGTTTTAACATAGCACTAAAAATAAAGTAAATTTTAAAATATGAATATATATACCAAGGTAAGTAAGTACAAGTACTAAAGAAATATAGATTTATTAAAGTAAATTCAACATAATACATCATTTTAAAAGATTGCATAGAATGATAACGTGGTAGACTTGGTTGAAATGACAAGAGTAAAGATAGACCATCCTTAAGATTGTAAGTCATTTATTTCTTAAAAAACAATAATTATTCTGATTACTTCAACGAATGGTTATGAGGACATCACTGATTGCTTCAGTATTTTTACTTGATTCTATTACATTTGTAGCCAAGAAATTTCTCTTAGTATATTCAGATATGTCCATAATTGTGAAATTTCTGTACTATCTAGTTGGCAGGAAAGATTTACCCTCGTGATGAAGGTTTCATATATATTGAGTAAGCCCAGTACAAATTAAAGTAATGGGCACCTTCCTGTCTTTGGTGTGTGGTAAAAAATTCTGGCCGAAGTCATGATATATGAAAATTATTATTTGGGGAACACTTAAAATATTTATATAGTACCAACATTTGTCATCTAATATTACTAAATCAGTGGATAATTCTAACCTACATTGTTCTTATTAGTAGCTCAAATAAAACACATCCCAAGACTGTTGTGGCTATATTTTCTAGATAAGAAAAAAGTAATTTAAACATTAACATCAGAACATGGATCCAGACTTTTTTTTTTTTTTTTTTTTTTGGAGGTTTAGTTGACTTGTTTTCTAAACTAAGCCTATTCTGGGAAGACTATGACCATAGCATGAAAATTACGTTTTCTTACTCTATTCCCACAACAACAGCATCAAGCTTGTTTGCTGTCCATCGGTTCAGGTAGTCATAGGGAAGCATCTCTGAAATGAGAAAGATAAAAACACAACTGTGCTTGGTGGATTATCCAGCAGTGGAAACACTAAGAATGGCTACAAAAATGTGAACTGTGATGAACTGATGATAACTCTAAGAATTAATCATGTAACACCCATATATTTTTTGTAGTCACTATAGTTAGGCAAAATCTGGTTGGTCACAATGGGAGAACCTTGTTGTATTTGCTAGCCTACTTTGGGATAAACAGAACAATTTCTCCACTTTCAAGGTATTGCTCCATTGAAGAGATGACATTGGTGTAGATAGGTCCCCATGCATTACACTCTGCTTCTCTCTGAGTCAGTTTTGTGTGGAGAAGCCTTTTGATTAAGCAAAACTGATAGAAACTATATCAGGCAATATTGCACTCATGATGACCCATTAGCAGGAACTATGTGCATAGTAAAAATGCTTGATTACCAATAGGTACATTGTTTTCCATGGTCTTTGGTTGAATACTTTATTTCTCAAGAGAGAAAAAAGTTATGCCTTGACTCTGTAACTCCTTGATAGTATATTTCCTACAACTGTGGTTAGAAAAAGTTGAGCTTAACCAGAATTTTTATTTTCGTAAATTCAGATTTTTGCCATAATTACTGTTTTAAGACTTTCTTATTTCTAATTTTGTACATTTTAACTTTTTAAAAATATTTGATATTATAATGCAATTACATAATTTCTCTTTTACTTTTCTCCTTCTGAAGTCTCCCAAATACCTCTCTTTTCTCTCTTTCAAATTCATGATCATTTTAATTGTTGTTACATGCATATTTTTGTATGTATATACCTACATATAGTTCTAAATATAACCTGCTTAATCTGTATAATGTTACTAACAATTTGATATTGGATAACCAATTGGTGTGCTCTTCTCTGTTACATACTCACAAGGAAGAAGATAAAAAGAAGGCTAAAATTTGTGGTTAACACCTGAGCAGAAAGCTACGTCAAAATTCCTTCTACACATAAATGGAAACCAATTCACTTGGAGCGTTAAATGGTCTTCATTATATAAACACAAACATAATGACTGCTATTAAGTGCTCAAGGGAAGAAGGAACTCATTGCAGTAAAAACTGTGGTAAGGCCACGAGAAGCAAAAGCTCACTTCAGAATAGCTAGATGCAATGTAATTAATTCTTATGTCAAAAAAACAAACTTACTGCAGCTTCCTAGGGTAAAGGCACCACCATGAATATAAATGACAGCTGGTCTCTGCCTTTCAGATTTCCTTTTGGGTAAATACAGGCGAACAGGGATGTCACTGAAGTCTGTGTCAATCACTGTGATGTTTTCATCTGAAACTGGTTTTGTCAGCTGCATTCTCACAAATAAGGACAAAAATTCTTCATATTTCATAAGACCAATGTTTTCAAGTATTTTCCCCTATGGAAACAAAAATGTAAACATTGAATACTTTGATTTTTATCAAATGTATATACAGATGCAGTGTAAAACGAGTAAGTAATATGAAGATTCCATATGCATGTACATTTCTCCTCTTGATTAAGGGATTCCCAAAAAGAGGAGGTAGACTATAAATGCCCTAAACTTGAGGATGAATTCTAAAATCAGCCTTCTGGACCTTATAGGATGCTGTACTTGTGACCTCACATCTGCTGTGACTGCCTGACAGAAATTATGGCAGTCAACTTTCCAGTAAGTAGGAGTGAGTGACTCAGTAGGACCTTTCCATGCTAAGGAGCAATTAGCTAGTAGAAAACAGAGTCATTTTCCTGTGGGTGTTTGATTCTTAATAGATTACTCTGCCACTTGTAGATGGCCTTTATCCACGCACATAGGGACAACTTGAACTGGACTCACCCTCCCCCCATCCCTTTTTAACATGAAATTGAAAGGGAGATATGGTGTGGTAGAAATCTGAAGAATTTGGATGGGGAGATTGGAGGGTAGATTTGATTGTAAAGCATTGTACATATATATATAAGATTCTCAAATAATACATATTAAAATATCATTAGACAAGCTCAAAGACAAATTAATAAAGAAAATATTTAGAGTAAATAAGAGCTATTATGTTTAATTCAGAAACAACATTGATTGGATTATTAGGAATTATATAGATGCAAAGAAAAAAAGAAAAAGAGAACTAGAGGTATCTCAATATGGTTACCCATATAAGAACTATATGAGATTGGTCCCACCAGCTTTTCCTCCAAGGCATGGCAGGGGGGGGACTCTGAAGTCCCACGATAACTATAGGAACTATGCACATTCAACGTTTTCTGGGAGAGGTGGTGCCATTTTCTTCAGTGATATAAACACTGATAATTTACCCTTCTATTAAGTAATCTCATGCAATATTCCAATATAAAACTCATCAAACCCAGGTAACCTCACAAAAAGAAGGTATGACTGTAAAGGTATGACTTATTCAGAGGGTTCCAGCAGAAGGAATGTCATGAATTAGAGGAAAGTATCATATAAATGTATGAAACTGTCAAACAATTTATAAAATATTGATTTTATTCTTGACTTCTCCGCAGACCCAGTTATCATTAAGCAATGTGCTACTTAGTTTTCACAAGCTTGTTTACCTTCTGTAGTTACTATTATTGTTGATATGCTCCTTTATTACTTTTTGACCCAATAGGATTCAGTGTTAATTTAACTATACGGTATTAAGTGAAATTTGCTTTTTATCCTGATATGTGGTAGATTTTGGAGGAAGTGACATGGGGTGTTGAAAAGAAAATGTATTCTTTTAGGTTGGGGTGGGATACTCTGTAGATGTCTTTTGGATTCATTTGATTTATGAAGTCATTTAACATCAGAATTTCTCTGTTTAATTTTGTGTGAGTTACCTGTATATTAATAGAGTAAGGTGCTGAAGCCACCCACTATCACTGGACTAGGGTGAGTCAATCTATACTTTTTAGATGAAATAGCAATTCTTTTAGGAAACTGTGTGCCCCTGTTTGTGACATAAATCTTTAGAAATATAACAGTCTCATGATTAACTTTTCCTTTAATGAGTATGAAAAACTAGTTTTGTCTTGAAATCCATTTTCCAGGGATTAGAATAGCCATGTATACTTGTTTCTTGGTTGCATTTGTTCAGAATACCTTTTTAAATCTTTTTGCCCTAAGGAGTATCTATTGTTTCTGCTGTGGTGTGTTTCTTGGAGGAAGCCAAGGGTTGGATCTTGTTTTCTAATCCCATTTGATTATGTGTTTTACAACCTGTCTGTTAATCTGTTGGAGAATTGACACTATATTAAGAGTTCTTAGTTTGCTTGGTTGGGCCTTAGCAGGAAAGGATGTGCTTAGTCCTTCTGGGTCTTGATGCCTGTCACAGGCTGGGGTGATACTGGAGGAGGAATCTTTCCCTGTCCCCAGAGAAGGGGAGGGATAATACAAGGAAAAATTTGTAATGGCAGGACTGGGAGGAGAGGGGGGAATAGGTGCTTCATTCAGGATGTAAAGTGAATAAATAAATTAATGCGTGGGAAAGAATTTTAGTTCTTGTCATTTTATTGTGGTGATGTTTTCTTAGACCTCTTTAAATTAACTGTCAAGGAATCATTTATTTATTCATTGTGCTTTCTTGGATTTATTTAGCTTTCTCTTTAAAGCAAAATTTTCTTTCTGTTGCCATCTTTAGAGCAGGTTTAGTAGTCTCATATACCCCTTAAATCATGGAAAGCTTTTCTTTCTTTTTCAGTTATGACTGGTGTAATAGTTTGGGTTAGCATCTATGATATTTTAGAATTGGTAGAATATAAGTTTAGGGCCTTTGGTTTATAAACTCTGTTGTAAAAGCCTGGTGCTATTCTGATAGATGTCTTTATATGTGGCTTGTATTTGTTTATTTGTTTGTTGTTTGTTTGTTTGTTCATAGCATTCAATATACTTTCTTTGTTTTATAAATATACTGTTTTATTGTATGACATGTAGAACTTCTTTTGCTGTCCTATTTATTAATCCATATAATTGTACAGATTCAATTCAATTCCCATCAAAATTCCAACACAATTCTTCACAAATGTGAAAAAAATTTTTTTCAATTTCATATGGAAAAACACAAAACCCAGGATAGCCAAAACACTCTTGAACAACGAAAGAACTTCTGTTGGAATCATTATCCCTGACCTCCAGCTGTACTACAGAGCAGTAGTGATAAGTGATAGAGGCATGCAGATCTGAGGACAATGTCAAGCTACAGAACAAGGTCCAGGTCAGCCAAACTTAGGTAGTAAAGGAGTTGAAAAACAGAGGGCTGGTAATAATGTAATAGAACAAGGGAGTGTGTTCCAGCCCCAGCAAGCAGCAGAACCTGGTTACTTTTTGCCATGTTGCTCTGGCTTTATAGTGAAGAGTCAAAGAGACTACTTGGACAATTGATGTTTGTTACCAAGAACTAAAAACTTAATGGTGATTATGAAGAGAACAACATCACTAAAGCAAAATCTTCTGGGAAATGCTTTCTGAGCACACAAAAAAACAGTTCCAGAGATATTCAAGATTTTAGGTCATGCTGCAGCTGGAATTGGTAATGTAAAAAAATTACCTAAGTGTTTATGGTTTTGAAGGATAAAGGGTTCAGGAAGAGCAGCAGAGGGTTGGCACTGTGAGAGACAAGGGAAGGCCATTGTTGAAGATACAGCCTCCTTTTCAGTTGATGGCCCAGGACTTAAGGGGTCATGCAAAGAAGTAGAAGCTTGGTAACATAACAAAAGCCTTTGAGAGGCTATTGGTAAAGCCTAGTTGCAATGAAGGCTTCATTGTATAGGAGGTGCCAGTACTGTGGGATGTTCACCAAGAACAGCATCAGCACTGGAGTAGAGTCAAACAGGCCTAGAGTGATACAGAAGGCAGAGCTGGAGACGTGACCCCAGCCTTTTTGAGAAGCCCAGAAGTTCATATTTGCATCCTAGGTATTAAAAGAAGAAGCTGTAAAGTAGAATTTACCTTAGAAACCTCAACAGGTTAGAGATGTCAGAGCTGTGGGATACCAGCTGAGGAGCTGAGCTGCCAACAGGGAATGGAACTAGCCCAGGAGAAAAAAGGCTGTTGCAATCAACAAAGATAAAAGGAATTGGAGATCTGAAGAGTACTTTGACATCAGACAAAGAGATGCATAGTTTAGACTTTCCCCTAGCTAGTTATTAGTTTTGTTTGGTCCAGTATTTCTTCACTATGATATTTTGGAATGGTAATGTATATCCTGGAATATTTAGGGTCTATTTTTTGATTGAATGAATCTCAGAAATAACTAAACTTTGGACTTTTAACATTGTTGAGACTTCAGTAGACTAGGGAGACTTTGGAACTTGGACTAAATGTAATTTTATTATGCTATGGTTAGGTATGGCCCCTATAGATCATGTGTTTAATCAAGTCTATAGTGGCCAGAAAGTAAAATGTGGTAGTTTGAATATACTTGGTCCAGGCAGTAGCATTACTAGGAGGTGTGGCCTTGCTGAAGGAAGTGTGTTACTGTGGAAATGGGCAATGAGAGCCTCCTCCTAACCAGGTGGAAGTCCTCTGTTTGCCTTTGGAACAAAATGTAGAACTCTCAGCTCCTCCAGTAACATATCTGCCTGCCTGGACACTGTCAACCTTCCTAGTATGATTAAAATGAACTGAACCTCTGAACCTGTAAAATACTCCAAATTTATTGTCTTTTATAAGATTGGCCTTAGTCATGGTGTCTCTTAAAAGGAATAAAACCTAATTAAGATACAACTTAGCACTTTTCTTATTTTGATAATTAGTTGCATCATTTACTAGTACTAAGGAAAGGAAATAAAAGGACATGTAATAATTTCCTAATGTTTTAAAAGTCATGCTAGCAATCAAACACAGGTCCTCTGTAAGGGACCAAATGATCTTAAGTGCTGAGCCATCTCTCCCTGATAACTTAATGGACATTTTGGACACAGAGTAAAGAAATACAAGTTTTAGAGGTCTATAATGCAAAGAAAAAATTGTACACACATTTAATTTTTTTTAATTTTACAGTTATTAAAAATTGTATTTAAAACAAGAGTTAACAGTTGTTAGTTAATTGCTCTGTTTATGAACTAAGTGTTTTACTTACTCTCTGCACTTCATTTTAGAAGTAGAAATAACAGTGATCTCTTCAAAGTGAACACAAAAGTTTAAAAACTTAATTGAAGTAATGAGCCACTAGTAAATAACTTAGTGGCTTTTAATATAGTCATTGCATGCTAAAATATCAATTTTAGGGCCCATAGACTCCTGAACTGGAGCTGACCTAGTAGACCTCTTCCTGAAGACTAGATTACATGGGATAAGAAGACATCATGCAAGCTTCCAAAAAGAGAGGGAACTCACATTCCTGCCTAGATTTGATTACTATGAACCATGTCAATAACCAGCATGTCATTATTATCCTAAATGTGAAACAGTGTCAAATATATCTTAGTGGTAACCAACAGCTCTCTAGTTGGATTTAAGACCTTCTTAACAAGAAGGAAGCCATGCACAGTATTGAAAAATCTAACTACTCAGTGACAGTGAATTCATGGATATTGGAGAAGTATCTACAACCACTAATTTATTAAATAAGCATAACCCCAACAAACACACACACACACTATATATATATATATATATATATATATATAGAGAGAGAGAGAGAGAGAGAGAGAGAGAAAGAGAGAGAGAGAGAGAGAGAGAGAGAGAGAGAGAGAGAGAGAGAGAGAGAGAAGTGTAATATCCAATGCTTGTCAAGGAAATTTTACTTATTGCAACAGGCAGAAACCACTTTAGAAAACCACAACCAATGTAAATGGAGAGTTTTAGAGCCCAGTTCCAAAGGATACATGTACAAAATACTCCCAACTTAAGCTCATGGAACATTTCAGAAGGGCTGATGTAAAGATTGTAAAAGCCAGAGGATCAGGGAACTTTGCTGTGAGATTGTGACTCCTACTGATATCAGAAGCTACACCCATGAAGTCTGATCAACATGATAGATCAAACTGGAGCTGAACAAGGATGATAGCAATGCATATACTAAAAATTAACAGGGAAAATGCCATGATGCTTCAGATCTATCCCAAAACTGTAGATAATAAAAGAGCTGGAATCTGGAGAGATGGCCTTCCCCAGCGAAGAACAAACTAATTGGCCTTCCAGTGACAAACTGCCCTAAAAAACATATGATGGGGAGCATTATAATGAACGAACAGTTTCAATATAGGAATATGTTTATACATAAATATGTACACATACAAAACAATAAATAAATAAATAAATAAATAAATAAATAAATAAATAACCATGAATTTGAAGGAGAATGTTAAGGGATATATTGGAGGATTTAGAGGGAGGAAAAGAAAAGGAATAATATTGTCATTAATTAAAATTTGAAAAAAGTTTCATTGGTAAACATATCCACAAAGATTTTTTAATCAATAAAATTTGTCACTTTGATGGAGGGCTCTGACCCCAGGACTCAGGTGTGTTCGCTATCTTGTATCCTGGGTCTCTCAGAGACCAGTCTGCACAGGAGAGTGCATGGACCACAGAACCAACAGAGCTTCTTGGACAAGGTCGCTTCGGGCCTTCATCCTCAGCCAGGAGGCAGAGCTGAGACCCAGATCTCAGTGCACCTTCCCCACCAGAGGAGGGTCAGCCTCCAGGGAGTGCTCTGACCCCAGGACTTGGGACTCAGTTGTGATAGCCATTTTCTTTCCTGGGTCTCTCTGAGGCTGGTCTGCCCAGGAGAGGCACAGGCTGCAGAAGCAACAGAGCTTCTTGGAGAGGGTCCTTGGGGCCTTCATCCTCAGCCAGAAGACAGAGCTGACACTCAGACCTCTGTGTACCTTCCCTGCCAGAGGAGAGCTTGCCTGCAGAGAGTGATCTGACCTCTGGGAATGCTGATAGAGACAAACAGAATCACAGGAGGAATAAGCTCCAACCAAAGACAGCTAGAACATCTAACACCAGAGGTTACCAGATAGTGAAAGGTAAATGTAAGAATCTTACTAACAGAAAACAAGACCAGTCGGCATCATCAGAACCCAGTACCCCCACCACAGTGAGTCCTGGATACCCCAATACCCAAAAAGCAAGATTCAGATTTAAAATCATATCTCATGATGCTGATAGAGGATTTTAAGAAGGGAATTAATAACTCACTTAAAGAAATATAGGAGAACCCTGATAAATATGTAGAAGTCTTTAAAGAGGAAACACAAAAATCCCTTAAAGAACTACAGGAAAACACAACTAAACAGGTGATGGAAGTAAACAAAACCATCCAAGATCTAAAAATGGAAGTAGAAACAATAAAGAAATCACAAAGGGAGACAACTCTGGAGATAGTAATCCTAGGAAAAAAATGAGGAACCATAGATACAAGCATCAGCAATAGAATACAAGAGATGGAAGAGAGAATCTCAAGTGCAAAAGATTCCATAGAAAACATGGACACAACAATCAAAGAAAATGCAAAATGCAAAAATATCCTAACTCAAAACATCCAGGAAATACAGTACACGATGTGAAGACCAAACCTAAGGATAATAAGTATAGATGAGAATGAAGAATTTCAATGTAAAGGGGCAGTAAATATCTTCAACAAAATTATAGAAGAAAACTTCCATAACCTAAAGAAAGAGATGCCCATGAACATACAAGAAGCCTACAGAACTCCAAATAGACTGGAAGAGAAAAGATATTCTTCCTGACACATAAAAATCAGAACAACAAATGCACTAAATAAAGATAGAGTATTAAAAGCAGGAAGGGGAAAAGGTCAAGTAACATATAAAGGCAGACTTATTAGAATTACACCAGACTTCTCACCAGAGACTATAAAAGCCAGAAGATCTTGGACAGATGTTATACAGACCCTAAGAGAACACAAATGTCAGCCTAGGCTACTATACCCAGCAAAACTCTCAATTACCATAGGTGGAGAAAACAAAGTACTCCATGACAAAACCAAATTCACAAAATATCTTTCCACAAATCCAGCCCTTCAAAGGATAATAAAGGGAAAACTTCATCACAAGGAAGGAAATTATGCCCTAGAAAAACCAAGAAAGTAATCCTTCAACAAACCTAAAAGAAGACAGCCACAAGAACAGAATCCCAATTCTAACAACAAAAGTAACGGGAAGCAACAATTACTTTTCCTTAATAGCTCTTAACATGAATGGACTCAATTTCCCAATTAAAAAAAAACATGAACTAATGGACTGGCTAGGTAAACAGGACCCAACATTTTGTTGCACACAGGAAACCCACCTCAGGGAAAAACACAGACGTCACCTCATAGTAAGAGGCTTGAAAACAATTTTCCAAGCAAATGGTCTCAAGAAACAAGCTGGAGTAGCCATTCTAATATCAAATAAAATCGACTTCCAACCCAAAGTTTAAAAAAAAAAAAAAAAAAAGACAAGGAGGGGTGCTTCATACTCACCAAAGGTAAAACCTTCCAAGATGAACTCTCAATTCTGAATATCTATGATCCAAATGCAAGGGCATAGAGTCATTAAAGAAACTATAGTAAAGCACAAAGCACACATTGCACCACGCACAATAAAAGGGGGAAACATTAACACCCCACTCTCATCAAAGGACAGATCCTGGAAATAGAAATTAAACAGAGACACATTGAAACTAACAGAAATTATGAAACAAATGGATTTAACAGGTACCTAGAGAACATTTTATCCTAAAACAAAAGGATACACCTTCTTCTCAGCATCTCACGGTACCTTCTCCAAAACTGACCACATAATTGGTCACCAAACAGGCCTCAACAGATAAAAAAAAAATTGAAATTATCCCATGCATCCTATCAGATCACCACAGTCTAAGGCTGATCTTCAATAACAACATAAATAATAGAAAGCCAACATTCACGTGGAAGCTGAACAACACTCTACTCAATGATACCTTGGTCAAGGAAGAAATAAAGAAATAAATTAAAGACTTTTTAGAGTTTAATGAAAATGAAGCCACAATATACCCAAACTTATGGGACACAATGAGAGCAGCCCTAAGAGGAAAACTCATAGCTCTGAGTGCCACCAAAACAAAAACAAAAACAACAAAAAACAAACAAACAAAAAACAAAAACAACAACAACTAGAAAGAGCATACATTAGCAGTTTGATAGCACACCTCGAAGCTCTGGAACGAAAAGAAGCAAATTCACCCAAGAGGAGTAGAGTGCAGGAAATAATCAAGCTCGGGGCTGAAATCAACCAAGTAGAAACAAAAAGAACTATACAAAGATTCAACCAAACCAGATTCTGTTTCTTTGAGAAAATCAACAAGATAGATAAATCCTCAGCCAGACTAACTAGAGGGTACATGTACAGTACCCTAATTAACAAAATCAGAAATGAAAAGGGAGACATAACAACAGAACATGAGAAAATCCAAAATATCATCAGATATTACTACAAAAGCCTATACTCAAAAAAACTGGAAAACCTGGATGAAATGGACAATTTTCTAGGCAGATACCAGGTACCAAGGTTAAATCATGATCATATGAACTAAGCAGTACCCCGGAGCTCTTGTCTCTAGCTGCATATGTATCAAAAGATGGCCTAGTCGGCCATCACTGCAAAGAGAGGCCCATTGGACTTGCAAACTTTATATGCCCCAGTACAGGGGAACGCCAGGGCCAAAAAGGGGGAGTGGATGGGTAGGGGAGTGGGGAGGGTGGGTATGGGGGACTTTTGGTATAGCATTGGAAATGTAAATGAGCTAAATTCCTAATAAAAAATGGAAAAAAAAATCTAAAAAGTCCCATATCCCCTAAAGAAATAGAAACAGTCAAAAGTCTCCCAACCAAAAAAAAAAAAAAAAAAAAAAAAAAAAAAAAAAAAAAAAGCAAGGACCAGATGGGTTTAGGGCAGATTTCTATCAGACCTTCAAAGAATACTAATTCTAATTCTCCTCAAACTATTTCACAAAATGGGAACAGAGGGGTACTCTACCCAATTCATTCTATGAAGCCACAATTATTCTGATACCTAAGCCACACAAAGACCCAACAGAGAAAGACAACTTCAGATCAATTCCCCTTATGAATATAGATATAAAAATACTCAATAAAATTCTCGTTAACCCAATCCAAGAACACATCAAAAAGATCATCCATCATGATGATCAAGTAGGCTTCATGTCATGGATGCAGGGATGGTTTAATATATGGAAATCCATCAATACTATCCACTATATAAACAAACTCAAAGACAAAAACCACATGATCATCTCGTTAGATACAGAGAACGCATTTGACATATTCCAACACCCATTAATGATAAGTCTTGTAAAAATCAGGAATTTAAGGCCAATACATAAATATAATAAAAGCAATATACAGCAAACCAGTAGCCAACATCAAAGTAAATGGAGAGAAACCTGAAGCAATCCCATTAAAATCAGGGACTAGGCAAGAATGCCCACACTCTCCCTACCTATGCAATACCTATGCAATACCTACCTATGCTCTTGAAGTCCAAGCCTGAGCAGTTAGACAACAAAAGGAGGTCAAGGGGATACAACTTCAAAAGGAAGAAGTCAAAATATCACTATTTGCAGATTATATGATAGTATATATAAGTGACCCTAAAAATTCCACCAAAGAACTCCTAAACCTGATTAACAGCTTCAGTACAGCTTCAGTAGCTGGATATAAAATTAACTCAAATAAGTGGCCTTTCTCTACACAAAGGATAAACAGTCTGAGAAAGAAATTAGGGAAACAACACCCTTCACAATAGTCACAAATAATATAAAATACCTTGGTGTGACTCTAACTAAGGAAGTCAAAGATCTGTATGACAAGAACTTCAAGTCTCTGAAGAAAGAAATTAAAGAAGATCTCAGAAGATGGACGGATCTCCCATGCTTATGGATTGGCAGGAACAATATTGTAAAAATGGCTATCTTGCCAAAAGCAATCTACACATTCAATGCAATCCCCATCAAAATCCCAATTCAATTCTTCAACGAATTAGAAAGGGCAATTTGCAAATTCATCTGGAATAACTACCTAGGATAGCAAAAACTCTTCTCAATGATAAAAGAACCTCTGGTAGAATCACCATGCCTGAAGTCAAGCTGTACTACAAAGCAATTGTGATGAAAAACAACAACAACAACAACAACAACAAAACTACATGGTACTGGTACAATGACAGGCAGGTAGATCAATGGAATAGAATTCAAGATCCAGAAATGTACCCCCACACATATGGTCACTTGATCTTTGACAAAGGAACTAAAACCATCCAGTGGAAAAAAGACAGCATTTTCAACAAATGGTGCTGGCTCAACTGGCTAGTGGTTATCATGTAGATGCAAGCGAATTGATCCATTCTTATCTCCTCATACAAAGCTCAAGTCTAAGTGGATCAAACACCTCCACATAAAACCAGAGACACTGAAACTTATAGTAAGTGGGGAAAACCTTAGAAGATATGGGCACAGGGGGAAAATTCCTGAACAAAACAGCAATATTCTTGTGCTATAACATTGAGAATCTACAAATGGGACCTCATAAAATTGCAGTTTCTGTAAGGCAAAAGACAATGTCAATAAGAGAAAAAGGCCACCAACTAATTGGGAAAGGATTTTTACCAATCCTAATTCTGATAGGGGACTAATATTCAACATATACAAAGAACTCAAGAACCTGGACTCCAGAGAAATCAAATAACCCTATTAAAAAATGGGGTACAGAGCTAAACAAAGAATTCTCAACTGAAGAATAACAAATGGCTGAGAAGCACCTGAAAAAATGTTCAACATTCTTAGTCAACAGGGAAATGCTAATCAAAACAACCCTGAGTTATCAACTCACACCAGAAAATGAAGCATGGTGTATTGTCTGCAATAAGCCTGAGTTTAAGCACTGCCACAATAAAATATGAACCCTAGCAGCATGGACCTAAAGATACACAGCAGCAATCGCAGAGGTTAGGATGCAGCCTTTGATATATGTAGTTTTCTGCTCTGTCAGGAATCTGTGTCATCTAACACACTCTCTGTTTCAAAACAAATTCTCCTCTGCTTATAGAAACCTAATAAAGATTTCTTGGGTGATATCACAGGTAGAATATTACAAAAGAATAATTAATGTGAAAGCAGACAGGAAAGCCTGCTCTTTTCCTTAAACAAATGTGTTTCAATGATCTAAGAAAAAGGAAAAGGAGCTTCCACCATGACATTTTTCTGCTACTAAAAGTATATTTGTATGTTAATTCAAATATGCCACTATGTCAAATTGCAATGATCTTTATCATCATCATCATCAGTGAGTTAGTTAGAACACTGTTAAGAATATTTGAAAACCTCTTTGGAGTTTACAAAAACACAAGGAATGTACATAATTCCTGAGAATAGAAAATTGAACTATCCAAAGGAGAAAAATAGTAAATGACTAAATATACATAGAAATGCTATAATATAATAGCCATTACATACTATTGCATTAGTTTAGGAGTGTATAAGTTCTTAGAGCTTTCAGAAAAGCATTTAATACATTTAAATATCTTAAAAATAACTTGTGTTGCTTTAGATAATACTAGTTCTTTTATTCTGATGCCAATATATGATAGCCATTTAGCTTATAAATAGCATCTTAGAAAACATGTGTCCCTATCTCTGTAAACATTCAATTAAACATGTTAAACATTAACAAAAGCTTTAAGATTTTTTGATTATTCAGAATACCTTAAGAGAAAGTCAATTTCTATTTGAAATTACAACTGAAGTATTGTGAATTATGAAATATTTTTGTAAGTAATTGTAACAAGGCCTCCCTGATCCCCAGAAAATGGTTTTAAAACATTGTGTTAAATTCACAAAGAATTAATAAAATATTATATTAAAATACATTACCATAAATGACAACATTTTCATACCAGCATCCAGAAACTGAACTTTCCAGCGTTCTTCAATGTTTTCAGGCATTGGTATATAAATATGATAAGCAAAGAGAACACAGAACAACCCAAAACACAGAGTTTTGTGTCCCATGGTATGTCTTCCTTTAACTTCAGGGTGATGATGAGTATAATTCTATACACAGGATAATATTAAGTCAAAGCTCTACAGTGAAATGTTTGACCTATAACAACCATTTAGCAACACTCACCTTAGATGTCATATTATAGTGATTTTGTAATTACATGTCTACTGAAATTATAGTTATCATCACGTATCTAATTGGATCAATATCATACATTATGGCAGCAGTTGACTGTTCTTTCTTAACCATACAATGTCAACAAAGCATAATTAAGTAGGACTCTTGTCTGAGCACACAAATGAGAAGGAAATCCAACTCCTAATCAAGAAGCTATCTGCAGTTGGCACCATGTTGCAAACTAAAACATAATTTTTTCCAATAGAGTCTCATTGGTTATATTATTCACACTTAAATGTAAGCCTCATTCTTAACTGCAGATGGTAAACACAAAATGAGACTGCCAGCATTTTTGTAAACTTTGTCTGAATATTATTTTATATGAGCATACCAGTTCATTGCTGGGTTATTATTTGTTTTGTGGATTTGTTGTATTATGTTCTCTCTCTCTCTCTCTCTCTCTCTCTCTCTCTCTCTCTCTCTCTCTCTCTCTTTGTGTGTGTGTTTCTTTTTTTGTTGTTGTTGTTGACATTGTTTTATTCTGGCTTGATTGTCTGCCTGTTTGATATCTAAAAAGAGAAATGAGGAAAGAAGAAAAAAATAAAGGAAGGAAGGAAGGAAGGAAGGAAGGAAGGAAGGAAGGAAGGATGGAAGGAAGGAGGGAGGGAGGGAGGGAGGGAGGGAGGGAGGGAGGGAGGGAGGGAAGGAAGGAAGGAAGGAAGGAAGGAAGGAAGGAAGGAAGGAAGGAAGGAAGGAAGGAAATACATGGAGTTGGGTGAGTCTTTGGAGATGGAGTGTGGAGGGGTTAAAATTTGGAAGGAGTTGAAGAAGGGGAACTGCATTGTATGAATTTTTTTCAATAAAAAGGAAAATAAGACGCAAAGTTGGTTATCATTTAATTAATCTGAAGGGTGGAACACAGATGTATTAGAAAACAGAAACCTACTGAATCCAATGAGATTAGGTAGGAAAGGAGAATATGAAACCATTGCCAAAACTTGAAAATTAATTCATTAGATTCCTTTAGTACTCATTGTCCTAAGACTTTCTATCATTGCTATCACAGAGCAAGATCCTCATTTAAACTAACTACCAGGATGTGGGGGGAAAGCTGTCTGCATACTCTTAATTGTTCCATGTAATTTTATTCTGTAACCTTTACCAACCGTGTCTGTCTGAACATCAGAATATCTGAAGGAAAGGTCATTCTCAAATACATTTTGAGAAATGGAAGTACACAGATTATGGATGGAAGATAAGAGACAAAAAAATCTAATGGGAAAAATCCCACATGGACACACTGGAAAGTCAACCAGTTTTAAATATTTTAGATTACATATACAAAGTTCTTCCTTATTTTTCTCCTTTCATCTACATTACCCTTGCATCAGCAGCTCTCAACCTGTGGGTCACGAACCCTTTGGGGTTCAAATGACATTTTCATAGTGGGTCAAATATCAGATATCCTATATACCAAATATTTACATTATGATTTATAAGAGCATCAAAATTATAGTTATGAAGTAGCAATGAATATAATTGATTGCTCATCACAATGTAACTGTACTATGGAGTCACAGTATTTGGAAGGTTGAAAAACACTGAGCTACATGTAACTAATGAGTCTTGTCCTCTCCATTCAGTCAGGTAAGCCATTTTCTCTCAAATTTTCAAGAGCAGAATATATAGTCAGTAAATATAAAAAGATTTAAAAATTAACTGTCTAGCCTAGTCCATCTGAAGAGCAAAGGGCACATTATAGACTATGTTAAGTAAAGTTATGAAGACAGTTAAATTCCACTAGTATTTCATGTTGCTGTGAAAAATACCTGGAAAAGAGCAATTTAAAAGACACAGGGTTTATTGGGCTCATAATTTGTGCTAATATTCTAGCTGTGCCAGAATTCAAGGTGACAGGAACTTGAATTGGTTGTTCATATCAACAGTTAAAAGCAGAGCACAGTGAATGAATAATGTATGGGTGCTGGTGCTCAGCAAGCTTCCTCTTCCTTCATGCAATGCAGGATCTTCTTCCTAGGTTGGCAACTCTTCCCAACTCATTAATGGACCTATGTTCAGAGGACCCACTACACTATACTATTTGTGTGTCCATTATGTTACTAAATCTTCTAATAATCTTCCTACTCCTCTTGAACCCCACATCATATATCTATCATTACCGTTAAAGGTCTCCAAAGTCTTTAAAAATTATAACAATTAAAGATAAACTTAAAGTTGAGGAGTTCTGGAAGACAGTAGTTAGAAATAGGTGTGGTTGCTGTATGTAGTATGAATAAGTTTATAAAAGAAGAAGTTGTATAAAAGAATAAAAATACATATTTATAAATTGGTGCAGACATTTTAAGATCAGTAGATCTGTGTGAAGGTGACTCTTCAGGCTAATGTCGATTTCCTATCAGTGTGAGTAGACATTTGCTCAGTTCTCCCAGAAAAAGTCACAGATGTTGCTTTCTCAAGTAGTTGTATTCTGCACAGATCACATCTGGTTCTGGGCTTCTTTTGGTTGGGAGACTATTAGTGACTACTTCTACTTCTTTAGGGGTTACAAGACTGTTTAAATGATTTATCTGATCCTGATTTAACTTTGGTACCTGATATCTTTCTAGAAAGTTGCCCATTTCATCCAGATGTTCCAGTCTTGTTGATTATAGGCTTTTGTAGGAGGATTTCATGATTTTTCAAATTTCCTAAGTTTCTGTTGTTATGTCTCCCTTTTCATTTCTGATTTTATTAATTTGGATACTGTCTCTGTGCCCTCTGCTTAGACTGGCTAAGGGTTTATGTATCTTGTTCACATTCTCAAAGATTTGATTGATTTGGTTGATTCTTTGTATAGTTCTTTCTGTTTCTACTTGGTTGATTTTTAGTTCTGAATTTGATTATTGTCTGTCATATACTCCTCTTGGGCGTATTTGCTTCTTTTTGTTCTAGAGCTTTCAGATGTGCTATCAAGCTGCTAGTGTATGATCTCCCCAATTTCTTTTTGGAGGCACTCAAAGCTATGAGTGTTCCTCTTTGCACTGCCTTCATTATGTCCCATACCTGTAGGTATGTTGTGCTTTCCTTTTAATTAAATTCTAAAACTTCCCTAATACCTTTATTTCTTCTTTAACCATGTTATCATTGAGTAGAGTATTGTTCAGCTTCCATGTGTTTGTAGGCTTTCTATTGTTTATGTTGTTATTGAAGATCAGCCTTAGTCTATGGTGATTTGATAGAATGCATGGGATAATTTGAATATTTTTTTATCTGTTGAGGACTGTTTTGTGACTGATTATATGGTCAATTTTGGAGAAAGTCCCATGAGGTGCTGGGAAGGTATATTCTTTTGTTTTAGGATGAAATGTTCTGTAGATATCTGTTAAATCCATTTGGTATAAAAGTCTCTCTCTCTCTCTCTCTCTCTCTCTCTCTCTCTCTCTCTCTCTCTCACACACACACACACACACACACACACACACACACATTATATATATATCAAGTAGTTGTGATTTCCTAAGATGGGACAAGCTTTAAAATAATAGGCTGTGATGATGTCTCTTTAAGGAATGAAAAAATGAGACTTCCTATTGGAGAAGTTTAAAGAAGGAGAGAGGTGAAGATTGAATTCTTCACTTTTCTCACTGAGTTGTATGTCTGCTTGTAGTTTATGATCTGTGGCCTGTTACTTGTCTGTCTATTCTCTGTGTCTGATATTTGTCCCTGTTGCCTGTCTTAACAAAGGGATTTGCTCTCTCTATATATTTATTCACCAGCATGGAAAATATAGTATGAGAAAGAAATGAAGATATTTGTTTATTTATTTTTATTTATTCATTATTTTTTGTTTGTTTGTTTTTCAAGTCAAGGATACTTTGTGTACCTGTACTGGAACTTACTGTGTAGTTGGAGCTAGTATTGAAGTCACAGAGACCCTACTGTTTCTGCTTAGCCAAGTACTGGGATTAAATGTATGAGCCACCAGACCTGGCTTGAAGAACATCTGTCATATAGAACTCTTCGATAGTTTTACAAAGGAAGGAGTTACTTTATTGACCCAGTAAACCCCAGAAAAGTAGCCGGTCTTGGTGGTGCACGCCTTTAATCCCAGCACTCAGGAAGCAGAGGCAGGCAGATTTCTGAGTTCAAGGCCAGCCTGGTCTACAGAGTGAGTTTTAGGACAGCCAGGGGTACACAGAGAAACCGAGTCTAGAAAAAACAAACAAACAAACAAACAAACAAATAACAACAACAACAACAAACAGAAAAGTCCTCAAAATCACAAACAGATATTAACCTATATTCACAGGTTGATCTCAGTGTTTATGATGAATATTAATTTAGTTTAAGTTCTCTTTTAATATATTGATTTGCTTTCAGTAAATGATTCCCACAACACACATGCATTTTTGTGTGTGTGGGCACACACACACACACACAAACAAACAGACAAACACCCAGAAAGAGAGGGGGGAATATTCTTGGTCAAGGTCATAGAAATGTATGTGGTTTAAAATTAAAGCTATGCATTTAGTTTAAGTTAAAAACTAATTACATGGAAGCTGATCCTGTGCCATAATGCTCCATACCCAAATACAGAAGGGAGAGAGCTGGTCACCCAGGAGTGCAGGCACACCTATGAGTACAGGTAAGACCACCACTTATGCTCTGAGGGACCTGCCTGGAGACCTCAGGACACAGGAACCAATGAGCAGCCTGGTACCAGATCCTTCTGGTTTCTGCCTGTACCCAGAGCTGATCCTGTGCCAAAGTGCCCACATCCAAATATGACTGAGAGAGAGCTGGTCCCCCAGTAGTGCTGGAACACCTGTGAGCACAGGTAAGACCACCACTTCTGCTCAAATTCTTGGCCCCAGAGGGACCATACCAGTGTCATCAGGACACAGTAACAAAGGAACAGCTGGGGACATCATCCTTCAGGTTTCCATTTGCACCCCAGAGCTGATCTTGTGCCACAGCTCTCCATACCCAAATTCATCCAAGAAAGAACTGGTCTCCCAGGAATACTGACACATAGGCTTGCAGGAGGCACAAGCTACAGTCAGTGACAGCAAGACCAACAAACACCAGATGGCAAGAGGCAAGGGGAAGAACATAGGCAACAGAAACCAAGGCTGCTTGGCATCAACAGAACTTAGCTCTTCCACCATAGCAAGCCCTGGATACCGCAACACACCAAAAAAGCAAGACTATGATGATGATAGAGGACTTTAAGATGGACATATATAACTCCCTTAAAGATACAAGAGAATGCTGGTTGCCATCTGCACCAAGTAGCTAAGGTTGTTCTACAGTCCTCTGTACACAGGTCCTGCCAGAAGAGAGCTGGTCTCCCAGGAAAGCTCTCACCCCTGGGCTCAGAGGTTAGATAGGCACCTTCTCTCTGATAACTGTCCAAAGCAGGACCAGCCAGGAGCACATAGGGCACAGGAACAATGGAGCAGCTGGGACAACATTCTTCTAGTCACCATCTGCACCCAGTAGCTAAGACTGTTCCACAGCCCTCTGTACACAGGCCCCACCAGGAGAGAGCTGGTCCCCCAGGAGTGCTGACATGAGCTTACAGATGCAAAGAAGGGACAAGCTCCAGCCAGAGACAACAATACCTGCTAAAAAAAAATGCCTCTATAAAAACCAGAGATATCTAAATGACAAAGGCAAGTGCAAGAAACTTACCAAGGGAAACCAAGGCTATAGGGCATCATCAAAACCCAGTTCTCTACCACAGTGAGTCTGGGATACCCCCAATACACCGGAAAAGCAAAATTTGGATTTAAAATCACATCTCATGATGCTGATAGAGGACTTTAAGAAGGACATAATTAACTCCCTTAAAAGCAAGATTTTATTGAAAGGACCCAGATGTAGCTGTCTCTTGTGAGACTATGCCGGGGCCTAGCAAACACAGAAGTGGATGCTCACAGTCAGCTAATGGATGGATCATAGGGCTCCCAATGGAGGAGCTAGATAAAGTAGCCAAGGAGCTAAAGGGATCTGCAACCCTATAGGTGGAACAACATTATGAACTAACCAGTACCCCAGAGCTCTTGACTCTAGCTGCATATATATCAAAAGATGGCCTAGTCGGCCATCACTGGAAAGAGAGGCCCATTGGACTTGCAAACTTTATATGCCCCAGTACAGGGGAACACCAGGGCCAAAAAGGGGGAGTGGGTGGGCAGGGGAGTGGGGGTGGGTGGATATGGGGGACTTTTGGTATAGCATTGGAAATGTAAATGAGCTAAATACCTAATAAAAAATGGAAAAAAAAAAGAAATACAGGAGGACACAGGTAAACAGATAGAAGCCTTTAAAGAGGAAACACAAAAATCCCTTAAAGAATTATAGGAAAACACAACCAAACAGGTGAAGGGATTGAACAAAACCATTTAGAATCAAAAAATGGAAGTAGAAACAATAAAGAAATCACAAAAGGAGACGACCCTGGAGATAGAAAATCTAGGAAAGAGGTCAGGAGTCATAGATGGAAGCATCACCAACAGAATACAAGAGATAGAAGAGATAATCTCAGGTGCAGAATATACCATAGAAAACATTGACACAACAGTCAAAAAAAATGCAAAATAAAAAAGGTCCTAACCCAAAACATTCAACAAATCCAGGATACAATGAAAAGACGAAACCGAAGGATAATAGGTATAGAAGAGAGCAAAGATTCCCAACTTAAAGGGTAAGTAAATATCTTCAACAAAATTATAGAAGAAAACTTCCCTAACCTAAAGAGATGCCCATAAACATACAAGAAGCCTACAGAACTCCAAATAGATTGGACCAGAAAAGAAACTCCTCCCATCACATAACAATCAAAACACCAAATGCACAAAACAAAGAAAGAATATTAAAAGCAGTAATGGAAAAAGGTCAAGTAACATATAAAGGCAGAACTATCAGAATTACACCAGAATTCACTCCAGTGACTATAAAAACCAGAAGATCCTGGGCGGATGTCATACAGACTCTAAGAGAACACAATTGCCAGCCCAGGCTACTATACCCAGCAAAACCCTCAATTACCGTAGATGGAGAAACCAAGATATTACATTAAAAAAAACAAATTTACACAATATCTTTCCACAAACCCAGCCCTTCAAAGGATAAAATGGAAAAATCCACAAAAGAAGAGAAACTACACCCTAGGAAATGCAAGAAAATAATCTTTTAACAAAGAAAAAAAAGATAGCCACATAAACATAATTCCACCTCTAACAACAAAAATAACAAGAAGCAATAATTGAATTCCTTAATGTCTCTTAATAACAATGGACTCAATTCCCCAATAAAAAGATAGAGAGACTGGATACATAAACAGGACCCAACATTTTGCTGCATACAGGAAACACACCTCAGTGACAAACACAAACACTACATCAGAGTAAAAGGCTAGAAAACAATTCTCCAAGCAAATGGTCTAAAGAAACAAGCTGGAGTAGACTTCCTAATATTGAACAAAATAGACTTTTAACCAAAAGTTATCAGAAAAGATAAGGAAGGATAAATTTCATATTCATCAAAGATAAATCTACTAAGAAGAACGCTCAATCCTGAACACCTATGCTCCAAATGCAAGGGCACCCACAGTCATAAAAGAAACTTTACTAAAGCTCAAAGCACACATTGCACCACACACAATAATAGTGGAAGACTTCAACACCCCACTCTTATCAATGGACAGACCATGGAAACACAAACTAAACCGGAGACACAGTTAAACTAACAGAAGTTATGAACCAACTGAATTTAACAGATATATATAGAACATTTTATCCTAAAACAAAAGGATATACCTTCTTCTCAGGACCTCAGGGTAAATTCTCCAAAAATGGCCATATAATCAGTCGCAAAACAGGCCTCAACACATACAAGAAAATTGAAATAATCCCATGCATCCTATCATATCACCACGGACTAAGGCTGGTCTTCAATAACAGCAAAAGCAACAGAAAGCCCACATAAACTTGGAAGCTGAACAACACCCTACTCAATGATAACTCGGTCAAGGGAGACATAAAGAAAGAAATTAAAGATTTTTTAGAATTTAATGAAAATGAAGGCACAGCATACCCAAACTTATAGGACATAATGAAAGCAGTGCCAAGAGGAAAACTCATAGCTCTGAGTACCTTCAAAAAGAAACTGGAGAGAACATACACTAGCAGCTTGACAGCACATCTGAAAGCTCTAGAACAAAAAGAAGCAAATAGAGAAGAAGATTAAAGGAAATAATGAAACTCAGGTCTGAAATCAACCAAGTAGAAAAAAATAAAAGAACTTTACAAAGAATCAACAAAACCAGGAGCTGCCTCTTAGAGAAAAAGCTTTCTTTTTTCTCTCTTTTTCTTCCTTCCTTTATTCCTTTCCTTTCTTCTTTCCTTCCTTCTTCTTTCTTTCTTTCTTTCTTTCTTTTTTTTTCTTTTATTTTCCCCAGAGCAGAGGACCAAACCCAGGGCCTTGCGCTTGCTAGGCAAGCACTCTACCACTGAGCTAAATCCCCAAACCCCTTTCTTTCTTTCCTTCTTTCTTTCCTTCTTTCTTTCTTTCTTTCTTTCTTTCTTTCTTTCTTTCTTTCTTTTTCTTTCTTTCTCTTTCTTTCTTTCTTTCTTTCTTTCTTTCTTTCTTTCTTTCTTTCTCTTTCTTTCTTTCTTTTTCTTTCTCCCTTCCTTTCTAACTAATTATGTAGAAATATAAGACATAAATATCAGTTATGTAATTTTAAATAGTTTTACCTTATTTATTAGAATTTCATAAAACATTTTTTCATGTCTTCCCTGTCTTCCACATCCAGATCCTCCTTTCTCTATATACTCAACTTTATATTCTTTTTTCTCCTAAACAAAGACAAAACAAAACAAAAAAGCCACTAAAATCATAGAATCTAATTTGTCTTTTACAAATTAGCATAGAGATGGACTTGGAGTGTGCTTGATACATTTCATGTCACTTCTTCCAAGAAAACTTATGTTCCTTCTTCCAGCAGATATTATTTTCAAATAGCTTCTCACAGGCATAGGACTTTTTTTTTTCTTAAAGGCAAGTTAAACAGTCTTTGTGCACAGTTTTGTAGCTCAATGAATACATAGTTTTAAAAGACCTCATTACATATCACTTACTGTATCCAATGTCTAGCAAAAGTCCCATTTCTGAAGACAAAACGTATTTTCAGAAAAATCTGTTCTATGATGGGTGAGTGATTCATGTATGTTCTACAAACTAGTTTATAAGAACATGACATGCACATGAATTTGGTGTCTAAAGCATTTATGAAATGCAATTTTAGGGAAAGTGTCTCATTGTCTCTGATAGCAGAAAGAATTAAGGTTTCATTTAATATGATATGATCAAGTATCTCATAAAACATTAAATTTTGTTTATTGATTTAGAGTGCTATTATCCATTTCTATCTTTCTTATTATATTGCTTACTCATAATTGTATATACTTTTGGCTAATGTGTTTTGACATATGTTCATATTATGAGATGATTAATTTAAGCTGATTAATATTTAAATTTTATTCTTGACTATAGCTAGTTTTTGCTACATTGTGTGTTCTTCTATCTACCACCGTTCTCTACCCTTTTTGTTTTTCCAATCCTTAAATCCTCTAACACTAGATAGGAGAGAAAAATGTTAGAGAGGGAAGGAAAGAGATCCCTGAATAAAATCAGGAGGCAGATAGTGAGCAATGCTATCATTAATCTCTTTCCTGCCTTGAGTTCCTTGAGGTAAAATTGATCTTCCCCATCAGACTAATTTCTTCTTGTTGTTTCTTCTTTTGCTTGACCAAAAACTACAACCAACCACCAACAGCCACATAACAACCCACCTGAACAACACCACCGATTAGGGCTCAGCATTTGTACACCCTCCGAAAAGCCTTCATACAAGTGTCATACAATCATAGAAACAGTCTGCAGCTGGCAAAATCATGCCCCTGCTACAGCAAATCATAGTCAGCTGCTATGGTCAATGTGGAGCAGCTCCATAACCCACACCTGGATTAAAATAAATACATATCCTTACGTATCTGACTTTTTAAAAGAAACCAAACTTCCAAAATTTTTATTACACCTGACAATATTCATTTGTCTACAACATTTTCAACAATTCATTTCTACAGCATATTATTGTTAACCAAAATCACTATTAACTTGTCTAAAATTTTTCTACAATTCATGTCTATAGCATATGATTATTAAGTAGAATCATTATTGTTTTCAAAAGAGCTTTTGAAATTATTCCCCTACTGTTACTGTAAGTCCAATCACTGTTTAAAGCCAATCTAGTCAAGATGGGAGATCTTTTGATTTACTATTGAACATGATCCCTATGTGTTTTATGGAGGATTTTTGAATCTGTGTACATCAAGACTATTCTGTAATTTTCTTTTCTGAAGTCCTTATCTGATTTTGATAATATGGTAATACTGCCTTCAAAAAGGAGCTTGTAAACTTTCCTTTCTGTTTTATTTTATGGAATAAAAATATTATATTCTGTTAGAAGTTTTGGTAGAAATCTGCACTAAATCCACCCTTGCCCTGAGATTTATTTAGCCAGGCATTATTTTATTACTGCTTTATTGCCATTGTTCTATGTGGATTTTTAAGTTATTTATTTCATCTTTGTTTAACATTAGTAGATTGTATTCATGTCAGAATTCATTAATTTCTGTTAGTGTTTCCAAATTGATGAATATATGTTTGCATAATATATATCCTTAGAAGTTTCTGAATTTTATTTCTGGATATTTTAATGTCTCACTTTTCATTTCTAATTTTCTTAAAATGGTTCCTCTATCTGCATTTTATGTACTAATTTGGCAATGTACTAATTTGTCATTAATATTGTTGACCTTTTCAAAGAATGAGCTTTTAATTTTACTAAATCTTTGCATATTTTCCAACTTATATATCATTAACTTCTGCCAAAGTTTGATTATGTTTTCTCATCTACTAGGCTTTCACTCTCACATAGTAAATACCACTAATAAGAGCTTTGCATTTGATTTATTGAGGTTTTAATTTCCAGTATGGCTGTGAACCAGCCACAGTATCAAACACCAGTTCTCTGAGGAAGGTAATGATGGGCAGCATTAGCAGTTGCAGGGCAAAACTGGGTTTTGCAAGAGTAAAAATTGCTTACTTTTGATAATATTTACCTTTTTAAATTCTACTTTATTCTGTGGCAGTGGATTAGATGAAAGAATTATCTCAGACTCTGGGGAATTCATTAATACTTTTTGAGAAAACAAAACACGAAAAGAGGCTTGGATAAAAAAAACACTCTGGGTGTATAAAAGAAGAGACTCCATTCATTTTATATACATACATACATACATACATACATACATACACAAACATTTGGTGGGTGAAGTAAAAGCTCCATGGAGCAAGCTCCAACAACTTCATACATAAACATATATACACATATTAGATAGCTAGAACAAAGCACCACAGAGCAAGCACCAACAAAACTTTATGCATGCAGAAAAAAATACGCATTCTTGATGTAGCTGAAAAAATATATCATGGTTTATTTTTGGTTCTTAGTTCTTATACTCTCTCGGAATAATTGATCACATGATTTTCCAAACATCTTTACATTCCATAAGTTCATAGCAAGTTCAAGACAATAGTTCATGTCATAAAATGACAAAGAGTTACAGAAGAAATGTTTGCAAATGTAGTTCTTTTAAGACTAGTACATGACTAAACATTCATTATCTATGTTTTAGACCTATAAGATCATTGTAAGTTTAAAGCAGTCATTTTTAGGTCAAAAGTCCACATGGTTTTGTCAATAAAAAATCATTTGCCTAGTGTCTTATTATTTTTGAAGTTTTATGTGGGTAAACTAGTCAATATTTTATTTACTGTGCTTGCACCTGCAATAAATTGTCCATTCCCAGTTTATGACCTTTAGTTACCAGATAGTGTTCTCACAGCTAACCTAGAGAGAATGTTTTCCCTGATCATAAATTTGTTCCAAGCCTGTTTTCTTTTCCTAGTGCAATCAGTCTAGGATACATGAAGGTTTACAGAGCCCTTAATTTCAGCTTTTAGAGGACTCAAAATTACTTGTATAAATTTAGGAATTTTATAGAATCAGTTTTAGAAATTATGTAATTGTAGATTTATCTACACAGCACTACCACATAAAAGTACATCCTCATGTTAATCTTCAGAAAACAGGTCCAATATGCTCAAGAATCATTAGCCTATATAATAGGGCCAGAAATAAGTTACATCAGCAGCAAGAGGCACTCCTGCAATGAAGTCTCTTTGGACCTTGCCTCAGAGCTCACCCATCACAGACCATAGAAAATTGTGGGCCATCTCCAGAAAAGTCATTTATATGACTTTAGACTTTTCTAGATGGCTTCTGATACAGTATCTTTTCAGTTTGCTTTTTCCACAGCAATTGAGACATTAATTAATTTTAAATTTTGTTTCAGTTATATTAAAGTGCATTTGTATATTATTAAGATGTGCAAGAATAATTATAATTGCTCTTTTAAATTATTTCAAGTTCTTCAAATCATTATCATTAGAATCCAATAATATGGGATTAGTAAACTATGACTAAGACATGTTATCTTGGGTTTTTTCCTGCTACTTTTATTTTTGCAATGAAAAATGACTATCTGGAGTAAGTTTATATGCATATGCATTATATATGTATATTTATATATGTATACATTTATAAATATGAATAATATATATGTATATGTTATATATGTATATACATATGTATACAAACTTACATATGTATACATATATATTGTATTGTATTATATGTATTTAGACTTTTATAAATACATAATTTTCTTGAGTATTTTGCATTGATTTTCATAAGCAAGATTGGTCTGAAATTTTTTTTTATTGGTTCCTTGTGTTGTTTAGGTATCAGATTAACAGTTGCTTCATAGAATGTTTTATTTTATGGAATAATTTGAGGAATATTGGTATTTTTGAAGGTCTGATAGAATTCTGCACTAAATCCATCTGATCCTGGGATTTTTTGGTTGGGGTTTTTAAATAACTTCTATTTCCCATGGGATATGGGCCTGTTTGGATTGTTTACCTGCTCTTGATTTAATCTTGGTATGTGGTATCTGTCTAGAAAACCAAATCCAAGAACATATCAAAACCATCATCCACCATGATCAAGGAGGCTTCACCCTAGGAATACAAGGTTGATTCAATATAGGAAAATTCATTTATGTATTCCTGCATATAAACAAACTCAAAAAAAAAATCACAAGATCATCTCCTTAAACAGAACAAAATACAACACCCCTTCATGTTAAAAGTATTGAGGAGATCAGGAATTCAAGGCTCATACCTTAAGATAATAAAAGCAATTTACTGCAAATTAATAACCAATATAAAATTAAATGGAGAGATACTTGAAGCAATCACATTAAAATCTGGAACAAGGCAAGGATGCCCACTCTCCCCATAAGTATTCAATATAGTACTCGAAGTTCTAGCTAGAACATTAAGTCAGCCAAAAGTGATCAAAGTGATACAATGTGGCAAAAAAGAAATAAAGGTATCACTATTTGCAGATGACATGATAGTACACATAAGTGACCCCAAACATTTTACCAGAGAACATCTCCCTCTGATAAACACCTTCAGCAAAGTCATATAAAAATATAAAATTAACTCAAATAAATCAGTAGCCTTCCTTTATAAATGATAAACAGGTTGAGAAAGAAATTAAGTGAACAACACCCTTCTCAATAGCCACAAATAATCTAAAATATCTTGGGGTACTGCTAACCAATCAAGTGAAAGATCTGTATGACAATAATGTCAATTCTCTCAAGAACGAAATCAAAGATATCAGAAAATGGAGAGATCTCTCATGCTCGTGGATTGGCAGAATTAACATAGTAAAAATGACCATACTACCAAAGGCAATCTACAGATTCAGTGCAACCTCCATCAAAATCCCAACACAATTCTTTAAAGACCTGGAAAGAACAATTCTCACATTCATCTCAAAAGGCAAAAAACAAAACAAAATAAAACAAAACAAAACAATACAGCAGAATAGCAAAAACAAATCTTAACAATAAAAGAACTGCTGGGGGAATCACCATTCCTGATCTCAAGCTTTACTACAGAGCAATAGTGATAAAAACTGCATGGTGTTGGTACAGAGAAAAACATGTTGTTGATCAATGGAATAGGATTGAAGACCCAGAAATAAAACCACACACTTAAGCACACTTGATCTTTGACAAAGAAGCCAAATATATACAATGGACAAAAGAAAACATCTTCAATATATGGTGCTGACCTAACTTGCTGTCTGTATGGAGAAAGATGAAAATGGACCCACATTTGCCACCTTGCACAAAGCTCAAGTCCAAGTGGATCAAGGACCTCAACATAAAACCAGATAGATGGAGTCTAATAGATGAGAAAGTGGGAAAGAGCCTTGAACTCATTGGCATAGTGGGAAATTTCCTAAACAGAACTCCAAAGGCTCATGTTCTAAGGTCAAGAATAGTTAAATGGGACCTCATGAAACTGGAAAGATTCTGTAATACAAAGGACATAGTCAATAGAAAAAATTTGCAACCTACACATTGGGAAAAATTCTTCACTAACTCTACATCTGATAGAAGGCTAATATCCAAAATATAGAGAGAACTTAAAAAGCTAACCACCAAAAAAAAAAAAAAAACAAAAAACAAAAAACAAAAAGCAAAAACAAAAACAACCCAATCAATAAATGGGGTATAGAACTAAACACAGAGAATTCACCACAGAGAATTCTTTTCTTTTTTTTTTTTTAGAATTAATTTTTTTATTAGTTATTTTCCTCATTTACATTTCCAATGCTATCCCAAAAGTCCCCAATACACCCCCCCACTCCCCTACCCACCCACTCCCACTTTTTGGCCCTGGCGTTCCCCTGTACTGGGGCATATGAAGTTTGCAAGTCCAATGGGCCTCTCTTTCCAGTGATGGCCGACTAGGCCATCTTTTGATACATATGCAGCTAGAGTCAAGAGCTCTGGGGTACTGGTTAGTTCATAATGTTGTTCCACCTATAGGGTGGCAGATCCCTTTAGCTCCCTGGGTACTTTCTCTTGCTCCTCCATTGGGGGCCCTGTGATCTATCCAATAGCTGACTGTGAGCATCCACTTATGTGTTTGCTAGGCCCTGGCATTGACTCACAAGAGACAGCTATATCTGGGTCCTTTCAGCAAAATCTTGCTAGTGTATGCAATGGTGTCAGCGTTTGGAAGCTGATTATGGGATGGATCCCTGGATATGGCAATCTTTACATGGTCCAACCTTTTGTCACAGCTCCAAACTTTATCTCTGTAACTCTTTCCATGGGTGTTTTGTTCCCAATTCTAAGAAGGGGCACAGTGTCTACACTTTGGTCTTCGTTCTTCTTGAATTTCATGCGTTTAACAAATTGTATCTTATATCTTGGTTATCCTATGTTTTTGGGCTAATATCCACTTATCAGTGAGTATATTGTGTGAGTTACTTTGTGATTGTGTTACCTCACTCAGGATGATGCCCTCCAGGTCCATCCATTTGCCTAAGAATTTCATAAATTCATTCCTTTTAATAGCTGAGTAGTACTCCATTGTGTAAACGTACCACATTTTCTGGATCCATTCCTCTGTTGAGGGGCATCTGGGTTCTTTCCAGCTTCTGGCTATTATAAATAAGGCTTCTATGAACATAGTGGAGCATGTGTCCTTCTTACTAGTTGGAACATCTTCTGGATATATGCCCAGGAGAGGTATTGTGGGATCCTCTGGTAGTATTATGTCCAATTTTCTGAGGAACCGCCAAACTGATTTCCAGAATGGTTGTATGCCTCAGACCCTCTGGGTCCCTGAATCTGCATAGAACAGGATCTCTTAAGCAGATGGGCAAAGAGTCGGATGGAGTGACAGACAGAAAAACACGCAAGAGTGGTGTTGGATCTGAATGTAATGTTCTGGTTGAGCTTCAGACTTATATTACAAAGAATTATCAGAAGATACAAATCACAAAAAGACAAGATACACTGAGATTCACCAGTTACAGCAGAAAGGAATTTGCAGGGACTAATTAAATGTTTACATTAGGGATAACAAGCCCTGCCTAGGATCAGCCTAATGCCAGGCAAGAATTTCACACTTTAAGGTTAAAAGCATCAGGGGGTTGTTAACTCTTGACAGGCCTTAAGAGTAATGTGTTATCACAGAGCTCTAAATTCTTCCAGTCTGGAGAGTTCCCCATTATCAGGGTTGTATATCAACTTGCTCTTGCATGGAATGTAGCCTGTAGTAAAGATTTCTATCTCAGTGAAACTCTCAGGCCCTTTCTGCAGACAACGGAATTAATGGCTAGTGCTTTATTGTTTTATGGTAGTGCTTAATTAGTAACTGAATAGGTTAAACTCCTTGCTGCTATCTGGAATCTAAGAGCACTGGGAAAAGCCTTTAGCTATGTTAGAATACAAACTTAAAAGGCATTTGCTATAAGGTAATGCTTAATAGAGTGCACGTGAATCTATACATTAGACTAACACGGTGAAATTTGATTATTTTGGGTTAGGGGAAAACGCCATAACTCCGGGAGGGGTGAATTTCCATGTAACTCTTATCCTCGTGAACAGCTTCCAGGCTTTACACTTGTCAAATTGACACAAACTGGAGAGCTGACTTTCGTCAGACATCCAGGAGGAGAGTCCTAGAAATTCATTTCTCATGAGCAGCTTTTTGGCATTTCTGCCTCACAAGCTGACTCCACCAGAGTGCCCTGGCAGTTGTAAAAGCTTGCAATCCCACCAACAATGAAGGAGTTTTCCTCTTTCTCCACATCCTCGACAGCATCTGCTGTCACTTGAATTTTTGATCTTAGCCATTCTGAATGGTGTGAGGTGGAATCTCAGGGTTGTTTTGAGTTGCATTTCCCTGATGATTAAGGATGTTGTACATTTTTTCAGGTGCTTCTCTGCCATTCGGTATTCCTCAGGTGAGAATTCTTTGTTCAGTTCTGAGCCCCATTTTTAATGGGGTTATTTGATTTTCTGGGGTCCACCTTCTTGAGTTCTTTATATATATTGGATATTAGTCCCCTATCTGATTTAGGATAGGTAAAGATCCTTTCCCAATCTGCTGGTGGTCTTTTTGTCTTATTGACGGTGTCTTTTGCCTTGCAGAAGCTTTGCAACTTTATGAGGTCCCATTTATTGATTCTTGATCTTACAGCACAAGCCATTGCTGTTCTATTCAGGAATTTTTCCCCTGTGCCCATATCTTCGAGACTTTTCCCCACTTTCTCCTCTATAAGTTTCAGTGTCTCTGGTTTTATGTGAAGTTCCTTGATCCACTTAGATTTGACCTTAGTACAAGGAGATAGGAATGGATCGATTCGCATTCTTCTACATGATAACCACCAGTTGTGCCAGCACCATTTGTTGAAAATGCTGTCTTTTTTCCACTGGATGGTTTTTGCTCACTTGTCAAAGATCAAGTGACCATAGGTGTGTGGGTTCATCTCAGGGTCTTCAATTCTGTTCCATTGGTCTACTTGTCTGTCATTATACCAGTACCATGCAGTTTTTATCACAATTGCTCTGTAGTACAGCTTTAGGTCAGGCATGGTGATTCCACCAGAGGTTTTTTATCCTTGAGAAGAGTTTTTGATATCCTAGGTTTTTTGTTGTTCCAGATGAATTTGCAGATTGCCCTTTCTAATTCCTTGAAGAATTGAGTTGGAATTTTGATGGGGATTGCATTGAATCTGTAGATTGCTTTTGGCAAGATAGCCATTTTTACAATGTTGATCCTGCCAATCCATGAGCATGGCAGATCTTTCCATCTTCTGAGATCTTCTTTAATTTCTTTCTTCAGAGACTTGAAGTTCTTGTCATACAGATCTTTCACTTCCTTAGAGTCATGCCAAGGTATTTTATGTTGTTTGTGATTATTGAGAAGGGTGTTGTTTCCCTAATTTCTTTTTCAGCCTGTTTATCCTTTGTGTCCAGAAAGGCCATTGGCTTGCTTGAGTTAATTTTATATCCAGCTACTTCACTGAAGCTGTTTATCTGGCTTAGGAGTTCTCTGGTGGAATTTTTAGGGTCACTTATATATACTATCATATGATCTGCAAAGAGTGGTATTTTGACTTTTTCTTTTCCAATTTGTATCCCCTTGATCTCCTTTTGACGTCTAATTGCTCTGGGTAGGACTTCAAGTACAATGTTGAATAGGTAGGGAGAGAGTGGAGAGCCTTGTCTAGTCCTTGATTTTAGTGGGATTTCTTCCAGCTTCTCACCATTTACTTTGATGATGGCTACTGGTTTGCTGTAGATTGCTTTTATCATGGTTAGGTGTGGGCCTTGAATTCCTGATTTTTCCAAGACTTTTATCATTAATGAGTGTTGGATTTTGTTAAATAATTTCTCAGCATCTAAGGAGATGATCATGTGGTTTTTGTCTTTGAGTTTGTTTATATACTGGATTATGTTGATGGATTTCCGTATATTGAACCATCCTTACATCCCTGGGATGAAACCTACTTGGTCAGGATGGATGATTGTTTTGATGTGTTCTTGGATTTGGTTAGCGAGAACTTTATTGAGGATTTTTGCATCGATATTCATAAGGGAAATTGGTCTGAAGTTCTCTATATTTGTTGGGTCTTTTTGTGGTTTAGGTGTCAGAGTAATTGTGGCTTCATAGAATGAGTTGGGTAGAGTACCTTCCCTTTCTATTTTGTGGAATAGTTTTTGAAGAACTGGGATTAGATCTTCTTTGAAGGTCTGATAGAACTATGCACTAAACCCATCTGGTCCTGGGCTTTTTTTTTGTTTGTTTGTTTGGGAGACTATTAATGACTGCTTCTATTTCTTTAGGGGATATGGGACTGTTTAGATAATTAACCTGATCTTGATTTAACTTTGGTACCTGGTATCTGTCTAGAAACGTGTCCATTTCATCCACGTTCTCCAGTTTTGTTGAGTATAGCCTTTTGTAGAAGGATCTGATGGTGTTTTGGATTTCTTCAGGATCTGTTGTTATGTCTCCCTTTTCATTTCTGATTTTGTTAATTAGAATACTTTCCCTGTGCCCTCTAGTGAGTCTGGCTAAGGGTTTATCTATCTTGTTGATTTTCTCAAAGAACCAGCTCCTCGATTGATTGATTCTTTGAATAGTTCTTGTTTCCACTTGGTTGATTTCACCCCTGCGTTTATTTCCTGCCGTCTAGTCCTCTTGGGTGAATTTGCTTCCTTTTGTTCTAGAGCTTTTTAGGTGTGTTGTCAAGCTGCTAATGTGTGCTCTCTCTCGTTTCTCTTTGGAGGCACTCAGAGCTATGAGTTTTCCTCTTAGAAATGCTTTCATTGTGTCCCATAAGTTTGGGTATGTTGTGGCTTCATTTTCATTAAACTCCAAAAAGTCCTTAATTTCTCTCTTTATTCCTTCCTTGACCAAGGTATTATTGAGAAGAGTTTTGTTTAGTTTCCACATGTGTGTTGGCTTTCTATTATTTATTTTGTTAATGAAGATCAGCCTTAGTCCATGGTGATCTGATAGGATGCATGGGACAATTTCAATATTTTTGTATATGTTGAGGCTTGTTTTGTGACCAATTATGTGTTCAATTTTGGAGAAGGTACCGTGAGGTGCTGAGAAGAAGGTATATCCTTTTGTTTTAGGATAAAATGTTCTGTAGATATCTGTCAGATCCATTTGTTTCATAACCTCTGTTAGTTTCACTGTGTCCCTGTTTAGTTTCTGTTTTCATGATCTGTCCATTGGTGAAAGTGGTGTGTTAAAGTCTCCCACTATTATTGTGTGAGGTGCAACATGTGCTTTGAGCTTTACTAAAGTATCTTTAATGAATGTGGCTGCCCTTGTATATGGAGCATAGATATTCAGAATTGATAGCTTCTCTTGGAGGATTTTACCTTTGATGAGTATGAAGTGCCTTTCCTTGTCTTTTTTGATGACTTTGGGTTGGAAGTCGATTGTACTAGATATTAGGATGGCTACTCCAGCATGTTTCTTCCTACCATTTGCTTGGAAAATTGTTTTCCAGCCTTTTTTTCTGAGGTAGTGTCTATCATTTTTTCTGAGATGAGTTTCCTGTAAGCAGCAAAATGTTGAGTCCTGTTTGTGTAGCCAGTCTGTAAGTTTATGTCTTTTTATTGGGGAGTTGAGTCCATTGATATTAAGAGATATAAAGGAAAAGTAATTGTTGCTTCCTTTTATTTTTGTTGTTAGAGTTGGCATTCTGTTTTTGTGGCTGTCTTCTTTTAGGTTTGTTGAGGGATTACCTTCTTGCTTTTTCTAGGACGTGGTCTCCATCCTTGTATTGGTTTTCTTCTGTTATTATCTTTTGTAGGGCTGGATTTGTGGAAAGATAGTGTGTGAATTTGGTTTTGTCGTGGAATACTTTGGTTTCTCCATCTATGGTAATTGAGAGTTTGGCTGGGTATAGTAGCCTGGGCTGGAATTTGTGTTCTCTTAGTTTCTGTATAACATCTGTCCAGGCCCTTCTGGCTTTCATAGTCTCTGGTGAAAAATCTGGTGTAATTCTGATAGGCTTGCCTGTTTTTATTACTTGACCTTTTTTTCTTACTGCTTTTAGTATTCTATTTTTATTTAGTGCATTTGTTGTTCAGATTATTATGTGTTAGGAGGAATTTCTTTTCTGGTCCAGTCTATTTGGAGTTCTGTAGGCTTCTTGTATGTTCATGGGCATCTCTTTCTTTAGATTTGGGAAGTTTTCTTCTATAATTTTGTTGAAGATATTTGCCGGTCCTTTTAGTTGAAAAATCTTAATTCTCTTCTACTCCTATTATCCATAGGTTTGGTCTTTTCATTGTGTCCTGGATTTCCTGGATATTTTGAGTTAGGATCTTTTTGCATTTTGTATTTTCTTTGATTGTTGTGCCGATGTTCTCTATGGAGTCTTCTGCACCTGAGATTCTCTCTTCCATCTCTTGTATTCCGTTGCTGATGCTCGAATCTATGGTTCCAGATTTCTTTCCTAGGGTTTCTATCTCCAGCGTTGCCTCAATTTGGGTTTTCTTTATTGTGTCTACTTCCCTTTTTAGGTCTTGGATGGTTTTATTCAGTTCCATCACCTGTTTGGTCTGGTTTTCCTGCAGTTCTTTAAGTGATTTTTGCGCTTCCTCTTTAATGTCTTCTACCTGTTTAGCAGTGTTCTCCTGCAATTCTTTAAGGGATTTTTGTGCTTCCTCTTTAATGTCTTCTACCTGTTTAGCAGTGTTTTCCTGTATTTCTTTGAGTGAGTTATTAAAGTCCTTCTTGATGTCCTCTACCATCATCATGAGATATGCTTTTAGATCCGAGTCTAGCTTTTCTGGTGTGTTGGGGTGCCCTGGACTGGGCAAATTGGGAGTGCTGGGTTCTGATTATGGTGAGTGGTCTTGGTTTCTGTTAATAAGATTATTACGTTTACCTTTTGTTGGGAGCCGCGCCCACATTCGCCGTTACAAGATGGCGCTGACAGCTGTGTTCTAAGTGGTAAACAAATAATCTGCGCATGTGCCGAGGGTGGGTCTCCACTCCATGTGCTCTGCCTTCCCCGTGACGTCAACTCGGCCGATGGGCTGCAGCCAATCAGGGAGTGACACGTCCTAGGCGAAGGAGAATTCTCCTTAATAGGGACGGGGTTTCGTTTTCTCTCTCTCTTGCTTCTTGCACTCTGGCTCCTGAAGATGTAAGCAATAAAGCTTTGCCGCAGAAGATTCTGGTTTGTTGCGTCTTTCCTGGCCGGTCGTGAGAACGCGTCTAATAACAATTGGTGCCGAATTCCGGGACGAGAAATTCCGGGACGAGAAAAAACTCGGGACTGGCGCAAGGAAGATCCCTCATTCCAGAACCAGAACTGCGGGTCGCGGTAATAAAGGTTCCCGTAAAGCAGACTGTTAAGAAGGATTCAACTACATGAATTCAGAACTTTTCAGCTGGGGAACGGCGGTAACCCGTAAGTATAGCTTTACGAGGTAAGCCTGGCCTTGAACTTTCTAAGGAAATTCAAGACAGTCTATCAGAAGTAAAGTGGAAAATAGCTTTATAAGGTATGTTTGGCCTTGAATTTTTTCTAGTGTTAGAAGCCCTTTTGTTCCTTTTCACATGTTATCAAGTGGTTAAGGCAGGGAGGATTCTAGATGAAATTCAGGGCAATCTATCAGAAGTAAAGCGGGGAGAGAGAGTAGGAGCAAAGAGAAAATATGGTACACAAAATAAGTATACAGGCCTTTCCAAGGGTCTTGAACCCGAGGAAAAGTTTAGGTCAGGTAAGAATACCTGGGGAGAGATTAGAAGGAAGGAAAAGAAAAAAGAAAAGAAAAAAGATCGATTAGCGGAGGTCTCTAGGAGATACTCGTCACTAGATGAGCTCAGGAAGCCAGCTCTTAGTAGCTCTGAAGCAGATGAAGAATTCTCCTCTGAGGAAACAGACTGGGAGGAAGAAGCAGCTCATTATGAGAAAAAAGGGTACCAGCCAGGTAAAGTGCTAGCTAATCAGTTAAGGAAGCCAAAAGCGGCTGGCGAAGGCCAGTTTGCTGATTGGCCTCAGGGCAGTCGGCTTCAAGGTCCGCCCTATGCGGAGTCCCCGCCCTGCGTAGTGCGTCAGCAATGCGCAGAGAGATGCGCAGAGAGGCAATGCGCAGAGAGGCAGTGCGCAGACTCATTCATTCCCAGAGAGGAACAAAGGAAAATACAACAGGCATTTCCGGTCTTTGAAGGAGCCGAGGGTGGGCGTGTCCACGCTCCGGTAGAATACTTACAAATTAAAGAAATTGCCGAGTCGGTCCGTAAATACGGAACCAATGCTAATTTTACCTTGGTGCAGTTAGACAGGCTCGCCGGCATGGCACTAACTCCTGCTGACTGGCAAACGGTTGTAAAAGCCGCTCTCCCTAGTATGGGCAAATATATGGAATGGAGAGCTCTTTGGCATGAAACTGCACAAGCGCAGGCCCGAGCAAACGCAGCTGCTTTGACTCCAGAGCAGAGAGATTGGACTTTTGACTTGTTAACGGGTCAGGGAGCTTATTCTGCTGATCAAACAAACTACCATTGGGGAGCTTATGCCCAGATTTCTTCCACGGCTATTAGGGCCTGGAAGGCGCTCTCTCGAGCAGGTGAAACCACTGGGCAGTTGACAAAGATAATCCAGGGACCTCAGGAATCCTTCTCAGATTTTGTGGCCAGAATGACAGAGGCAGCAGAGCGTATTTTTGGAGAGTCAGAGCAAGCTGCGCCTCTGATAGAACAGCTAATCTATGAGCAAGCCACAAAGGAGTGCCGAGCGGCCATAGCCCCAAGAAAGAACAAAGGCTTACAAGACTGGCTCAGGGTCTGTCGAGAGCTTGGGGGACCTCTCACCAATGCAGGCTTAGCGGCCGCCATCCTTCAATCTCAGAACCGCTCCATGGGCAGAAATGATCAGAGGACATGTTTTAATTGCGGAAAGCCTGGGCATTTTAAGAAAGATTGCAGAGCTCCAGATAAACAGGGAGGGACTCTCACTCTTTGCTCTAAGTGTGGCAAGGGTTATCATAGAGCTGACCAGTGTCGCTCTGTGAGGGATATAAAGGGCAGAATTCTTCCCCCACCTGATAGTCAATCAACTGATGTGCCAAAAAACGGGTCATCGGGCCCTCGGTCCCAGGGCCCTCAAAGATATGGGAACCGGTTTGTCAGGACCCAGGAAGCAGTCAGAGAGGCGACCCAGGAAGACCCACAAGGGTGGACCTGCGTGCCGCCTCCGACTTCCTACTAATGCCTCAAATGAGTATTCAGCCGGTGCCAGTGGAGCCTATACCATCCTTGCCCCCGGGAACCATGGGCCTTATTCTCGGCCGGGGTTCACTCACCTTGCAGGGCTTAGTAGTCCACCCTGGAGTTATGGATTGTCAACATTCCCCTGAAATACAGGTCCTGTGCTCAAGCCCTAAGGGCGTTTTTTCTATTAGTAAAGGAGATAGGATAGCTCAGCTGCTGCTCCTCCCTGATAATACCAGGGAGAAATCTGCAGGACCTGAGATAAAGAAAATGGGCTCCTCAGGAAATGATTCTGCCTATTTGGTTGTATCTTTAAATGATAGACCTAAGCTCCGCCTTAAGATTAATGGAAAAGAGTTTGAAGGCATCCTTGATACCGGAGCAGATAAAAGTATAATCTCTACACATTGGTGGCCCAAAGCATGGCCCACCACAGAGTCATCTCATTCATTACAGGGCCTAGGTTATCAATCATGTCCCACTATAAGCTCCATTGCCTTGACGTGGGAATCCTCTGAAGGACAGCAAGGGAAATTCATACCTTATGTGCTCCCACTCCCGGTTAACCTCTGGGGAAGGGATATTATGCAGCATTTGGGCCTTATTTTGTCCAATGAAAACGCCCCATCGGGAGGGTATTCAGCTAAAGCAAAAAATATCATGGCAAAGATGGGTTATAAAGAAGGAAAAGGGTTAGGACATCAAGAACAGGGAAGGATAGAGCCCATCTCACCTAATGGAAACCAAGACAGACAGGGTCTGGGTTTTTCCTTAGTGGCCATTGGGGCAGCACGACCCATACCATGGAAAACAGGGGACCCAGTGTGGGTTCCTCAATGGCACCTATCCTCTGAAAAACTAGAAGCTGTGATTCAACTGGTAGAGGAACAATTAAAACTAGGCCATATTGAACCCTCTACCTCACCTTGGAATACTCCAATTTTTGTAATTAAGAAAAAGTCAGGAAAGTGGAGACTGCTCCATGACCTCAGAGCCATTAATGAGCAAATGAACTTATTTGGCCCAGTACAGAGGGGTCTCCCTGTACTTTCCGCCTTACCACGTGGCTGGAATTTAATTATTATAGATATTAAAGATTGTTTCTTTTCTATACCTTTGTGTCCAAGGGATAGGCCCAGATTTGCCTTTACCATCCCCTCTATTAATCACATGGAACCTGATAAGAGGTATCAATGGAAGGTCTTACCACAGGGAATGTCCAATAGTCCTACAATGTGTCAACTTTATGTACAAGAAGCTCTTTTGCCAGTGAGGGAACAATTCCCCTCTTTAATTTTGCTCCTTTACATGGATGACATCCTCCTGTGCCATAAAGACCTTACCATGCTACAAAAGGCATATCCTTTTCTACTTAAAACTTTAAGTCAGTGGGGTTTACAGATAGCCACAGAAAAAGTCCAAATTTCTGATACAGGACAATTCTTGGGCTCTGTGGTGTCCCCAGATAAGATTGTGCCCCAAAAGGTAGAGATAAGAAGAGATCACCTCCATACCTTAAATGATTTTCAAAAGCTGTTGGGAGATATTAATTGGCTCAGACCTTTTTTAAAGATTCCTTCTGCTGAGTTAAGGCCTTTGTTTAGTATTTTAGAAGGAGATCCTCATATCTCCTCCCCTAGGACTCTTACTCTAGCTGCTAACCAGGCCTTACAAAAAGTGGAAAATGCCTTACAGAATGCACAATTACAACGTATTGAGGATTCGCAACCTTTCAGTTTGTGTGTCTTTAAGACAGCACAATTGCCAACTGCAGTTTTGTGGCAGAATGGGCCATTGTTGTGGATCCATCCAAACGTATCCCCAGCTAAAATAATAGATTGGTATCCTGATGCAATTGCACAGCTTGCCCTTAAAGGCCTAAAAGCAGCAATCACCCACTTTGGGCAAAGTCCATATCTTTTAATTGTACCTTATACCGCTGCACAGGTTCAAACCTTGGCAGCCACATCTAATGATTGGGCAGTTTTAGTTACCTCCTTTTCAGGAAAAATAGATAACCATTATCCAAAACATCCAATCTTACAGTTTGCCCAAAATCAATCTGTTGTGTTTCCACAAATAACAGTAAGAAACCCACTTAAAAATGGGATTGTGGTATATACTGATGGATCAAAAACTGGCATAGGTGCCTATGTGGCTAATGGTAAAGTGGTATCCAAACAATATAATGAAAATTCACCTCAAGTGGTAGAATGTTTAGTGGTCTTAGAAGTTTTAAAAACCTTTTTAGAACCCCTTAATATTGTGTCAGATTCCTGTTATGTGGTTAATGCAGTAAATCTTTTAGAAGTGGCTGGAGTGATTAAGCCTTCCAGTAGAGTTGCCAATATTTTTCAGCAAATACAATTAGTTTTGTTATCTAGAAGATCTCCTGTTTATATTACTCATGTTAGAGCCCATTCAGGCCTACCTGGCCCCATGGCTCTGGGAAACGATTTGGCAGATAAGGCCACTAAAGTGGTGGCTGCTGCCCTATCATCCCCGGTAGAGGCTGCAAGAAATTTTCATAACAATTTTCATGTGACGGCTGAAACATTACGCAGTCGTTTCTCCTTGACAAGAAAAGAAGCCCGTGACATTGTTACTCAATGTCAAAGCTGCTGTGAGTTCTTGCCAGTTCCTCATGTGGGAATTAACCCACGCGGTATTCGACCTCTACAGGTCTGGCAAATGGATGTTACACATGTTTCTTCCTTTGGAAAACTTCAATATCTCCATGTGTCCATTGACACATGTTCTGGCATTATGTTTGCTTCTCTGTTAACTGGAGAAAAAGCCTCACATGTGATTCAACATTGTCTTGAGGCATGGAGTGCTTGGGGGAAACCCAGACTCCTTAAGACTGATAATGGACCAGCTTATACGTCTCAAAAATTCCAGCAGTTCTGCCGTCAGATGGATGTGACCCACCTGACTGGACTTCCATACAACCCTCAAGGACAGGGTATTGTTGAGCGTGCGCATCGCACCCTCAAAGCCTATCTTATAAAACAGAAGAGGGGAACTTTTGAGGAGACTGTACCCCAAGCACCAAGAGTGTCTGTGTCTTTGGCACTCTTTACACTCAATTTTTTAAATATTGATGCTCATGGCCATACTGCGGCTGAACGTCATTGTTCAGAGCCAGATAGGCCCAATGAGATGGTTAAATGGAAAAATGTCCTTGATAATAAATGGTATGGCCCGGATCCTATTTTGATAAGATCCAGGGGAGCTATCTGTGTTTTCCCACAGAATGAAGACAACCCATTTTGGATACCAGAAAGACTCACCCGAAAAATCCAGACTGACCAAGGGAATACTAATGTCCCTCGTCTTGGTGATGTCCAGGGCGTCAATAATAAAAAGAGAGCAGCGTTGGGGGATAATGTCGACATTTCCACTCCCAATGACGGTGATGTATAATGCTCAAGTATTCTCCTGCTTTTTTACCACTAACTGGGAACTGGGTTTAGCCTTGATTCAGACAGCCTTGGCTCTGTCTGGACAGGTCCAGACGACTGACACCATTAACACTTTGTCAGCCTCAGTGACTACAGTCATAGATAAACAGGCCTCAGCTAATGTCAAGATACAGGGAGGTCTCATGCTGGTTAATCAACGCATAGATCTTGTCCAGATACAACTAGATGTATTATGACAAATAACTCAGCAGGGTTGTGAACAAAAGTTTCCGGGATTGTGTGTTATTTCCATTCAGTATGTTAAATTTACTAGGGCAGCTAAATTGTCAAAAAGTCTTTTTCAGTATATGTTACAGAATTGGATGGCTGAATTTGAACAGATCCTTCGGGAATTGAGACTTCAGGTCAACTCCACGCGCTTGGACCTGTCGCTGACCAAAGGATTACCCAATTGGATCTCCTCAGCATTTTCCTTCTTTAAAAAATGGGTGGGATTAATATTATTTGGAGATACACTTTGCTGTGGATTAGTGTTGCTTCTTTGATTGGTCTGTAAGCTTAAGGCCTAAACTAGGAGAGACAAGGTGGTTATTGCCCAGGCGCTTGCAGGACTAGAACATGGAGCTTCCCCTGATATATCTATGCTTAGGCAATAGGTCGCTGGCCACTCAGCTCTTATATCCCACGAGGCTAGACTCATTGCACGGGATAGAGTGAGTGTGCTTCAGCAGCCCGAGAGAGTTGCACGGCTAAGCACTGCAATGGAAAGGCTCTGCGGCATATATGAGCCTATTCTAGGGAGACATGTCATCTTTCATGAAGGTTCAGTGTCCTAGTTCCCTTCCCCCAGGCAAAACGACACGGGAGCAGGTCAGGGTTGCTCTGGGTAAAAGCTTGTGAGCCTAAGAGCTAATCCTGTACATGGCTCCTTTACCTACACACTGGGGATTTGACCTCTATCTCCACTCTCATTAATATGGGTGGCCTATTTGCTCTTATTAAAAGGAAAGGGGGAGATGTTGGGAGCCGCGCCCACATTCGCCGTTACAAGATGGCGCTGACAGCTGTGTTCTAAGTGGTAAACAAATAATCTGCGCATGTGCCGAGGGTGGGTCTCCACTCCATGTGCTCTGCCTTCCCCGTGACGTCAACTCGGCCGATGGGCTGCAGCCAATCAGGGAGTGACACGTCCTAGGCGAAGGAGAATTCTCCTTAATAGGGACGGGGTTTCGTTTTCTCTCTCTCTTGCTTCTTGCACTCTGGCTCCTGAAGATGTAAGCAATAAAGCTTTGCCGCAGAAGATTCTGGTTTGTTGCGTCTTTCCTGGCCGGTCGTGAGAACGCGTCTAATAACAACCTTTCACCATCTGGTAATCTCTGGAGTTATTTGTTATACTTGTCTCTGTTAAGAGATTGTTCTTCTGGTGATTCTGTTAGCCTCTATCAGCAGACCTGGGAGACAGGCTCTCTCTTCTGAGTTTCAGTGGTCAGAGCACTCTCTGCAGGCAAGCTCTCCTCTTACAGGGAAGGTGCACAGATATCTGGTGTTTGGACCTCCTTCTGGCCGAAGATGAAGACCCAAAACAGGACCTTTCCCAGAAGCTGTGTTGCTCTGGCAGGTCACAGAAGCTGTCAGCTTGTGTGGTACACACTCTCACCTGTGCAGACTATGTTAGGTGGAGTCCCGGAACCAAGATGGCTACCGCCAATCTAGAGGCAAAAGCCTCCCGGGCCGGATGGACACCTGTCCTCTGGCCAGGAAGGTGGCCGGATGCCTGGGGCCCGAAAAGGGTGCTGCCTCAGTAGCTCTCTGGCTCCCACCTGTCCCAGAAGCTGTCAGCTTCTGTTGTGCACACTCTCACCTGTGCAGACTAAGTTCAGCAGAGTCCCCGAACCAAGATGGCTCCCGCCGATCCTGAGGCAAAGGGCTGCCGGGCCGGGCAGAGACCTGTCCTCTGGCCAGGAGGGTGGCTGGATCACCTGAAGTCTTAAGATCTGGTGTTGTGAGTAGCTGGCGGGTGTCAGCCGATTCTACGCCCTAGCTACCCCAGTGCTGGTCGGACCGGAAGGGCATCACAAAGGATTCTTGAATGGCTGAGAAGCACCTAATGTCCTTAGTTATCAGAGAAATACAAATCAAAATTAACACTGAGATTACACCTTATACCAATCAAAACAGCTAAGATTAAAAAACTCAAGTGATAACACACATTGGAGAGGACATGGAGAAAGTAACACTCCTTCATTGCTGGTGGGATTGCAAACAGGTACAACCACTCTGGAAATCAATCTGAAGGTTCCTCAGAATTGGAAATAAATATGCCTGAAGACCCAGCAATACCACTCTTAGGAATATTCCCAAAAGATGCTCCACCAGGCCACAGAAGCATGTGTTCCACTATGTTCATAACAGCCTTGTTTGTGATAGCCAGAAGTTGAAAACAACCAAAATGTCCCACAACAGAAAAATAGCTACTGAAAATGTGGTTCATTTACAAAATGGAATACTATTCATCTATAACAAACAAGGATATCCTGAGTTTTGCAGGCAAATGGATGGAACTAGAAAACATCATCCTGAGAGAGGTAACTCAAACCCAAAAGGACATGCATGGTATTCACTCACTAATTAGTGGATATTAGTCTAAAAAAATGTACAGAATACCCAAGATACAGTCCACAGAACTCCCAAAGGTCGACAAACTGAAGGTCCCAAGTGAGGACACCTCAGTTTCACTTGGGAGGGAGAAGAAAGTAATCACAAGGGGTGTGGGGACAAGGAGAGGGAGGGAGAGACCAGGGGTGGAAAAGGGACAGGGGAAGTGTAAGAGTGGGGGACATGACGTGGTATTGGGTGGGGGGGAAGGACTGAAGCCCTGAGGGTCAACAGAAAGAATGGAAACAGAAAACCTCAGGAAGTAGGACACTGAAGGGGCGGGGGGGGGGGCTCCAGAATGTACCAGAGAGCTGAGAGGCCAGAGACTATCAGGACTCAAAGGGAGGGACCTTAGATGAAATGCCTGACAATAGGGAGAGGGAACATATAGAGCCCACCTCCAGCAGGAAGACAGGGTATTAAGTGAGGGGTTGGGTTGACATCCCACAGTGAAAACTCAGACCCATAATTGTTCCTGTCTGAGAGAATTATAGGGATGGAAATGGAGAGGAGCCTGAGGAAAAGAAGGTCCAGAGACAGGCCCAAAGTGTGATCCAGCTCAAGGGGTGGCCCCAAGGCCTGACACTATTACTGAGGCTATGGAGTGCTCACAAAAAGCGACCTATCATGACTGCCCTGAAAAAAAAAAAAAACCCAACCAGCAAGTGAGTCAGATGCAGATATTTGCACCCAACCACTGGACAGAAGTTGCTGAGCCCTGTGGTTGAATTAGGGAAAGCTGGAAAAAGCTGAGAGGGAGGTCTACCCTATAGGAGTACCAGCAGTCTCAATTAACCTGGGCCCCCGAGATCTGGAACACTAAACAGGCAGCATACATCACCTGATATGAGGCCCCCAACACATATTCAGCAGAGGACTACCCGGTGTTGGTTCAGACAGAGAAGATGCACCTAATCCTCAAGAGACTGGAAGCCCCAAACAGTTTAGAGTACTGGTGGAGTGGAGGGTGAGAGTTGGGTGGGGACATCCAGATGGAAACAGGGCAGTCAGGAGGAGGTATGGGAAGGGGAATAGTCAGAGGGTGGACTGGAAGGGGGATAAAATCTGGAATGAAAACAAGATTAAAAATTTTAAAAAACAAAACAATAGCTGACTGTGAGTATCCACTTCTGTGTTTGCCAGGCCCAGCATAGCATCACAAGAGACAGCTATATCAGGGGTCCGCAACCCTATAGGCAGAACAACAATATGAACTAACCAGTACCCCCAGAGCTCGTGTCTCTAGCTGCATATGTATCAGAAGATGGCCTGGTCGGCCATCATTGGGAAGAGAGGCCCCTTGGTCTTGCAAACTTTATATGCCTCAGTACGGGGGAACGCCAGGGCCAAGAAGTGGGAGTGGGTGGGTAGGGGAGTTGGGGGGGTGGGTCTGGGGGACTTTTGGGATAGCATTTGAAATGTAAATGAAGAAAATACCTAATTAAAAACAAAAACAAAAAAACATTCACTTGTAAGCCTGATGATAGAGGAGATAATGTGGGAGTCTGGGTCTTTTGATGAGGTTTCCCAGGGACAACAGTGGAGGACTCTGAATCTGGCGTGAAGGTCATGAGAAGATAAACAATGAATCTTGTCCTACTTTGCAGCAGGAAAGTGCCATGGAATTTATACTTGTTCTGGCAAGGATGCATGACCCTTTGCTTAATATTAAGGTTCATTAGGGAGATATCATCAACTGTGTGAAACAAAGAAGCAGCAGGTCAGACCCCTCTGTCCCCTGGAATTTTTCCCATGGGCTGCTAGCTGTGTTGCTCACAAATTTAAACCTTATTTCTTTCCATTCTACAGAAAGAAGAGAGAAAAATTTACAGAAACTGGTAAATTACACGTTGCTATTTTTTCTTTTGGTTTATGGCTGTTTTGATGAATTTGCTGTTTCATATTTAGCGGGCATTTATCAAGGTCCTCCATCATTATCCGATTAAATCAGCTCTATCACTTTTAAAATCTTTAAAAGTTTTTGAAAGTTTTAGAGCTAAACAAAAATATATACACAGTACAGAGATATGCCATATACCCTGCCCCAGTAACCCACTTTATTAAGAATTACAGTGATATATTTGTTTAAAGTTAATTATTTAGCTAATTGTCATTTAATGGTTAAAGATCTTATGACTGTCTTCATGTTTTACCAGTTTCTGCCTTCCCAAGTAGACATTAATCTCACTGATTAAATTACTGTGGATGTTTTCCTTTTAACGTATAAATTTGTGACATTCTGTGTATAGTATTAAAAATTAGTGCTGACCTGAGCTCCACACATCAAATTTTTCTCACTTTTTATCTAATCTGATACAAAAAAACAAAAAACAAAAAACCGCATTATCTCATTACATCTACTAAATGGATCTTCTTAAATTTCTCTAGGCAATGATAACCTCTTTAAATTGTTATTTAAAGTCAGTATTTTTATTTTTTTTCTTTTTTTTTTCTTTTTTTTTAATTAGGTATTTAGCTCATTTACATTTCCAATGCTATACCAAAAGTCCCCCATACCCACCCACCCCCACTCCCATACCCGCCCACTCCCCCTTTTTGGCCCTGGCGTTCCCCTGTTCTGGGGCATATAAAGTTTGCGTGTCCAATGGGCCTCTCTTTCCAGTGATGGCCGACTAGGCCATCTTTTGATACGTATGCAGCTAGAGTCAAGAGCTCCGAGTAACTGGTTAGTTCATAATGTTGATCCACCTATAGGGTTGCAGATCCCTTTAGCTCCTTGGGTACTTTCTCTAGCTCCTCCATTGGGAGCCCTGTGATCCATCCATTAGCTGACTGTGAGCATCCACTTCTGCGTTTGCTAGGCCCCGGCATAGTCTCACAAGACACAGCTACATCTGGGTCCTTTCGATAAAATCTTGCCAGTGTATGCAATGGTGTCAGCGTTTGGATGCTGATTATGGGGTGGATCCCTGGATATGGCAGTCTCTACATGGTCCATCCTTTCATCTCAGCTCCAAACTTTGTCTCTGTAACTCCTTCCAAGGGTGTTTTGTTCCCATTTCTAAGGAGGGGCATAGTGTCCACACTTCAGTCTTAATTTTTCTTGAGTTTCATGTGTTTAGGAAATTGTATCTTATATCTTGGGTATCCTAGGTTTTGGGCTAATATCCACTTATCAGTGAGTACATATTGTGTGAGTTCCTTTGTGAATGTGTAACCTCACTCAGGATGATGCCCTCCAGGTCCATCCATTTGGCTAGGAATTTCATAAATTCATTCTTTTTAATAGCTGAGTAGTACTCCATTGTGTAGATGTACCACATTTTCTGTATCCATTCCTCTGTTGAGGGGCATCTGGGTTCTTTCCAGTTTCTGGCTATTATAAATAAGGCTGCTATGAACATAGTAGAGCATGTGTCCTTCTTACCAGTTGGGGCATCTTCTGGATATATGCCCAGGAGAGGTATTGCTGGATCCTCCGGTAGTAGTATGTCCAATTTTCTGAGGAACCGCCAGACGGATTTCCAGAGTGGTTGTACAAGCCTGCAATCCCACCAACAATGGAGGAGTGTTCCTCTTTCTCCACATCCTCGCCAGCATCTGCTGTCACCTGAATTTTTGATCTTAGCCATTCTGACTGGTGTGAGGTGGAATCTCAGGGTTGTTTTGATTTGCATTTCCCTGATGATTAAGGATGTTGAACATTTTTTCAGGTGCTTCTCTGCCATTCGGTATTCCTCAGGTGAATTCTTTGTTCAGTTCTGAGCCCCATTTTTTAATGGGGTTATTTGCTTTTCTGAAGTCCACCTTCTTGAGTTCTTTATATATGTTGGATATTAGTCCCCTATCTGATTTAGGATATGTAAAGATCCTTTCCCAATCTGTTGGTGGTCTTTTTGTCTTACTGATGGTGTCTTTTGCCTTGCAGAAACTTTGGAGTTTCATTAGGTCCCATTTGTCAATTCTCGATCTTACAGCACAAGCCATTGCTGTTCTGTTCAGTACTGTTAAAGTCAGTATTTTTAGTTTTCATATTTAAAAGTTCACACTTCCAATTATGAAATGAATACATCATATGCAAATTAATTAGATTATAGAATATAGCTATATCTCAATAAAATATAAAATATGGTTACATATAAATATTTGCAATCTACCTACCTGTATCCTTTTGCATAAAAACATAGATAAAAGTAGATCATATTGAATAAACATTGTTGTTACAATGTTAATTCTGTTAAAAGAATGTCACTTTCAGAAATTAGGTATAAAATATTTACTTTTCAATATAATTGTGCAACGCATACATTTAATGTGAATCATTGTATTCCTGCACATATATTACATTAGGTGAATTCATATAAGTAAATAAATGAACTGATATTTTATTTTCTAAATTGAGATAATAAGTATTGATGAAGGGATAAGAAGGCAAAAGTCCATGAGCTACAAGAGATAGATGATAGGTGGAAGGACACAAATAGGCTCATGGGATGGAGGAAGATGAATCAGAAGTCAACACAACAAATTTTCCTGAAACATAGCTAAATGTAATATAGTACTGTATAGGCAAATTCAATTTTTAAAAGAAAATTGTATTTTTAATTATATATTTATATATAACCAATAAATATATAACTATATAATTATTATGAAATATAGTTTAATAACTATAAAAATTAAAATAAGAGATTCAAGTTGGATTTTTGTCAAAAATGACTAAGATTATTAAACTGTGTAGTAAATGTTGATTGTTATTCATAAAAATAAATGCTCTGGCAGTGTCTATAAATTTTGTATTGGTCACTGTAGAAAATTCTGATGATCTCATGAGTTTTGAAAAGTATTCCTCCAGGATTTTCAAGAATGCCTCTGCCTCTCAGCTAAGATTAATTTGTGCCTGTTCTGGAGAAAGCAACTAAGGGTGCCATCATTTGGGGAACTGGAGAAAGAGATGCCCAGTGCTGCAATTCTCTAGACCCAGACTTAGTATCTGTAAAGATATTTAATTCTGACAATAACATAGGTACTCCCAAATGCCTGGGTTAAAAATGAAGTTGAATGGATAATTGCATATTCTAGAAGGTACAAAATCAATTGCATCTGCTGCTTAAAAAAAAAAAAAAAAAAAAAAAAAAAAGGTGTGTGGGCATTTCCCAGCCTCCTAAGGGAGTCACTAGTAAACCTTGAACTTGTTTTCCTTGTAAAAATAATAAAAGAAAGGAATTTCTGCAACAAGAAATTACATTTGTATTTTGATTTTCATACTTTTGTAATTTCATGAAGCACCTGAAAATTGCTTGGGGCAGAGGTAAGTGTTGCAGCTTTCCCTGGAATTTTCTTCACACAGAATCCATGCCAAGCAAAAGTCTGTGTAGCTTTTGGCATTTTTCTAAGCCAGGTCATAGGTGTCTGAGCCATTTCTACCACAAAAAAAAAATGTTTATTGCAGTGAGGAGTATTTTTGTCAAAATAGGTAAAACTCTAAATTAAAGTTTAACTCAAGTTCTCACTGAGTCCCTCTTTAACAAGATAATTCAGACAAAACTTCTGACCTTTCCTCAAACAGGACCTCCCAAGAGCTTTGAAGTTCTTACCACATCTCTGTTAAAACAAGTTCCCTCATATTCTTGCTCCCCTCAACCCTTCTGGAACTTCACAGTCATGCCTCATTCTCTCTTTGACATGTTCAAGGAATTCCAGGCTCCTAAGATTTCTGTTCAAATTCTTTTTTCATTTGAAAATAAATCATGTCTCAATTTTTTTTTTGTTTTTACTGTAATTTTAAATTTTCTCCCTTTTAAACAACATCCAGTCAGTTGCCAATATATTTTCTTATATATTTTAAATGCCACATACATGTGTTTAAACTCCCATCTTATAACATCCTATGCGCACCCCTGTGGGTTTATTGCTTGCATTTCCTTCAGGATTTTTTTTTAAATCTTAGTTCTTCACATGTATACAGATAGATGCCATTTTCTCCAAGGCTATTGGGGAAAAAAGCAGAAATGATTTAAGACTCAAGGTGATATTCTCTTCATCTTTGCTTTCAGTTTGATATATTTCTCAATTATTTTAATCAAATTATACAGATTCAGTCTTCCAGTAAAACAGATGATACTTCCAGAGAAGTGACTTTGTTCAAAAGGGACTTTCCATCCTCAACGGCATACTGAAGCTAAAAGAGTTTGTATAACCACGCCTGGGTGCCCACAATTGGAATAGACTAGTGTCTAAGCAGGAGCTTAAGGGTATATTCTCATGATAAGTCAAACCTTGACTGACAGATAATACAGAACACCAGCAATTCTGTGGTGCTAACAGCGACTTGTCAATCTCCTTTATTCCAAAGATACAAATCAAAAGTCTGAAAGCATAAGAGCTTCCTTAGTTTCTCTCCAGCTGTGGATACTACTAATAATAACCTAGCATCTGTCATCCCATGCCTTATTCTATAACAGGTGGCAAAGGCTCTCTGATCTAGCCAGTGGTGAACAAAGCAAACCTTCCTAATACCTGAGCCCTGCCCTATCCACCATTTACCATGTGGGACCAAGGTGGAGGGGTGTAGTTTTAACTTAAACTGGTGCTTCAATCTAAAACTAAAGTGCTTGTGGATTAGATGACCATATTTGATGGACCAAGTTCTTTTGACCTCATAAACAAGGAGAAAAAAGGTTTCAGAAAAACTAAAGAGTAGACCAATTTAGTAAATATGTCCTGTAACAAAACGCATGAGTAATTTTTTTGTGGGGCATAGTTTGGATAACTATGCCATCAAGAACAACTGCTTGATAAAACTCAAGTCTCTCATAAGTAAAAATAGGAGCCTTCAACAATAAAATGGGAAGGAGCACTGAGTGGATCTAATAACCAAGTCCTTTTCTGTGGAAGATCTACAGTGCAAAATATAACATGTATTCATAGAGGTCTAATGATTCTGAATTTATCCCACCTATAAAGCTCTCTGTTTCCCCAAACCTAATTCCCTCAGTCTATTTCATAGTGCTGCAATAGAAAACTAGCTGCAGCCTTCTC